>NW_004567131.1:24342751-24412189 GCF_000260355.1 Condylura cristata
CTCCTCGGCCTGGCTCCTGGAGGAGCTGCTGAGGCCCGACTGCCCCGAGCCTGCGGGCCTGGATGCGGCCCGCGACGGGCCGGACAGAAACTTCAGACTGAGCGAGCACCGCCAGGCCCTGGTGGCCGCCAAGCACCGAGGTCCGGCGCCGCCCCTCGGGAGCCCGGAGCCCGGCCCTGGCCCGTGGGGCGAGGAGCACCCGGTGGAGAGGAGCCTTCGGGGCTGGGAGAGGGCCAGTGACGCTCCTGGCGCGGACGAGGCGCGCCGGCCCGACCCGGAGGCCGAGGCGCCTGCTGCCAAGAGCGGAGAAGCGGCCCAGAGCAGCGCTGCAGAGGCGGTGGTCGTGTCCAGGTCGGATCCCAGGGACGAGAAACTGGCTCTGTACCTGGCGGAGGTGGAGAGGCAGGATAAGTACCTGCGACAGAGGAATAAGTACCGATTTCACATAATTCCCGACGGCAACTGCCTTTATCGAGCAGTCAGCAAGACCGTGTATGGGGACCAGAGCCTGCACCGAGAGCTGAGGGAACAGACGGTGCACTACATCGCCGACCACCTCGACCACTTCAGCCCCTTGATTGAGGGCGACGTGGGGGAGTTTATCATTGCTGCTGCTCAGGACGGAGCCTGGGCCGGGTATCCCGAATTGCTGGCCATGGGGCAGATGCTGAATGTGAATATACATTTAACTACTGGAGGGAGGTTGGAGAGCCCCACCGTGTCTACCATGATTCACTATTTGGGCCCAGAAGATTCCCTGAGGCCTAGTATTTGGCTCAGTTGGCTCAGTAATGGACATTATGATGCGGTATTTGATCACTCCTACCCTAATCCAGAGTATGACAATTGGTGCAAACAAACTCAAGTACAAAGAAAACGCGATGAAGAACTTGCCAAATCCATGGCCATATCCCTGTCCAAGATGTATATCGAACAAAATGCATGCTCTTGAAGTCTGAAAGCCTACACCCTGGGAAAATGGCTTACATAGTGTTTGGAGAATTACATGAACTCTAATCAGGGTAATAGCACTTTTAAACTTGCTAGTAGATTTACTGTAGGTGTAATGCCTTAATCATTTTTTTGAATGTTTTTTTCTCCGAGCTGAAGGTTGCTGGGCACCTAAATGATGTTTCCTGATAGCTTTGGGTGGTCCTACTGCTATTTATAATTTGCTGTATAAAGTTAGCACTACTTAATTTGCAAGGTAATTTCTCACAGTGTAAATTTGTTCATTCCTGGTAATCTATTTTCTATAAAATTGTATTTTTGCACAACGTTTTTAAAAATTGATGTACCTTCATGTATGATGTGTTCATTTTGAGAAACAGCTTTCCAGCATAAATCCAGAGAAGTGCTTTATGAAGTTTGTTATTTTGAACAGTTTGTGATTTAGCAGTTATTTTATGTTGTTCAATTTGAAATTTTAGATCATTACTTCAAGTGGATATTGATGCATTCATGTTACCAGTTGATTGACCCATTCCATTTTGATGAAGCAGAATTGTTTTGGAATGTTATTTTTCTAGAAATGGTCAATCTTTTACAAAGAAATATATATGGGAAGGTTACAGGAGAATTTTTTTTCTTTAATAAGGGATAGTACCAGCTCTTACTTGAATGAAAGTCTGATGTTTGCTGATGGCGGAGCGATTATTCAGTTCATGTTTAGGGTAGATTGTCCTGTGCTCTGGATTGGTTTTTCTTTAAATTTGTCATTTCGTTGTAAAAGAATTTCAATGCGATATAAAACTTTGTGATAAGCCTCCTGCTTTATATAGTTTCTTGGTATCCATTGAGACATTTTAAAAATAGCATAAGTGCTTCGAACCAACCTTGGCAAATTACAGCAGGAGAATACTGTCTTAATATTCTACTCCTTTTAAATTCTTTCAAAAGCAAATAATAGGATTACCCTGTATTACCTAAAAATAAAAATGCCTGTAAACAGAATTTGTATGGTTTGCTGGGTCAAACAATGTTGCCATCTAAAATCTCTCATTTCTGCTTTTAACTACTTTTAGTCGTATTTATTAAGTAATGCAGTTTGTACTTTTTTTATTTTGTAACATTTTGTGGTTTTTTTGTACAATACTGTATTTGTATAATAGAGCAATTCTCAGCTGATGGGATGAATGAATAAAATGCATAATTTTACTTTTACACGTCCTTTTGGCTTAAGTGGTTTGTAAATTGTAAAATGATGTCTAAGAATCTCAGGAATTATTTTGAACAGTTTTTTCTGTGTAAAGAAGTCACAAAATTACAAGATTTCTTAAATTCTCCCATGAACTTAAGCATAGGATAATCATTAGTAATTTCAAAGGATGTCTCAATGAAATATAATTTAAAGGTGGAACAACCCAAGGAATTGCTCCCATTATTTCTAATTATGATTCCTTTCTAAAACTCTAGACAAACTCATTGGCTAATGAAAGGAAGGTGCAAGTATTGTTTTGGCCAGCACAATCTCTGATTAAATACTGCCCTTCCACTCTTATCAGCGTAGATATTGTTTTAAATAGTAACCAAAGCAGTGTCTTAATTTTTATGTAGTCTGCCCTCCTCAGAGTAGGACTCTTTATTTGAAGGAGTGTTACCAGATTTAATTGCTATATATAATGCTGGGTATTATTTATGTAGTTGTTGCAGGCTAAAAATAGTTTGGGTTTTTTACTTTTTAATTGATTAGGTGTCATGGTTATAGACACAAATTTGAGTTTATTGCTTAATCACTTTTTCTGGTTACCAAAAGCATTTTGTCAAAAGTTTAAATGTTAACTAATCATGCTTCTGATTTTTTAGGTAAAGATAAGGTTTCCTTCAAGACCTCACTGTTATATAACTTTGAAAAAAATCCTTTTGATTGAAATAACATGGCAAAAGATGGTTCTACTTTTCTACTGGTTATTTCGAGCTGTATGACATTTGGGGCGGCTTAAAATGTTTATTCAAGAGATGAATAGACTAATTAGGTCTAAATTTCTAAAAAGCATTCTATAAGCCCATTACTGTTTTAAATAGGTACCATTGTGCTATACTTTTTAATATCTAATTAGGGCCCCAAGTCCTTGATTAAAGTTTCTAGGGTAATATTTTTGAATAAAATTAAATGGCATCTAAGCTTGTCCTATAGGGTAGCATGTATTTTCGTTATCTTGCCTAAAGGGTTTCTTTTCCCTATCCTTTTCTTATTGATTAGTTTTTCAAAGAGGAAATTTATTCACTCTCCTATACTCAACATTCTCTCCTGCCATACCAGTTTATGGGTTAGCAGTAAAAGTCCTAAAAAATTTGGGCAGTTGAAGAGGTAGAAATGTAGTTAACTTTAATTTTTAGCATACAGGTTTATTAAACATCATCCTTTCAATTACTCTTAACAGCTAAGGGGCTCGAAACAAGAAAACTGTTTAATGTATGCTAAAATTTCTTTAGAATATACTACTTTCCCCATAAAATATAACGAGATAAAATCTGCACATAAACCCAACTGGTGTTTTTTTGTGTGAAAATCATACTGGTAATTTAAAGTAGCACACAAATAAAAACCATGGTGGAAATACATTTTTTAAAAACTGCATTTAAAAACTAAACATCATAGTACTTCAACATTTTGGCAAAAGTCTTAATTCCTTGCCTCTTTTCATTTTATACTTTGATTTTCCCTCAAGATAAAATACACTCTTTAGTATATTTAATTGGGGTTGAGTAAACCACTACTGCAAAGTGGCACAATGACATGTATGTCCGATACTTTAATAACAGTTTTCTGAATTTTAATCTATATACTTGATAGGATTTTTAAATTAGGTACAAACTTCTCTGAAATCATTTTATAGAAGAGAGGGAATGCCTTAGGATCCCTCACTTGCTGGAACTGGTTAACCTCAGCTTTGGTAAATGTTCTCACTTTGCAGTATTTTCATACTATTTACTGGAAAAGAAAAGACTGTTTAGATAATCACTAGATTTACTCAATATTACATGTTTTACCTGTCTAAAAGATAAGAAAGTTAAACTAGAATTTTGGCATGGTATTCAAAAAGAAAAGTAGTTGAAACACTTGATCATCTGATAATAGAAAAGTAGTTGAAACACTTGATCATCTGATAATACATAGGAAAATGTGAAAGCCAAGAATGCATAATTGAAAATGTATGACATGTTCACATTTAGGTCCAACCTAAATAGAGTATAACTATCTCAAGAGGCATTGAGAAACTCATTGTCATTCATTTCAATCACAAAGGTACTAAGCTCTCTAGGCCTGGCCTATGCTATGTTTCCTATTGAATCACTGGAATTCAACCTAGAAACTGGCAGAGTAAATATCTGTTGAAAGAAGGAATGAACTGACATTAAAGCTTTGAAAGTACTTAGTGTGAAATTAAATAAAGATGATTTAACTAAAGCTACTAGGATTATTACTGACTAGGTTCTAAGCAATTTAAACTGAAAGTATTGTAAAATTAAAGTATTGAATTCTATAGTACAAAAACAGGCTTTGAAAGCAAAATTAGAATGTTTTGATTTTATCTTTGTATCATATTCCAAACATCTTCAGACATGAACCAGTATTTTTAAAGAGAACATTATTAATCTATAGTGACTTTTGAAGGTGTTGCCTTGTCCGAAGGGACTTGCTCTTACTTGCTTGAGGAGTTATATCTGTCTCAAGTCAGTCTATAGCAGTTGCTGGTTTTGCCATTTTGTCTATCCTGGTTGGGAAGGAAATACCAGATTTCAAGCAGGCGTTAGTGTTCAGTAGTATTATTGACTGCTTAAAACCATCAGTGGGGCCTGAGCAAGTAGCATAGATCAGATCAAAACATGTCTATTGGAAAAACTGGTGTTATTTCCTCCTATTGTAAATTCGGTCAATGACAATTATTCTCTGGGTAAAGATCCAAGAGCTGGTTCATAGTCATGAGATTATTTCACTAAAACCTTAGCCTGGTTTCTCCTAAGTGAATTTTCTCAAACAATTGTGAGCAATCCATTGATACATAAAACAGAAAACAATTTCTTTCAAGAAAATTTGAGACAAAGTAATCTAGGGTACACTTCACTTGTTTTTATGAAGTAACTGAATGTAGTTTAATCTTCCCATTGTGACTTAGGGCTATCACTATGACCTGGTGTATGGCCCTGAAGCCTTGGCAGGTTCCTTCCTGAGGAGTGACAGTCCCTCTGTACTTTAAGAGATCTGAGTGCTAGAATTTTTATTTTTGCATTTTATACTTTCCTCTTTAGCATTCTGAATGTTCCTCTCACTTTCCAGTTCCAATTCCACGTTATGATTTCTTACGTTAAATTTGAGACACCAACAAACATGTTTATCAGAATTGACCCAATAGGACATGGGATTCTAATACAGGAATAGGATGCTCTTAAGAGTAATGTGCTTAAACATCAGTTTCTCGTCAACCACAGTGCTTTTTCTCTTGACTTTGTCTTGTTGCATTCTTTGATGGTATCCTGGAAAGCTGAATATATCTGACTAAGAGACCTCTGAATGTGTGTGATGTCACATGACAAACTAAAACACCTTGAGGTTAACTATCTTAATCCTCAAAATCTGTGCTAATTTGTCACTGCCTGATTAATATGTTGTTTTGTTTCTGCCATTTGTAATCCTACATAGTATTTCCCCACCATTATTTTCCTCATGCATTTTTATATCTAGTTTTCTGGTCTTCCAGATGTGCTAATTATGAGGTAATTCAAATATCAGATGCTCACCAAAGATTTCAAATCACAGCGCACAGACAGGTCCAGTGCAAATACAATAATTCTCTTTTGAATTTCATCCCCCTAATTCTTTAATATATGCACATTGTGTCTACAGGGATAAATACATTAGTTTTCTTCATCCTGATTGCTCTTTTCATGAGAATAAAATACTTTACCCTTATGTTGATATTAGAATGAATAGCTTATGCACCCTGGATTACTATGCTGACAAATAAGGACATTTGAAAACATATCAGCAGGATGTGTGCATTTTATATTTTAAAGCACACAGCATTTATATGTTGAACTGGAATGATTATACATTGAACTAGAATGATTTTGGCAAGTGTTGATGCCAAGTAGGCTGGCATTGTGTAAGAAGTAGCCCTAGTGATGTCTGCTCACAGTAATGAGTGAGTCTAAATAAATGTTTCACTTAGAAGTTCTCTGAATAATTTTAGGAATGGACACTATGGATGTATCTCTTAGCTTTTCAAGGTGCATAAAAGGTAATTGTGAAGGGAGTCTATACCAATGTGTCATGTAACGCCTGTGTAGCCAATTTGTAAAGTAAACCAACTAAGGCTTTCACTTCTAGTGACAAACAGGAAACATCCACACTTTGTGTTTCTTCCAGCGAAATATGAGCTAGACTGGTGATGTAATAGGAATGAAAGAAGTGGAAGAAGACAGTCAGGGAATTCTTAGCTTTACTACCTTTGCCATCTTGGTGAAACGTACCAGACTTGGTGGGGAGAGTAAGCAATTATGCTTTTTACTTTAAATCTGAAACAGTGTTTGTGTCAATAAGCACTAGATACCTGAAACAGAAATCTCAATAATTATATAGAATTCTAGGCCAAAGAAGAGAACGACTTAAGAGGCATACTGAACTTTTCACTACAAAGTACTTCACAGAATTTTCATTACCTCTTCATTGTACTGATAGTGGCAGAAGGTACTATTCTCCTACTCAAAATAATAACTATTTACAAGGAGATGACTGTATTAAATAGGATGGTAACTTGACCCTACAAGAATAGACTGTACTTTTAATAGCTAAACTAAGCTGTTTTTAACAAAGAGATTTGTTTCTCTCCCACTTCAGTGTTCCTATGTTCCCAAGGGAGCAGTCTAGGTTGGCAGGACAACTTTGCTCCACAGAGTCATTCCTCAGGACATTGTCACTGTGTGTATGATCCATTCTGAAGCACCATTTCTGGATTAGAGCTGACAGGAAAGGGACAAGCGAACACCTGAGGAGGTGCATTCACTTCTGCTCTTGTCTTAGGCCAGAACTTCATCTTATGGCCATACTGAGCTGCATAGTGTTATCAGGCTGCTCCCAAGAAGAGTAGATGGCTTCTAGCAGAAAAGTGGTGACTTTTTCCCAAGTCTTTATCAGAAATGGTGAAGGGTTAAAATGAAAATTATCATATTCCTAGAAGTATCTAGGAATAAAGAGAATAAAATATGCATTAAATTGTTTCAGATTAGAAAGCTATAAAATAGAATTAACAGTTGCCTTGATTTCGAGTTCCTGGATAATAAAACCCAGTAATTCGTGTCTTCATTTCTTCCTCTTTTGTAAATAAACCCTTTATAAACCTTTTTGTGTGAGCCTACAGTTGAGTCTTATTGTAATTTCCTTTGAAGCATGTAGGTGAGGACCCACAGTCAGGCCCCCATTTTCCACTGGAGCTGCCCTGTAACAAGTCTCACCTGGGCCAGCGCTGCTGCTTGCAGCTGTCAGCCAATGAATCATCTCTTTTTCTGTTCTTCCTCTTTTCATTGCTCTTGTAAGTCAACCTGCCTGTCTCACAGGGTCTTTTTCTGAGTCCTTAAGTGTGCAGGTGAGAACTCACAAACTAGGTCACCTCAGTCTCTACAGTTTCACCCTGTAACAATGAGATTGCCAAAGCAGCACTGTAATAGCCTAGAGACACCACCAAATGATTTGTGATTCTGCTATATGAATTCTGAGAAGTCAATTTGGTTGAGAAGTTTCTAGATTTGGAGGTTTCAGGCAAAATTTTAGTTAGGTTGATTTGGCCCTTACTTCCTTTCATGGCATTCCTACTGAGATTTATTAGCACTAAACAAACTCAAAGAAACTCTTCATGTTATCTGTAAACACATTTTTTACCTATTTGAGGCATTAACTCATAAACTTATATGAAACAATAAACAAAATAGGCTGAAAATTGAAGCATCCCACTATGGTAGAAAGAGTATAGATAATGAAGTCAGATACAGCTACAATTCTGCTGCTTTCTTCAATCAACCAAATGATTTTAGACAAGTGACTAGTTTCTTGGAGTCTTTTTTATTTTATTCTGAGGAAAAATAGAGCTATAGATGCCTTCCTTTCCTCCTCCCCAAATCTGTTTGAATAATAATACTAAAAAAAATAAAACAAAACTAAGTGGATATTTTAAAAAAGAAAGACTTGAACAATAATAGGTACTTATTCATGTTTTAAGTTTCAAGAGAGTGATTTTGAATTACAGAGCCAGGAAAGGAGTCCTAACCTTGAAGGAGTTAGGCTATCTGCTGGTAAGGAAATCATTAACACACCCATTGCTCTGGAGATGACTGGCACAAAGCTTGGATATCCTCTTGATAGCTCTAATGTTAAGAATAATCAGAGACTGAAAAAGCATAAAATGTGCAAATCATAAAGTACAAGCAAGTATAAAAGAAAATATAATGGGAAAGATGAGTATAGACTGCTTGTCACCTGGAAACTATTAGTCTCAGAAGACTGATCAGAATGTGGATAAGCATGTGGGAGAAGGGGTGTGACAGGAAACTGGAACTATCTCTTACCTTTCTTTTCTACACTGAAATTCCCTTCTCCAGCCAAAATCCAGGCTAGTAAAGACAGCTAAACCAGACGATCTTTTTGTTTTCCTTTTCCTCATTTAAGGTCTTTAGGTCTCTGACTCCCACCAGAATAACTCAAAGGTCTTGACTTTCAGCCAACTTCTCTTTCCACATCTTCAATATCAAGGCAGTCTCTTATACTGCAAAACTGCACTGCACAAAAGGTATGATGACCTTTGATTTCTTAGGAGCAACAATACATATGGAGCTCCTATTTTATACAAAGGTGTGCTTTATGATATAAAAAGTCATACAGGCCCTCCCTGGTGGTGCAGTGGGTTAAAGTACAACACTGCAAGTGAGACCCAGCTGCTTCAGTGTGAGTTCCATCCCTGGCCCTGGAGGTGACCACATGGTGCGGCAGACCTCTCCTGTCTCGCCCGCTGCTCTGCTTAGCAGTGTACTTTGTCGATCTGCCTGTTCTGCTTCCTATTCTGTTTCTGGTGAATCCTTTCACCATCCCTGCACCTCTGGCCTGTACCCTAGTTCTGTATGCATAAATAAGTAAAATCTTTAAGAAAAAAAAGAGACATACAAATCTAAATCAGTGCTAAATCTCAAAACATTAGAAAGATCAGATAGAGAAATTATATTACCTGTCTCTTTTGAACTGGGCCAAAAACAGTGTTTTAAGAAAAAACCATGACAACAATTCTTTGCAAAAATCATCTGGATCATGAGAACAGATGATTATGAACTTTTTGCTAGACAGTAGAATTGGTAAGCAATTAGGTATAGTCAAGAACACTTCAAGCTTACTGACATTCATCAACTCTTTACTTCCCTGCCTTCCTCTTCTTAACCCTTAATTGGTGCCCCACCCCCACTGTCACTTCTGGGGGCATGTTTAGGCTTTTATCATGAAACTGTGGAGCAAATTGTAATTCTTTGATCCTGTGCCCCAAATCTTAAATCGTTGGTCCTAAATAAAACACTTCGCCTTCTTCATTGACATTGATTTCAAGCTATGTATCCTAATTTACCTAATGACAAAAATCACCTGGAGGAACTTGTTTAAATATTTCTATATCTAAAAAATAAATAGATCAAGAGTCTTGTATATCTCCTAGAAGATTCTATTCAGATTGATAATGACCTGATGATAGTGGAAGAAATGGAATATACATGTTTAATACATGTCTCAGAAATCTTTAGATTTCTCAAGCCGAGAAAACAGTGCCTTGACAAAACAGTCCTCCAAGTTTGGGTACTTCAGAGTCACAAGGATCCCTACCCCTAAAGTGCTGGGTATGAGTGAACAACCTGCAAATTTGTAAGTCCAGGGTAACGCTGACACTAGAGTGATACAAGTGGGTTTTACCCCACTTGAAATGCTGTCCCCTTAAAGAGATTCATTTCTTAACTATTGCCATGCTTCTGATTTTGGCTCATATATCAAAATTACGAGGCAGAGGGAGGGAGTGGGAGGTCAGTGGGTGTGTTAAAGTGTTCACATTCCCAGGCTAACCCAGCGGAGCTTTTTAATTGGTACACAGCGGGGAGAGGCCTGAGCATCTGTGCTGTTGGCTAGTAAACTAAGCACTGCTGTGTGGAGGAAAGGAAAACTTTTATTCTCAGAGTCCAAGTTAAGGGGTAACCCAGAAGGAAGCAAGTAGCCTGGTAGGAAGCTAGCCTCTTCTCCCACCCAGGAAGGGAGGATCTAGTTTATCCACCATTGGGAGAAGCAAGTGATGCTCAATAGAAAAGTTACAACAAGGCAATCGTGTTAGAACAAAAATTCATTCATTTTCATGGGCATATGGTAATTTTCTAACATCCCAGCAGAACAGAACAAGCATACCTGAACTCAGGTGATTTTTATCTCTGTGGCAGGTGCAACCTGCATGTCAGTAATATAAGATCTTAAGATAGCATCGATCATAAGGAAAAGTTTTTGTTTCAGACAAGTGAGTCAGTCTGTTCAGGGTTCTGGCTCTGATCTCTTCCAAGTGTGGAAGTGTGCTCTCTGTTAGTGGGAAAACTGCAGGTGCTTTGTGACTCTTTTTGATATGATGATTCAAACGTCTGCATGTTAATTTTTTCTTTTGTGCCAAACTTAGCTGATTTTCTTCTACAGTTTAAATTTCCCAGGCAAGCCTGTTGTGCATCCTGGTTTGGGATCCATTAGACTCAATCCCAGAGCAAGCATGACTTGATTATTTCCAGTCTCTTATTCTCTGTGACCACTTGGAATTCTTATTTGTATTGAAGGAGAGGGAAAGAGTGTAAATGGCAAGATGTAATTTTTTTGGAGGTGCAAATTTTAGCTCTTCTGTGAAACATTACATTTGCAATAATGTTTAATATCTTTAAATCAAAATTTCTGATTTATTTTAATCATAAATTAGTCATTTTAAAACTAAAGAACAAATCAAGAATATAAATTATTACTTATTGTATGATGATTACTTTTTGGTTATAGAAGAAAAGAATGTTGAGAAAAGATACACTCTGTCCTAAATTCTAGACATTCAAGATGTGCCTCTGCCTCTGGTTACTCAAAATATCATGGTTGCGTGCCGCTCCTGGATGGCGCAGTGGGTTAAAATGCATCACTGCAAGCTAGCTGCAGCAGCTTCAGTGTGAGCTCCGTCCCTGGCTCTGGAGGTGACCCACATGGTCGCAGCAGACCTCTCCTGACCCGCCTGCTGCTCCCCTCAGCAGTGTATTTCAGTCACTCTGCCTGTTCTGCTTCCCACTCTGTCTCTGGAGAATTCTCTCACCATTCCTGCAATTCTACCTGTACCAGTTCTGTATGCATAAATAAATAAATCTTTTAAAAAATCATGGTTTCAACTAAAATAGACCATGTTAATCAGGATGGAGAAAAAAAAGACTTTATAACCAACTTTTCGCGTATGAACTACAGTATGTGTCATACAACAGTGAAGCTTGTTTCTTGACTATCTGGCACTCCAGAATTCGCATGTTTCCAAAAATGATGGTTTGTCTTAAACATGGGAAACATGCTGAAGGACATTTTAAATGTATTGATTATCATCTTGTGGCAATATATTCTTGATATTATTAAAATAAGTAAATGTTGCTGGCATTGGGCAAGTCAACTTAGAGATACTGTAAGTTATTACCTATCACCCAGTTTAATTGAAATAAAGTGTTGCATATTCAAATGGCAGCATTCAGTAAAAGTGATGTTTGAAAATTTCTTCACTGAGCTACTTGTGAACTTCCAGGTTACTGAGAGTGTCACCTCAGACTGACTGAGTTCCCAGTCCTGCAGCATAGCTTCACCTACACACTCACGCAGTCCCTCTCCTTCCTCTGTGTATCCTTCTCTCCCTCTTTTTTGTTTCTCCTCACCTCTTGTCATTGTTTGTCCCCCCTTTCCCATTCTTACTCAAATGGCTGATAATTAAATTCTCCTTATACATTCTTGTAAGTTAACGTGTATTTGCTGCAACTCCATGTTATTTGGCTTTTTCTTTATCAAGATCAAATCTTGATATTTTCTACTTTCACTTTCCTTCATTAAAACAATTCAAGAAACACAGAATGTAGGTTTAATGTATAAATGCATTAAATGCATATAATAGCACTGGAGGTTGACTATGTGCATGGTTTTTGCCAAGTAATTTAACTCAGAAAGTTATTGCTTTAGCATCTTGACAAAATTAAGGAAGAATTCTCCTGAAAGAGCATAGTTTTGATTCTCTAGGGTTAGCAAGGCGTAGAACTTTAAAGGACACCGAAAGTCAAAGATTAGTCACAGTTTTGTTTTTTTTTTTCCCAACTGTACCCTTTGTTTTCTACCCAAAACCATATTAAGCAATATCTAGATATTCCCACTGGTTTTTAGACTTTTACAAATGAGACATTTCTTCATAAAATCTTGGAACAGTCTTGGACTCTTATTTACTTGGGCAGAAGTGGATACATAGGAATTTGCCCACAAGCACACAACTGAATGCAAATCATTTTCAGGGGATGGCAGTGTTCTGCCCCTTACATTTATTTAGAATTTAAAATATCAGTGTGAATATAGTCAAACATCACTCTCTTTCCACTGTAGATATGCTCCCTGCGCTGATGTTTTCTAATTACTATCCTAAGAGGCAAGGTGCATACATTTTAAATTCAAAGAAATTTCTTACATGTATTTTGCAAACAACACAGTCTTCCAGACTGCTTTAAAGAAAGACTGACATCAATCTTTTCGCACATACATCAGTTTTCCAAAAGTTTCTCTCTATTAAATAATCTTTTCTGCAGTATTCAAGAAGCTAAGGTTTTCTTCTCAAATTTTATTAGAATTAACTCTCAGTTGATATGTGAAACTTCTATGACACAGCCTAATTCCATTCTTTTAATCTTAAACAAAAAAACTAAGCAGATAAGAGCAGCAGTAGAATAGGACTGAGGCTTGACCTACTTTTTCTTATTTTTAATTTGGTGAAACTATTGATTTCAAGAGCTTTTCATGGAAGCATTTGAAATGCCCCTAATTAAAAGAGGATATCTTGTCAACTTGGTTTGAGTAAATGTATGGCAGGGTGCTGGCTAAAGTTCTTGGCTTTGAAGTACAAAACGTACAATATTTAGTACAATATTTAGTGATACAAGAGAAAATCACTTAAAGATTGAGTTTTAAACACAAAGACCTTTTATTTCTGAGTATAGAAATTGGGGCCATTTTTGATGTCTTTAACTGACTCTAGTTGTTTAGATTAATAAAATTATAGGCCACTGGGCCTTCCTGGTGGCCTAGGGGTTAAGTCCCAGAGCTGTCACTGCTGCTGTGGCCCGAGTTCAGTTCCTGACAGGGAGCTGACCCACATGGCACCAGATCTCTCCAGCTGCTCCCCTCAGCAGTGTATCTCAGTAGATCTGCCTGTTCTATACCCTACTCTGCTTCCGGAGAACACACTCTTCCCTGCCTCTTTGGACTTTGATAAAGAAATTGTTTGCTTTTTAGCTACAGATAACGGGAGTGTTGAATTGTGGTGGTAGGTGCCTCACCTCTGAGCCGCTCCCTTCCTCTGTGCTGGCTAACTCAGCGCAAGTTTATAGGGGTCTGCGCATGCTCAGACTGTATCCCCTCCTGCTCAGGAACAAAGTTAACATAATTTTTTCTTTTGCATTCTGAGGTCTGAGAACAATTTAACCCTGTAACCTCAGTTTCTTTAGCAGTAACTTCCTTATTGGGACTGTTCAGCATTCTCTGGGTTCCATATCCAAATTCTTAGTAGTAACCTTTGCTTGGATGGTCTACAAGTACTTCAGATGCCACAAGTCCTGACTGAACGTATCCTCTTCCACATCGCAGATTCTTTCCTCCTCTCGTTACCGGGCAAAAGGTCTAAAACCAACCCTCGGTCAGAACCTCTGTCACTGGTTCAGGGTTCAGCCACCCATCACTACAAATGCTAACAAAGGGTCTCATATATATTCATATATATTCTAAGGATCAGAGTAGCGGGAGAGAGAAAATAGCAGGATGGAGGGAAAGGGAGATGGTCCACTTACCAGCAATCGTGTGAGGAGTTGCAGTTAAGGGAGT
Organism: Condylura cristata; assembly: GCF_000260355.1. NCBI lineage: Eukaryota > Metazoa > Chordata > Mammalia > Eulipotyphla > Talpidae > Condylura > Condylura cristata. The sequence goes on from NW_004567131.1 coordinate 24,356,889, forward strand.
GACAGGGTGTAGCATCTACTGCTGAGGTCAGGGACTCCCCACCCCCACCCCCAACTCCCTGAAGGGGCTGGAGTGGGCCAGCCTACTGCTCAGGGGGTGACTGCCTTGCACAGCACCTTGAGATGAAAAAGAGCAAGCCCAGGAGCACGGCTCCTTTTAAAAGACTCACAAAATGGCTGCTCAGCTCTGCCTGCTTCCCAGCAAGCAGCCCCCTTCTTCAGGACTCAGGGGCATAGTTCAGACTGTTAAAGGGCAATGGGTCCCAGGGTGGACGGTAAAACCAGTGATACACTCTCTTAACCCAGAAACCTGAGGGTCATCTCAGAGCATAAATTACCATTTTTATATCCAAATATGTCATCTATTCCCTTCAAGTTTGCTTCTTTAATATGTTTTCACCGCCAAGATTCAGTTCAGGACTTCCTTTCTCTACTGTTAACTTCTCGTCCTTGCTTCCAGCATTAACCCCTTCCATACTAGTCTACGTAAAACCAAGAGAATAATCTTAATTCTTTTTATTATTACTTTTTAAAAAAATTTGTATTATCCCTGTCAGATCACAAAGGAAATCATTCATAAACCTTCTGGGTTCTTCTATGTGGGCAGATAATCAAACCAGCATCAGATAAATTGGTAAGAGAAAAGAACAAAAAGAATTTTAATAAAATACCTTTTGTATTCATGAGAAAGGCCCAGTAGGACATATTGCTTCCAATGCCTTCTTCAGTAACAGCAAAGATTAAGTTTTGGGAGTGTAAAGGGAAAGGAAGAGCAGTAAGAGAAGTTAATGGGAAGATACAGCAGAAAAAGCTACGACTGTTATGCAGACTTAGGCTTTACCGTCTTGATTGAAAAGAGTTAAAGAGATTTGGTCTTCCTGGTTCAGGAAGGTAGAGTAGATACCTTTAAGGAAAGGCTTTTTCTTTATACTCATAAACCTCTTTCACCCAGCTCAGAATCCCTCCCATGAAATAAATCTCTTGCCCAAATGTGTTAGATAAACATATTTAGGAGTGGCAGATGTCCTGTCCCCTTAATCCCCAAAGTGATGATTTGTTATAAAAAGATTTCTAAAATCCCCAGATGTTTATTTAGTTATGCATACAAGAACTGGGGTACAGGCAAGAGGTGTGGGCTTGAGAGGGTGCACCAGAGACAGAGTGGGGAGAACAGTGGATTTACTGAAATTCACTGCTAACGGGGAGCAGCAGGCGGGACAGGAGAGGTCTGCCATGCTATATGTGAGTTACTCCCTGGCCAGGCATGGAATTCAGGTTCAGGCTTTAGTGGTGATAGTGTTGAGACAACTTCCAAGCCACCAAAGCCCCTAGAACGGTCAATCCTGAAGTGTGAAACTTGGAAGGCAAATTGTGGTAACTTAAAAGGCTTCTCTAGGTTTAACATCAGAAGTTCTTTTTGTCGAAAGGCTAAAAAATAAGTTTCCAGCAGCACTTCCAGTGAAGTAACAGCTGTGGCTACATAGAAGCTGAGAGTAAACCAGTTTTATTAAGGATAAAGAATCTGCCCTGGGCATGAACTATAGAAATTCTGAGTTACTCAGGGCCCTCCCTGGTGATGCGGCAGGTTAATGCACAGCACTGTAAAGCTACCTGCAGCCACTGCAGCACAGGTTCAATTCCCTGCCAGGGAGGTGCCTCGCATGGCACGGCAGACCTCTCCTGACCTGCCCACAGCTCCCCTCAGCGGTGTACTTCGGTACATCTGCCTGTACTACTCCCCACTCTATCTCTGTGAATCCTCTCAACCCCGCACCTCTGGCCTGTACCCAATTCTTGCATGCATAAATAAATCTTTAAAAAAAGAACTTCTGAATCATTCAGCTCAGTATTCTATGTTGACTCAGTGGAAGTTAGATCCTGATTCTGGCTGTCCTGTGGAGAAAAAACGCAAAAAGTCTGTTTGATATTTGTGATTAAATTAATGACTAATAAAAGCAGAGAGTCCAGACAGAGTCAGAATTACCAATGAGCAAATAAACTTCCTACTAATACAGAGCGAGTAAAAGTAGCAGATAACTGGCATCTTTGCAGCACTACTGGTATTTAATTTACTTGCACTAATGTTTTATAATCCTGTGTGTGGCAATATCTTACCTGAATGACCTTTAAAAGGTAAAATCTTCTCTAAGTGTGTGATCTATAGTTAAATAATAATCTTTTCAGAAAACTGACTTTCTGGAACAATAGGTGGTCATGTGTACCTGGTTTATTTCATTGCTCTAAAGCTCTTCATTGATGACCGACTGTCTTTCATAGGTTTTGTAGATTGTAGGAGTGTCTGTGTCTCGTGTCCCCTTCGTGAAGTATTTCCATGTTGTCTTCAATTATGATGCTGTTTTTGCTCTCACTCTGTGTGACCTATTATCTTGTCAAGGAACTTGTAACACTCCAATTTAAAACTATCTTGTTAATGCTTTCTTGTTCTACTGGTAGAAAGTAGATCTGAGTTTTCTGGAGTCTCAACAGACATTCGTATGTACTAATTATTTTAACCTGGTGTCCTCAATGATGGAATCTTGCCATTTGCAGCAACATGGATGCAACTGGAAGGGTTATGCTAAGCAAAATAAGTGAGGAGGAGAAAGACAAATACCAGATGATTTCACTCTTATATGGACTACAAAGAAACAAAGCAAAGGAAAAAAGAACCCTTGAAATCTGACTGTAGAGATGAAGCTACCAGACTGGGAGATGGACAGGAGTGGTGGGGGGTGGTGATGGTGGGAGGAGGGAGACCCAACAGAAATGGAGGAAAATTATGGGTGCTTTAGTGGTGCTCATCGTGTTGTAACATACATCTGATGAGCTGTAAACCTATACTCCCAAATTATATGCAAAGTTGTAAACTATGGCTATGCACCTCCATCTAGCGCATTTTGTGACTGCAGTCCAAACAGACTAAGACCTACGCAAATAGGTGAGGTTATTTGTTAAGACATGGGCCTCTCAAAGATTGCTTCATGTTTTTTAAATATATCAAATTCATGTCTCTTGATTCTCCCCCCACCCCCATCCTTACATCAGCTGGAACATTTACAAACAAGCAGGGTATTCTAGTCTTGTCAGGATTGCCAAATATTCTTAATTATGTAACTGGGCGAGGTATGCAGTGCTTCTTACATAAGAACAGGTTTTTCTCATTTATCAAGCTGGCTTGGGCTACTTCTCTAATGCTTCTGTGCATGTGATAAACTGGGATGGTGAGGGTGGTATTAAAAACATCACCTGAAGGGCTTTCAGTTTCAGTTTGAGCTTTAGAATTGATAAGCTAATGTTCTAAACACTTAACAACTAACAAAATCAGTTCCATTATATCCAAGTTTTTGAAGTATTTAGAAGGTTATCTAAAATAAATGAAACATAAAATTATTGATTCATATGGATCAGTCTAATCATATAGAAGGTAGTGTAAATGTTTCATTTCTACTATCAACTCGCTGTTTTATCTTTTGATTTTGGTGGTGCCATGTACGAAATTATAAATGACTATGGAATATTTTCTACAGCATGACTGAAATGATTCCTGCTGGGTTTATTATTGAACTTTGCAATACTGAACAGGTAGAGTGAAGAAAATGAAAACAGAAAATGAAATGGAGTTAGTGTGACTCAAATTTTTAGAACCAGAAAGAATATAAAATAATGACTGCATCACAAAGACATTAATTAGTATGTCAGAGAAAATGACATGGAAGCTATCACACGGTTTCTAAGAATCAAAACAAATTTGGAAATGATTTATAGGTTTTGATTTTGTCTGAAGTACAGTCTAGCTAAATTTTCAAAACTGCTAAGAATTCTCCCTGAGGGTATGAAGACAGTGAAGCTGTGCTCTTCTCATTCTTCAGCAGTATGAAGTGTCAAGAGTAGACAGGTTCTCAGTATTCCCCGAAAGTCAGTGCCACGGACATGTGAAATTTAAAACATCTCACACAACCAGAAAAACCATCAGCAGCTTCCAAAATCTTTATTTTTCCCTTTACAGACTGATAGTGGCCCTATTCTTCTCCTTCCAAGTTACCTGGAAGGTCAAATTAGACCGCTGCTTTGAGTTATCAAATAAATGAATTATCCCCTGGACCACCTGAAACCATTATGACAAGTGTGTGTGTGTGTACATATAGAATGATAATGTATATGCATATATAATCACAATTATATGCATTTATATAATGATGCACACATATATTCATGCGATGATGTATGCATATATATATATAGTCACAAAATATGCATGTGTACATATATATGCAAAAAGTCAGAACCTCTCTGTATTTTCATTTGTCCATTTTTAAAATGAAAATAATTGATATTTTTACCCATTCTATAGAGTTGGTATGAGGATAAGATAAGAATACATGTAAAGGCCTTAGAGCTATCTGCCTGCCATAGAGCGAGCCCCCAATTAAAGCAATGCATTTACAACCTAGAGGGAATCTAGAATAAGCCTTATGGCCTAAAATTGCTGGCAGTGAGTGATGGAAAAGTGGAGGCAATTCTGAGCAGGTCCTTTGGCAGTGCAGAGGCAGATGAGGCAGTGTTGGCAATGAGGAGGCTGTGCCGGAGGGGCACATCATGACTGAGGTCAGTACCATGAGCTGGCTTGGGGCGGAACTGCTGGGGCAAGTCTCTGAGGAATGCCCAGAGTGAGCCAGGAAGTCTGAATTCCCTCCATGGGAGTTACAAGTTTGCTTCTGGATGGCTGTCATTGAGCGCAGTTCAGTTCAAAAGGGCAGCATTTGAGGGATGCACTTTGTCCCAGTCAAGACTCCACCTAGAAGCCAAAGGGGCTCCACTTCTTTTCCATGTTCTTAACTTTTATCTCTGATGGGAAAAAAAGAGGTCGTGTATCTCTTTAAACATGTATAGACTGATACTTGTCTTTTTTTTAAAGTTATTTTTATTTATGCATGCAAAAGCTGGGACGAAGGCCAGAGGTGGTGGGTGGTGCTGTGAGAGGATTCACCAGAGGCACAGTGCAAAGCAGAACAGGCAGATCTACTGTATTACACTGCAGAGGGGAGCAGTGGGCAAGACAGGAGAGGTCTGCTGCGCCATGTAGGTCAGCTCCCTGTCAGAGATCAAAACTCTGCAGCCGATTGCTGACACTTAACCCCTTGGGCCACCAGGGAGGCCCAGACAGATTCTTTTGTTAATGGACCTCTCTAAAGAATCAGAAAGCCTCCTCCAGGTAACTATATTTAGAACCGTCACTAAGCTCACTCGTTCCCCCTTGGGCAGCTGCCATTGGTTGTCACCGTCTTTGAGTGACACTCATCAATAGCAGTGCCACACTTTGTTTGGCCTGGTATGGGGGGAATTGGGATCCCCGAAGAGCCTGGGATTTCTGTCCATGTCTTTGCTGATCATTTTATGATTTTACTATAATTGAGCAAGCCACTTAGCCTTCCTAAAAGTTTATTCCATTCTTTTATAAAATGAGGGTGCAAGGTGAACGTCTAAACCACTTCTGATGTCATATTTCATAAGACACGAAAAGCTGACTTATCTCTAGGACTATTAATACATTTCTTTTGTAAAAACCCCAAACACAATTTAACTGAAACCTATTCTATGCAATAATTTTAAGGAGATCAAATTGAATGACCCAGAAGTCACTCTTACAGTTGATGTCTCCTTGGGTTATTGTCCCTCTAGTCTGACCCGCCTTTCCTCATCCTCACTTTACTTGATGCAGAGTTTACTGTTATTTGCTTCCCAAAGTTGAAATCAGTTTATCAGATATTTCCTGGGCTCATAAAATTTTATGGAAATGAAAGGTTTTAATTCCAACCTGTGCAGGATGGGTCAGAGCAGGGTGAGACTGTTCCAAATAAATATTGTCTAGGATTCCTCTATCATTACAAATTGCTGCTGTGATAACTGTCCAATAATACTTTGAATGGGGCCATTTACCAGACATGATTGTAATAACATTTTTTGAGGCAGCTAGCAACCATGGAGACAGACACTCAAAAGAAAATCACTAAGATGGCACTATGAGGTTACTGTGAAATCGCAAAATTGGATTTTTTAATGTATTTTAGGGATCACAAACTGACCAACAGGGAAAGCTAATGTTGACTGGGAAAACTCTTAAATCAAGTACCAATAAGCTCATGGATGTTACAGTTGACACTAAGGGTATTTGCTCCTGTATATTTCTAGCAGTTCACTGACTAAGTGCTCAATCAATTATTCTGCATGTGGAGAACATGAACCTGCATTTGGATCAAAAGCTTTGGAAATTATTTTTGTAAACTTCTGTGGGTAGGGATTTACTAATCACTGCCTTACCCCAAATACTGTACTTCATTTATTCATAATAGACTCAGAGGCTTCAAATACCATTGGGAAGGGAAAACATGGCTCACACACACAAATAAATGGCAGTGTGTTCGCAAATATTTTAAGTGAAAATATGGCCCCTTTAACTATTAGAGAAGCTCATAGTCATTATTTATTTATTTCTATATGACAGTTTATTTTGATATCACTTTATGCCTTTCCCATCTCAGTTGTAATCCCCGTGGGTTTCCCATCACCAAATCACCTGTGTGACATCACTATAGTCCAGTGTATTTTCCCCCCATTTTTGATCCCATTCCCCACTCCTCCCCCCTAAAATGTCTCTGGTATATTGTTGTTCATTATTATTATTATTATTTTCTCCCCTGGCCCTTTATACTTCTGCTAACTCAAGCAAACTAGTTAAATATGTTCTACATTTATTTTAGTTCTGCCCAGGGGCCTGGAAGAATTAAGTGCTATAAAAATGCACAAAATAAGAAATTTTCTTAATGCAATTGATAACACACACCCTCAGCCCAACCCAGTTTATTGACTTGAATGCTGTCAGGGAGATTTACTGGAGCAAACTAAATTGTAAAATATTTCATGATACATGTAAAATGATTAAACATAGTATTAACGTGCCCATTGGATGAGTCTTTTCTTTTATGAGATCTTCACAAAACCCAGGTATACATACCAGCCCATTCCTCAGAGTTAGTTTTAAGGTTTCATCTTATTTTAGATTACTTTTTAATTATGAAAAAATCATTAAATTATGCAATGTCACAGACCTGTAGAAAGTGTACATGATAGCACAATACACATTCAAAGTACAATTCTGGTTTAAGAAGATGACAAACAATTGAAGTTCACCTGAGACCCTATTACCCCTTCAGCTTTCTCCCTCCCCAGTTTTTATACTTTGCAGTATAAATTTATAGCATTAAAAGTTATGGTATTTCTGGCATGTCTTTAATTTTTTAATTTAATTTAATTTTTTATTTCATTGTATTGAAGTAACATTGCATTATTATATGTCTAAGGTGTAGTGCTGAAAATCAACATGTGTATATGCTACATTATTTCAATTTTAGCTTTCCCTTTGTCCTAAGTAATCCATCCCCTTCACACTTCCTTTTTGGAACCCTTAACTGGTCTTACAGTCTAAAGTTTGTTTGTTTGTTTGCTTTATTTAGTTCATCTATTTGTTTTCCTTATATACCACTTGTGAGTGAAATCATATTGTGCTTGCCTTCCTCTTTTTGATTTACTCCACTCAACATAATACCCTCTAAGTCCATCTTTGTGGTTGCAAATGGCAGGATTTCATTTTTTTAAAATAGTTGATTGATATTCCATTGTAGATAGCTACCAAATCTTTATACATTTATCAGTCCATGGGCCCTTGGGTTGTTTCTAGTTCTTGGCTATAAATAGTGTTGAAATAAATACAGGGGTATATATGTCTTCAAATTACTGTTTTGTATTTTGGGGGTTAAATACCCAGAAGTAGGATAAAAAGATTGTATAGAATTTCTATTTTTAATATTTGAGAAATCTGAGGACTATTCATAAATGCTGTACCAAGCTACATTCCTTTTGGTAGTATATAAGATTCCCTTCTCTCTACATCCTCTCCAACACTTCCTGCTTCTTGTCTCTTGGATAATCCTCACAAGTGTGAGGAACATTTTCAGATTTTCTGAACCCATTGGATTTAGAAAAGGAAAATATGTTTGCTTAACTCTTAAGAGTCTTGTGTGAGAGAGAAAATAATATAAAGAGCTTAACAGTCAACCAATCAGTGTATAATTCACGTGTACTTTTGAAAACTGTATTTTGCCCTTTGCTAAATAGATTATATTTACAGGAAAAAAATTATTCTTGACCAAAAATGTTGTATTCTTTCAACAGGTTGGTACTACTCATCTGCTATGTACATCACACCATGGGACACACGTCAGATTTAAGATACGGCCTACTTCTTTCTCAGCCAACAGATAAACAACCTTTGTTTGATTTGAAAAAAATTACTAAGTTGTACATATGTAAAAATGTGTTCTTAAAACAAATTAAAAGAGAGATTAAATGGTCCTGTAATTTTGACAATCTATCACAAATTTGTCCTCATTAAAAGCAATTAGCCCGATTGCTCTTTATGAACCAGACACTTAGCTTAATACACTCTTAATATGATCTCTTTTACAAGTACTTATGCCTCAAGGGAAGACTGAAAGGGAAGATATTTACAATTACATATGTGTATGTGTGTGTGTGTGTATATATATATATATCATGTATATCAATTTTGTTCCTTATTCTGTTATTTATACCAATCTTCCAAGCAAGCTTAGTTTCCTTAGCAAGAGAATTTGCAAGGACACCAACTTATATCTATTGATCTGGTAGAGAGATAAAACAAGAGTGTGGTATGACCTTCATTCAGGTACATCTCTCCTGAAAGGTCACCGCTATGAATTTTGAAGCAGAATGTTCTTAGGAGATGAAATATTCAGAACTAAAAATGCTTCAAATCTTATGGCTATACCAGAAGTTTTCTATATCCTTCTGTGGCTAAGGGATTTCTAGATAGAAGGATCAAGTAATAGTAACTATTCCTTGTGCCAAAGGAGACAAAAGGAAACCCTTGCAGTTTGCCATGACCTGAAGCAAGTTAGAGTATAATTTCCATATTGTTCTTCCCAGGGCCTCAAACTATTGTGAGATGGCTCAGAATCTACTTAGGAATGTAAAGACAAAAAGGCAAATACCATGACAGCATTGCTGTGTTATCTCTGATGTTTCTCTCAAGGGTAATTGAGATGTTTATTTGATTCTGACAACCAGGGATGGTGGAAAAGCTGTGAAACTATTTTGCTTTACCCATTGTTGAGTTGATGAACAGGGTTGTGAAACTACCATGTTCCCTAGTTGAATCAGCCATTTCTTTGACTCCATAAATCAACAACAATTGAATGATTCACATAAGAACACTTAATGAGTATATACTAGGTGTTTGGGTTGAAGTGACAGGCAATTAAGAGATGGTTCCCAGACTAAAGGAATTCACAGGGTGGTGTAGGAGGCAGAGAGCTCAGTCAGGTCAAAACAATCTGGTGGGAGCAACCTGAACTGAGGAGGGAGACAAAGCCAATCATGGAAGCAGAGGGGAAAAGATCAGGAGGGATTCCCAGTGGTGACCTCTGACGAGTAAGAATGGAATTGTAGGTGCTAGTGGATGTTAGAATGTGAGCATTCTGCCATATACAAGTGAATCAAGTCGATAAGCTGTCCAGCTAAAGTTTGTATAATGCTATATATCAACTGTATCTCAATAAAAGAAGGGAAATGCATGTATGTTTGTCATGTGAAGTGTGATGAACCATAGAGAATAGCAAAATTTAGGTGTTCTAATCAGGAATATAGCAGGAGTGGATATTTCTTGAAGTAAGAGTTTCTATTTGATTATCTTAGTTTTTGTTTGGCTTTTATTACCTCAGGACTTACCTTTTAATATTATTTTCCAGTGCTATTTTCACAAGCAGAAACACTTCACCTTCTGAATAGCTTAGATGTTCTTTATCATAATGGTTACCTAGAAATTTTCGCTCTATCCACCAGTTACTACAGGGACAAAACTGACTTATAGGAGGAGATGCTAGGAGAAGTTGATAATGGATACTTGCTGTTCAGTCTAGCTCTTTTTGGGCAGCACAGCAACTGTGAGTACTTGAGTGACTGAAGCCTTCTAACTGTCCCTTATAACTAAATGTATCAAATGTACTTTATAACTGCAGTGATTAGAGTAAGGCTGTACCACTTCTTTTGAACTTTGCTGGTGAGTACAGGAATGCAAACAATGAATTGAAATGAAGGGAAGGATGAAGGCCTGGAAAATAGCTGAGCCTGTGGAGACAAAGTATAATTCATATTAATTCCAATGAATTGAGAATTCCCCACAAAGATTTTGAAAATTCTGGGTCTTATCATTGAAAGGAAACAATTTACTTCAATACAAATCCATTGAATCCTACCTCTTAGACAGCTACTTCCATGAATGATGAAAAAAGGCTTGTCTCTCCCTTCCATTGCTCAAATGTAGGCAAACTGTTAAACAGGTAGCCATAATATAACAACAGAGTGGATTCAACTGTTTGTGAAAGATTATTTCCCGTGATCTTAATACCACTGTTATATACAGGGTATGTATGGTCCTTGATTTTTCTCTCCCAAATCTCCTCTTTGTGATGCTGTAACTTGGCTTGAATTTCACATCTTCAGATCACAGTCACAATTGGTAATCTATCAATTTTTTCTTACCACTTTTGTAGAAATGTTTGGTTGCATGCAAATTCAATGCTTTATAGAATTACTCTAACTCCAAACCATCTCTGTTCGTAGGTCCCACCCTGGATCCTCTTCAACTCTGCTCAGTGTCTCTCTACTCTTCCAGCATTAACCTTTTTCCTTCTTTTCCTCAATCACTATCTTATTCCTACAGAAGGAAAAATCCAGTTCTTCCCGACGGTGCTTCTTCCCTGGGTATCTCATTTATTTTGACACAGGACATGTCTAACACTTCCAGTAATCAAATGTGTGGATGTTCCCCCATATTGAGCAATTCCCTGCAGTCCCAGCGGGGTGTTCTTTATTTGAACTCAATCTTCCTGGAGACAGCATCAGATCCTACAGGTTAAGGATTCAATCATGGGATGCTACACCACCCGTCCTCCCAAATTCAGATGGCAATCATAGGTTGTAGGTGTCCAGATTACCGCTGATTTTTTGGCTGCAAAGTAGATGTTCTCTTTACCTCCCCTCCCTTGGATTCATTTTTAAGAACAGCTTGCAGCACTCAGGAATACACATTTACAAGTTTATTAAAATATATGATGAAGGATAGAAATGACTAGTCAGATGAAGTACACAGTGAGGTCTGAGAGCACTCCCTGTGGAATTGGGGTGCCGGACCTCACTGGTATGGGTATGTTTGCCTGCCTGGAAGGTCTCAGTCCCCCACTACTGGCACTGGCATTTTGTGGAGACTTCCTCATTTAGGTATGATCAAATAGTAATTCCATTTCCTTTCTGGAGAGTGGAGAGTAGGGCTAAAAATTCCAAACTCCTAATCATGCTTTCATTTTTCTGCAGAGGCTACCAACTACCCAGGAGGCTAACCAGAGCTGCCTCAATAAAACAAAGATATCCCTCCCTAATGCTCTTATCACTTAGGAATTGACAAGGTTTTTGAATAAGCTTTGTTCCAGGAACCCAGAACAGGGACCAATAAATACTTTCAATGATCTCACACACCCCACTCAAAACCTGTGCAAAACCTGTTACTCTTCAACCCCTGTGATTTTCAGCAAGATATGGCTAAAATAAAGAAAGGAAGGACACTCGTAGAAGTGCATGCTGGGCAGTTAGAGCACATTAGTGGAAACTGCAAGTTGGAGGTAGGATCCTGAGAGCACTGGAGGTGGCAGTAGAGGAGCAAATATCTTTGCTGCTCCTGGTGCTGAAAACCAGGGATGCAAATACAGGGGCTCAAGCTTCACTCAATTTGCTCTTACGTGTTTATTATGTTTTCCCTGTTACCATTCCTGCTCTTTCTGTCTGTCTAATTTAGTCATCTATTTCCTCGCTCATCCTCTTTCTCTTTGCAGTTGCTTTTAGAACCAATGTGCAAAGAGACCAACCTTTTCTGGATGTTTTGCTTCCTACCCCATCACAAGTCATGATATCTGACATCCCGTAGTTTTTAATCAACTTAAATTTTATTCAAATAAATGGGTTCTAGGAAATAATACAATAAGGTATGGTCTCTGTCATCTTTAATAGAAAACATACAAAAATAATTCTACACAGGTAAAGTTAGCAAGGAGATAATTTGAGGCAAATACCTGTAGACGTCTTAGTCAGATATTTTAGCTAGTGGCTATAGATGACTTAAGTAACTTTCTCAGGAATATGTGTCCCCACTTGAAGGTCAAATCGCTTGCTTTGGACAGTTACATTTTTTTTTAATATAATAGTTTATTTTTACATCTTTTTGTGCCTTTTTCCATCACAGCAGGTGCATGTTTTGTTGTTGCTAGTTGTTTGAAGATGTGCCATTCTCACTGGGGTGAGGTGGTATCTCATTGTGGTTTTAATTGGGTGCATGTTTTGTAAATGACATTTTACTGGCAAATAGCCACCCATACTTATCTATTTACCCAGAGTCTATGAATGCTTTTGCAGGACTATGGCTGAGTTAAGTAGTTATGACAGAGATCCCTGAGGAAATTGGCCACTGGTGGTTCACAAGGGAGAACTCCAGGAACTGTCTGCTCTGGGGGCGGGGGAGGAGGGAGTGCAGGTGGCAGGATGAGGCTGAGGAAGAGAGGCTGCAGCAAAGACCTTTGTCATTTGCATTGCAGGAAGACACTGGATGTGTCATCCAGATGAGAGGTAGGCCCAGGGAATGCCAATAATGGTCAATTCATCCCCTGCATTGACCATGATTCAGGAGGAGGGTTCTCAGTAACAAAGGGCACGTGTGACACTGGGTGAAGGAGCAAAGAAGTACTGGGCAAAGGGTGCACAGAATCATCCACGAGCCAGAGTTGTCCACTCCAGTATTCTATACGAGAGCTTTGTCTGGGGAGTTGGGGTGGGTATCTTGGCAGAACACGGCAGCATTGCTCTGTTCACTTCAAGTACCCCTGGAAGTGCAAAACTCAGGATGTCCATACTCTCCTCCCCTAGCTCCCCATAATTCTCATTTCATTCAGCTCTGATTTGCTTTCTGTCCCAAACCCCCCACCCCTCCCCAGCCCCTGACACTCCTGCTGTACTCTTTGAAATTTCTATCACAAATTCTTTGCTGATAATTTTCTTCATCTTCTTGCTCTGATTGTGATCTAGCTCTTCCTTGAAACCACTACTTCCCCAGCACACCCTTCAAAGGATACTGTTTTCTTGACCACATCCCTGAAACTCCCAGAGGAGAGAGGTAGCCTCCTTTTCCCACGTTGGACTGTAAGTTAAAGATGTCACTTCTTTGGTTAAATAAACACTTTTGTGATGGAGGTAACAGAAGCAAACAGAAGATCATCACTTTCCTGACATTGTCCATTCCTCCCTCCCTCAACCTCCCTCAATTCACACATCAGCCTCTCAGTTTGTTACCTCCTCTCTTACTGGGGTGACCTTAAGTCCCACTCATCACATTCTTCATCTTCATAGTCTGAATCTTGTTATCAACAGTTATATAGTCTATCCAACTTTCAATTTTAAGCTCCTTACTCTCCAGCCAATATCCTGTATTGTTTCAACTCATTTTCTCTGGGACTCTCATTCCAATAATTCCCTGATCTCATGAGGCCTCAAATGCTACCTTTGCTCTGTCTCTTTTAGTTGCCATGATCCATCATTTATTTTCCATATAACAGCCAGAACATGCCATTTAAAATATATGGCAAATTATGACATTCCTCTGATTAAACAAACCCTTTCACGACTGAGGGAATAGAAATAAACAGAAGACTCCACATGTCCCATCTACCTCCATCTGTGCCCATACAATCTGTCTTTCCTCTCAATCTTATGGAAGACCGTCTTTGTTGCTATCTCAACCACTCTCCCGTCCCCACCCCTCCTTCCTCGGTTAGCAAGCTGGTTTGGCTATTGAAGGAAGTTTTAGCTCCTCACCATGTGGATCTTTCTACAGAACTGCTTGTGCACCCACATGGCATGGCAGTTTGCATTCTTCAGCGAAGGTGGTCCAAAAGCCATCATCATGGAAGCTTCATTCTTTTTTTTACAATATAGCCTCCCAAATCATACATCATATTTTCCGTAATACCTTATAGGTTACACAGGTCAGTCAGTTTTCACGAGAGGTGATGACATGAAAATGTCGATATGAGGAGGCAGACTCTTGACCACCATCTTGGAGGATGGCTATTGTGCGGTTGCAAATTCTTTGACACTCTAGGTACAGGTAGGATCTATATTGCCTTCTCTCCATTCCTGAGAGGTGAGGGCTTTTTGAGGTTTCTTTGGTGAATGGAATATAACAGAAATGGCTGTATCATCCTGTGAGCCCAGGCCTTAAAAGTTCTTCCATTGATTCTGTGAGGAAGCCTGAATTACCCATTCGAGAGGCTTCAGACTCATGAATGAAGAGACTTTCAGATGATTCTAGCTTCAGTCTTCATTTAAATGCTATTGCATGAGAACATTAAGAGCTCTAAGAGTTATAGTAAATTGTGCCTATCATCAATTTAGAGATGGTTTATATCACAGCAGATGATGCAAAGTTAGGTGAAGCAACTCTGGAAAATATAATATTTCAACAAGGACCAGTTATTTGAAGGTTGTCTAGGCAATAGAAAAATAGAAGTGCAAATGTCCTGAAATTGGAGTGTGGTTGGTGCATTTGAGAATAGTAAGAAGGCTGATGATACATCAAAGTAAGGAGATAAAGTAGATGATAAAGTCAGAGAAATGGGTGGGGACCAGATGTTGGTTGGGGTTCAGAGTGTTCAGAGATTGCTATAAGGCTTTCACTTTTACTTTGGAAGATACAGAAAGTCACTGAAAGGAGTTATTTAACAAGAGAATGACATAAGTCAACTTATATTTTAAATGACTCAGACTAATAGTTCTGTGGCAAATAAATTGGAGGGAGCATGAGTAGAAACAGAAGAGCCATTGAGACGACTCCTGTCTAGTCCATAGGGAGAGTTGGAGATGATGGGAATTGACAGAATTCTAGAATGTTCTGAAATTAGAGTCAACAATATTTAATTAAACATTGGATGTGGACTGAAGTGAGAAAAAGAAATGTCAAGAATAATTCATTGGATTTAGTCCAAAACAAGTAAATGAAACTAGCTGGCATTTACAGATATGAAGAAGAAAAAGGGGTTTATTTTAGGAGCAGAGTCAAATTTTGTTTTTGGAAATTGTAAGTTAACTTCCAGGTAGAAATGTAGATTTGTTAGGTATGGTGGCGTTCAGGGTAGGAGTAGATATAAAGCCAAAAAACTAATATGGCTGTAGGAATGGTAGGTAGAGATGAGGTCCAGAACTAAGCCCTAGGACATTATAATATAAATAAGGTGTAAAGAAGAAGAGGCTGGGAAGAGAAAAGAAAATGTGAAATGATTGTCTAGGAGACTAGGCTTGATAAAAGTACATAAGAATTGGCAGGTGACATGAGGGGCAACTTGTTTCTGTATTATAGAAAGATAATTCAACATGGCTGTGTCTTCCTCTAGTCATATTTTTTTGCACCTGGACAGGTGAGGAGTAGAGAGTCTGATTTGATCATGATTGGACCCTCCCTGGTGATGCAACGGGTTAAAGTGCAGCCCTACAAAGCTAGTCACGGCTGCTTCAGCAAGAGCCCGATCCCTAGCCAGGAGGTGACCCACATGGCGCAGCAGACCTCTCCTGACCCATTCGCTGCTCCCCTCAGCAGTGTACGTTGTCAATCTGCCTGTTGTGCTCCCCACTCTATCTCTGGTGAATCCTCTCACCCCACCGTACCTTTGACCTGAACCCCAGTTCTGTATGCATAAATAAATAAATTAAAAAAAACCAGGCCCTCCCTGGTGGCACAGCGGGTTAAAGCACTGCACAAAGAAGCTTAAGCCACTTCCGCATGAGTTCGATTCCCGCCTGCCGTGGAGGTGACCACATGGCGTGGCAGACCTCTCCTGACCCGCCCGCTGCTCCCCTCAGCAGTGTACTTTGTCGATTTGCCTGTTCTGCACCCCACTCTGTCTCTGGTAAATCCTCTCACCCTCCGCATTTCTGGCCTGTACCCCAGTTCTGTATGAATAAATAAATAAATCTTTAGAAAAAAAAAACAGACTTGATCAAGATTGGAGTTTTTCAGTAAGTTACGACTATTGGCATTGAAGATGTTTGCAAAAGAGTGATATGGTGTTGACCAGGGACTGAGCTGAGCATAATGAGAGGTAAGAATGTTAATGGGAAAATAAGCAATGAAAATGAGGTTCCAGGAGGGTATTATTGGAATCAGTGTAGAGAGGTGTTGAAAACCCAAGGGGTGCGCTGACCAATACGTTAGCTTGTTGCCCAAACGTCGGAGACTCAAGAGACGCGTAAGAATGAAGCAGGAGCCTGGTGTCTGAAGTCCGAAGTCTATTTATTAGGACTGCCCATGGGTATATATAGGGTCTATAAGTGCAGGGAAAAACAGGAAATGTGCCCGACACCAAGGGAGGGGTACATGCTTGTACTGACCTGGGGCTTCTTGTAGCTTCTACTTGATACAAAGTAGTGGGCTGCAGCTGTTTGCAGGAGAGAGTGCACTGTGCTCTGCTGACTTGTTTGTTTGCCTTACTGGGGAGTGTGCTCCCCAGTAATGTTGTGCCCATGCACAACATTAGCCAGGGCGGACAGGTGCACTTGAGGTCCTGTAGAGTTAGCCACAGAGAGAGAATGAGTTGGTAGAGGAATGTGGGATACTTGAAGCTGGGTTATTAGATGGGATGCACCAGCTGGTAGTGATTAGGATATGACCCTGATAGGATGAGACTGAAATGAGATGGAAGACCAGACCCTTGTTAGTGGAGAGTCAAAGATTGGCGGACTGTACCTCCTAAATGGGGCATCAAAATTCCCAAGACTTATGCAGAAGTAGAGTTTAGGGCTGGTGAATCCAAAATCTTCATTGAATGAGAGGCAGTGAGTGACTGTAAGTTCTGCTAGAGTTTGTAAGTGTCTTCTAATTCTGATTTTATGGACTTGGTTATTTCACTCAAGCAATATAGGTCTCTGTTTACTTCTCTGGCTATAGAGAAATTTGTTTCAGTCATTTCCAACTTGTCATTTGTTTGAAGTTCTATAATTTGCATATTTTAGAGTTCAATTTTAGAAGAAAGGGAAATTTGGAGATGACTTAAATTTGACACATATATGTACATATAACGATCTTGAAAAACTCCCCTGTTAATTGGAGAATAATTGTACTATAAGCATTTCAAGTTCCCTGAGGTTATAAGGAATGTCTTTCAGACTGCAATGTCTGATCTTACTAGTTTGCAAGGGCATTTTTTTCTAGCTAAAAAGAGAAACCTAAGGCCTTTCTGGGTTAAAAGAGGTGGCAAACCAGAGAGGGAGAGGTAAAATTCAATTTTACAAGTGTTTATGAAGTACCAACTAGGGAAATTCGGAACTGATGTGGAAGGTTTTGCCATTAGCAAGAAAAAAATGGAATGCTTGCTAATTTGTGATATGAGCCAATAGGGTGTCTGCAGCAGAATTCTAATTGAATGAATACAGCCACATATGAGAGGATCCCCTCATTCCCACATTCTCCCTTGACCCTGACATCATACTTCTAGAGCACTTTCTTTATTACAGCATAGTAATTTGATTTCTTCTCAACCACTCTGTCAGGAATTGGAATTACATCAGAGAAGGACTTTTTCTCATTCATCTTGGCAGCCCATCTCTTCTAGGGCAGTGTCTCATACACTAGTTAGTTAATAAGTATCTGATCAGTGTAGGATTGAATGATTGAATGCATGAGTGGAAGTCGAAGCTATTCATTCATTTGTTTTAACATGCACTGAGCAATGACCATCTCATGGGTGTAGTTACTTACAATTTAACATTTGTAGGTTTTTAGAGTATACATTTGGCCCCAGCTGTGAGAAAATTGCATGCCTCAGTAGTTTGACAGATCTGCGGGCTCCTGCTGATTGCCACTCCTGCTTCCCTCCAGGATTCTGTTTTTATCTTATACATGTGCATAACAACATCTTTTTTTCCATACAAGCTCCTGATTTGAATTTGTATCACATCAGCAAGATACTTCCTTCTATATACCTTGCCTCTCATCTGGAAAATAAGAGGTTGACTCAAGAGGACCTATATGGTTTTCCAGCTCTTCTGTTCTAAAATTGGTGGAATTTTTCTTTTAGTGCAGAAAGTAGATTTCAGAACATGTTTTAGCTCCAAGTGATCACTGCTCAGCCACTCCCTTGTCCTGAGATAATATTTTACTTGTAATCTTCCCCCTCTCTCTATCTCAGTACTCTGGTAGTTTATCTTTCCTATTATTGTTTTTTTTTTTTTTTCCACATCTAATCTGGGTTGGCTTACAAAACTTCTGGAAAAACTGAATCAATTCAGCATGTATTTATTTAGGCATTAATAAGAGTCACCCACTGAGGACACAGACAGGAAAACACCAGTGTTTTGTCCTCAGGGCTCACATGCTTGGGAGAGATGCCCTTTAGCTCCATTGCTGCAGATTCTATTTTAAAGACACAGGTGCTCAAAACATTACTTCTCTCTTCTATACTGATAATTTTAGGTGTGCATTTCCAAAAGGATGTGAGGAAGTTACTTGTAGCTATAAATAAAAATGGTGACAAACTTTTATTTTTGCTCTTTCTTTGGCACAAAAACAAATCTACCCTCTGACTAGAATGATTTTATTGTACTACTTTCATTTTTGCAGAATTGTCAACTTCCTATGGCTATTTTTTGAACAGGGGGAAAGTGTTAACTAAAAAGCAGTATGTTTAAAGTTCTGAGGAGTCTGAGTCAAAGGAAGGCAGATCCAGTGAGGTCCAGTGAGCTGTAGGGACCAGCAATACCCAACAATCACACACTTCATTTCCCAAGGAAAACTTACAGTGATTTCTTTTTACGGAGACTTCCTATGCTTCCCTCCATCACCTATCAAAGAATGAAAATATTATTACTTATTACAGAAAATGATTACCTGATGTTTATGTACATCCTCAACTATTAGAGAATGAGAATATTATTCTTTATTAAACATTTTATAGTTAACATTTGTAGGCTATTCTTGGGGGTTTTGGAGAGCTCTATTGTACTGATTATTAATTACTGTCATTAATCATAAACAAATGCCTAGAAAAAAATGAACTTTATAGAAGATGTGAAAAATACCACAAAATGTGCTTCCTCTGAATCGATATTTAATTAGGGAAATATAAATTTAGGAAATGTCTTTTTCATGTAACTAATCCCATTTATCTTTTCCTGTGACCTTAGCTCGCATTTCCTCTCCTGAAGAGCAGGTCTTTGAAAGCAGAACATCATTTTGCTCACTTTTGCATTTCCTCCAATTTCACATGCTTTTTCACAGGGGAAGAATAATCAAACACTTGATTTAATGCTTTTGTCTTAGAAAATTCCTGAGATAGAAGCAATTTGGCAAATCACTAACCCACTTGTTCAATCAGAATGCTCAAGTAACTCACGGTCATATAGCAAACACGTGATCAAACAATTTGGTTCCAGAGTTCACCATATGTGTCAGGTGCATGCATTAGCCAGCTGCCCTCCTTCAACCCTCCTACCTTATAACTGTTATAATCTCTGTTTCCCTTAAGAGTAATGATTTTTACACTGGCATCTCTCCCTGCATGCAGTTATTAACTAAGGAGCTAGTTTCATTTCTGGCTACCAAGATGGGGCCTATAGGTTGGGTCTATAGTAATGATGGACTCCAACCCATGGCCAGAATGATTGCACCAGGGATGGGCTGTAAGCCTGCATACTACATTTGCCAAGGAGTATCTTCTTTTCTGGAAGAAACATCACACAACCACTTTCTCAATCTTTAGATATGAACGGGAGAATAGCCCAGGCATTTATGGACCGCTGGAAGGAAAGATGACATGGGTGAAAGATGCAGAAAGAAACATGGTCTTGGACAGCATCGATGGGCCACTAAGTCAATCCAAGCCTGAAACCAAACCTAGCATTTAGTTACATAAGCCATTAACTTTTATTGTTTAAGTCATTTTGAACTTTTTTTAATCACTCAGGAGAAACTATTTATGGCTGTAGTTTGGGAAGATAAGATTCTCTCAAAAGTTAACTGGTCAGAACTTTGATCAAGTATAGTTTCTTGGAGAGAATTAATTAGATCTCAGTATTTAAAAGCTATATGATAACTCCTTCATGGTATAATTGTAAGTCAACATTCAAATAAAACCTAGGTGTCACGTGCCTGAATATGTATATAAAAATTATCTGAATCGGCCCTCCCTGGTGGCGCAGCGGGTTAAAGCACAGTACTGAGAATCTAAAGCCGCTTCCGCATGAGTTCGATTCCCGCCTGCCCCGGAGGTGACCACATGGCCCGGCAGACCTCTCCTGACCCGCCCGCTGCTCCCCTCAGCAGTGTACTTCGTCGATCTGCCTGTTCTGCTCCCCACTCTGTCTCTGGTGAAGCCTCTCACCGCCCCTGAGCCTCTGGCCTGTACCCCAGTTCTGTATGCACAAATAAATAAATCTTTAAAAAAAAAATTATCTGAATCTGGGCCCTCCTTGATGGTGCAACAGGCTAAAACAGCACTAAGAAGTTAAGCCACTTTAGCATGAGTTTGATTCCTGGCCCCAGAGTTGATACACAAGGCATGGCAGCCCTCTCCTGACCTGCCTGCTGCTCCCCTCAGCAGTGTACTTCGTCATTTGGCCTGTTCTGCTCCCCACTCTGTCTCTCATGAATCCTCTCACCACCCCTGCACCTCTGGCCTGTACCCCAGTTCTGTGTGCGTAAATAAATAAATCTTTAAAAAAATATCTGAATCTGCTATTACTACAAGGAACCTAAATTATGACTCCTTTAGGGACTAAAACTCAGATTCCTTATACTGACTTCAAAATGACAAGCAATAAATGACCAAGGGAAATATTTTTTAAAAGGCTCTACAGAGGATAAAAATGGTCTGCTTTCAAAGTTGGAATAACAGTCCCTGGCCAATTCAATACCTTTTAGAATGAAAGATTCACTTGTTGATGGTTATAAAGACAAATAATTCAAAGACAGATAATCCAAGGACAAAACAATTATCTTGAAAGCGAGTTTAAATTTTCAAATGGTCCTAACGTTTAAATTGTTAATAGGAAATATGTGGTAGTCAGAAACATAAGGTGTCAACTATCTTCACCTTAAGAGTAGAGGGGATAGATTTCACTTGTGTAGGAAAACTAAGAGGCCTCCTTATCCCTGTTGTGTTTTTTCTATCGCGGTGTGTGTGTTGGGCGGAGGTGGGCAGTGGAGGTGGTGGAAGATGGAGGATGGAGAATGGAGGATGGGTGTATGTGGAGGTGTGGGTGTTAGGGAGGTGGTGTGAAAGAATTCATCTAAGTCAGACTGGAGAACAGAAAAGGTGAATTTATGAAATGCACTGCAAAAAGAAGCAGAGAACATAGGAGCGGTCTGTGCACAGAGTGAGGGTCCAAAGGCTCTATTTATACTGCGGCACCATTGACTGACTAGGGTGACTAGTCTTGGGGTTGTCCCAACTGATGATCCCAATTAGCATGATGGATCATCAGTTAATGGGATCATCAGTGGAATGGCCTGGTTCCCACAGCAGTCCCATCCACTCCCTTTAACCATTAAAGCCTCTGAAACTTGCCTGCTGGACAAGGAATGGGAACTTAGTTTTTAAATTCAGTAAGAATACTGTGACATTTTCCCATTTTCTTACTACAGGCTTAATACTTCCTATATCAGTTTGGAGAGAATTCT
Organism: Condylura cristata; assembly: GCF_000260355.1. NCBI lineage: Eukaryota > Metazoa > Chordata > Mammalia > Eulipotyphla > Talpidae > Condylura > Condylura cristata. Next base: position 24,378,750 of record NW_004567131.1, read on the forward strand.
TTCTGAACTATCTCGAATAGTGTAATTCAATTATAAGAGGATCATTAAAGCTGGGAAGAAAATAATTTTCTGCTTTTGTTTTCTTGGTATCAGAAATAATAGGGGGTTCCAAGCCATCTGATGTAATGGATACAGTATCAGGAGAGTGCTGCATTTTAGTAATTTACTATAAGGAGGAATGGTTTGATCTTCAAGGTCCCTGGGTTTCAGGGAATGCGGGCACTGGCTGTAAGTCACTTGGCTCTGAAAGACATAAATAACCTCAACTGCCAGAAAATAAAGCAGCAATCTCTAGAAATGCCTGAATGTATTAAATTAAAAAAGAAGTTAATATAAAATTAAAATGAAATACTCCAGCCTTTTAAGACTTCACTGAATACTGTCTTCTTAGTTTCCAAAAGATTATAATTTAGTTCATCACTGTATTTTTTTTATAGATGTTGCATTCCATCACTGTATTTTTATGACAAAATATAACATTGCCCATTCATTTATTGCATTAACACTTTCCAATAAGTGGCATAAATGACAATGACCTACATTAAGTAGTTGTCTACCATGTGTAGATTATAGTGATCATCTATGAGTAATGTAAAAGTCATAGAAAATTAGAGTAAAGCATATAACTGCAGAAAGACATCTATCTTAAAAGTTTTTTTCTGCTCATGTGTACAACTGTGCTTTAGCCACTTGAGCCACCTAGTGGTACTATGTATGAAATATGATTGAAATATGTATCATTTCTTATACAGAAGAATAATGATGCTTTAATAATTTTTTCCTTATCAGGAATGAGCTGAATAATGTACATCATAACTTATTTACATTCAGGGCAAAGGACTGGTATTTATTTATTGTTGGGGAGTTACTATAATAAAGTATAAAACAACTCTTTGTTTATTTTGTTCTTTTCTAGGACAGGTCACAGAATCAAGAAAAAAATTATAAGAAATAATAACAATCAATGTCTTCAATATGTATAACCAAGATATAGTTAACAAATATTTAATGGATGAAATGACTATACACTTGAAAACTTACTATATACAGCTGTAGGTAACTTTTAACAAGTTGTCCTGGGTCTGTCCATGTTTCCCAAATCTGCCAGCCACCTGTCAGTTTCACATCTTTTTATATTCAAAGAAAAAAAAGCTGATCACCACTTTGCTATGGTCCACTGGAAACACTCCATACCCAGATGACACAGTGACTAATTTTAGATTTCTTTAACTGGGACTGTAGATCAAACTCAGTTTCCATGTTGGCTCTGTTTGGGTGTAATAACTTCCAGCAGAGCCAAATTACTCAATACGTACTGTTAACTTCATGTGTTAAAATCTACATTCATTTTTGCCTTGTTAACTTTTAAGAAGCTTTTTATTTGTTGTTCCAAGAATATCAGGTTCTTTGGTTTCCTGCTGTCTTAAGTTGCCATATGTCTCCAAAGAGGGTTTTTCTTTTAAAAATATACCAGAATTAGCTCAAACAAATGATAGATTTGTACTCTGATTTTTACCAATTTTCCTTGTAGGTAAGATTGCAAAGTCATAATATGAAAACAGCAGTGAAACCCTCTTTTGAATGATTCTGCTTGACTGAATGCTAACCTTCTCCCATCTCAGCTGTTCTTTCACTAGGTAGGTAGAAGACCAGTAGTTCCAGGCAGTAGATAGGAAGTGGCTACTGGAAGCTAAGATGTCTACAGAAGATAGGAAGAGTGAGGAATATTAGACTGAGAGCCAACGAGACCTTTAAAGATGTGATTGAGCAGAATAAAAATGAAATAGACTCTAAAATGAAGAGACTTCCTCAATAGATCTGTACTAGATGGGGAAATTGAGGGAGGATTCTGTTGTAAGCATGTGCTCTCCTCTCTCCCCACAAGAATACCAATTTCCTGGGCATAACGAGAGATTACAGGGCAGAAATGTTTCCTGAGCAGGGCCCATCAGAGGGCTTTCTTAGGATTTAGACCTTCGGGTGAATGAGAAGGAGTCTGATATCTTCTGGGAGTGAATGAAATGTGGGAGCTGTAAATTGTGGTATTATTCCCTACTCTAGGTAGATAATGATGAGAGGAGCCTCCCCAAGCCTGGTGCTGACCAAGCCAAGCTAAGCCAAGCCAGATGACATGTAATACTTTTAGGATGCTGAGATAAAAGGTGCTCGTATGTGTTTGAAGAACTGCAGGAGGATATGAAGTTTTCATCTATCCTAAAATATTATTACAAATATTAGTGTTTCCTTAATTTCTTTTCTCATGATTATGATTTTCACTACTATATTATGATGACTAATTTTACATATGGGAAATTTCTGGACTGGGGCTGATGCTGTCATTAATGCCACTTGTAATGTGCAGGACCTTGAGTAAAATTACCCAGCATATTCTTCTAGAACCTTTTTTTGCCATGCAGCTATTTTTGGTATGAGGTATGCATCTCTTAGCTTGTTGGATCAATTAAAATATGAAGAATGTTGTTTTCATGACTATACACAAATTACAAAATGAAATTTAAAAGTCCATGAAAGATTGCAGAGCAAAAAGAAAAGCCATCCAGAGAATATGGAGGAATAGCATTTTCCTTTACTCTGGGTGCATTTTTAATGTGGAGTGGTTGACATCAACGATAGCAAAGTTCTGCTTATGTTCAATGTGGTCTTGCTATTTCATCCTTTTCCTATTTTTTACAGGCACTTTGAATACATTTATCTACTCATAATTTTAACTCTCACCAGTGTGTTGATGAGTCCCAGATTTATATCTCTACTATTAAATTCTTTGTTGGGCTCACGTAATGCATATCTAATTGTGTACTGGAAATTCCTTCTTAAAAGGACAAGTTAAGGGCCCTCCAGTGGTACAAGGGCTTAAAGCAACAGCACTGCAAGCAAGCAGCTGCTTGGGTACGAGGTTGATCCCCAGACCCAGAGGTGACCCACATGGTGCAGCGAATCTCTCCTGTTTTTCCTGCTGTTCCCCTCGGCAGTATATTTTGTTGATCTGCCTGTTCTCCCCACTCTGTCCCTGGTGAATCCTCTCATTGCCCCTGCACCACTGGCCTGTTCCCCAGTTCTCTGTGCATAAATAATCTTTTTTTTTTTTTAAAGAACAACTTAAGCTCTTACTGAATTTTTCATGTTCCCTAGATAAGAGTAGCTCCTCCATACCTTCTTCCTTAAGCAAGCTGGAAACCAATGAATCATCAGTAACACCTTCATTTTTTTAACCTTCCCCCAGCTTACTAATCATTATAATTTCCCCACATTATCCACTATTTCTCAAGTGCATCTCTTTGTTTCATTCCTTCCACTACATCCTTATTGTTTCTGTGTTCTTCTTCTTACTGCGCCTATTTGTTAACTTTTCTCCCGACCTTGAGTTATTCACCACAGGATATCATTTTCCTTTCTGGAGTTAAGTTTCTAACTTAAAGATTTCGTGTTTAAAAGGTCATTTCTGACTCTCTTGCTAAGATACTGTAAATTCTCCTGAATGACCTTTCCTCCCGTTCCAACTTGATCTCTAATCAGTCTTTCCCTGCCCACCGTCTCCCCATAAAAGTTGCTTCTAGAATGTGCTATGCCCCCTCTCGCCTCAGCGCCTGGCTGCTCTTCTGTGAGTCCTGTCCTCACTAGTTTTTATTTTTCTTTTTGTTGACCTGTTGAATTACATTAATTGATTCAGATGTTGAACCCACTTGGTCATGGTGGATTATTCTTTTGCTGCATTGTTGGATTCTGTTTGCTCAGATTTTATTGAGGAATTTTGCATCAGTGTTCATTAGGGACATTGGCCTGCAGTGGTTCTTTATTTGTGTTGTCTTTGTTTGGATTTGGTATTAGTGGAATGCTGGCTAAATAATAAATAAAAAGACAAAACGCACAGGCAACTATAAATCAGGGACATTTTGTAGGGGAGGAAGGAGAGGGGCTGAAACGGGGAGGGTAGAGCACTAGGGACTATGGTGATGTGCACAAGTGACTTGGTGGTGGGAATTTTCTGGGGACGATCCCTGAGAGGAGAAATCAAACATTGTGCAAAAATGAACAGCAATGCTCTGTATTTGTGTGCGTGTATACATACATATACGCGTGTATGCATGTATTGTATAGATATATATTTTATGTTAAACACACAACATATATGTGTACATTACACATACATATATATATGTGTGTGTACATACACACATATATAAAACTCTGTGTGTGTGTATATATAAAACTAACAAACTGTCTCTACTGCTTCCCGGCTTCACAGGACAGCTCAGTAGCATCTCCATCAGAAAGCCTCTCTTAACTTTTTGGCTCTGTGAGTACTCTATTTGGCCCAAATAGGTTGCAAACTCCTTGAAGCTAAAACCAGCAGTTGGATATTGAATGAATAAATTAAAGGTATTTTATTCAATGGCGTAAGTGCAAATCTGAAGAAAACAATGAAATAGTATACTATTTACTAATCACTTTGTTTGGAGATTTTTGCATTCTGGAGATTTGCTTTGATTCTGAAGCCATAAATAAGAAAAAGTGAAGCGGCAGTGCTAAGTTAGTATTGATAAAAGGTACTGCAAAGGAGGAACCTTTTGCCATTATCCACCCACTCTGAGTAGAACAGAATGGTGAGTGAGAGGAATGAAATATGATAACCTAAACGGACACAACCTTGGGTGGAAGGAAGATGACTATTTCTCTTTGGTAGCACTGCACCTGGACAGAAGGTCTGCTTTGGTGTTAATTTTAAGCAGCTATAACTAACATCGGCACCTATCTGAATGAACAACTTTGAAAGCCTTTGTCCAATAAATACTGGAAAAGGTCTTTTCAGAAGGCAGCCTGCGAAGACTCAAAGGGACGAGTGTCCATGACATGGACTTTTATGTGCCCCAATGAAAGCTGGCTGTTGTCCACCTGTTTTTGTTGCTTTATCTCTTTGGGCTGTCTCCCTCTTGGTAACATTTAGCAATTAGCTGACAAAACAGCATTTGCCTTTCTTTGTAAATCAACTAAGTAGTGTGGCGATGTCTATCCTTTTTCTCTCTGGATCCTGACCTGCTGGAGATAACTTAGTTTTTACCTTCCACAAAGGGGAGCTAGAGACACACTTGAGGGACATTAAGCAAAGTATCTATTATACTGGTTAAATCAGAAATCTTCAGCAATATCTATTTAGCACCAATCAGGAGTTGTTCCAGAATTTCTATTAAAAGGGGAATTAGAGGGATGAGGAAGGTTTGATGAAGATTTGGTGATATGCAATGGAGTGCTCAGGTGAAGTTCAAGTACTTCTGAGCCATGAGCCCCTTACTGGAGTTGCCATGGTAACTACTTTCTTACTGCATTGTGCTGGACATTGTGGGAAATTAAAAAAAGAAACCCACACAACTTGATTAAAATGAACCTTGCCCTTAAGGAAATTAGAATTTGTCCAGAGCAGACAGAAAAACTAACAAATTTAAGACGTTATTAACCTAGAACAAATTTCTGAAGACAACTGAGCTATGGGAAAACCCAACTCTAACTTGATTAAAGAGAATCCAAAAATTCCAATAGTGTAAATAAGGAGTCAACATTATTGTAAGAGAAATAAAGTAATCTGGGGTGCCTATGCATCTGACTGACCAGGAGTTCTGGGCTTGACTACACCATTTAAATCCCTCCTGGCGCCAGGTGCAATTTGGTACTACTCAGTGACTAATATCAATGGAAATAACTCTTGGTCTTGGGCCTTGTAGACTTTCAGTGCAGGGATTCCAGAAATCTCTGGGTCACTTGTTGCTCATATCTTAACTCTGCTATGAGGAAACTGGGCAGAGAGATTACTGGGGCACAGATATGCTGCTTTTACATCCAATTTTCTGAAACATGGTTGTCTACAGTCTCTCCGAGTCTTGCTCCCTCATTCCAATAGTCTCCCTTCCACAAAATAAGAACTTTGCCTGGCCTCCCCTTTTTAAAATTGGGCACAGATGAAGACATTTGCCAATTTCCAATCACCTTAAAGCTGAGTTTATATTCTCCCGGAGCATGGTTATCAGTGGGTCTTTCTACAGTAACACTCTCTTTGAGTTGAAGCAAATCAGAGTACTTCCCTAAAGATGAAAGAATTAAGGAACCACTGATGTACAAGGTGGTTATGTGTATATTGTAATAATCAGGAAATACTGATTCTTTACTATATGCCAGGCATTGTTCTAAGCAATTTATTCCTGTATCTCTTTTATTCTTCAGTGATCAAAGTCACTGATATTATTAGGCCCATTTTAGAGATGGGGAAATTTAAAATGACACATTTGCCCAAGAGCATGTATCACACATTAGTGATAAATTAGAGGCATAAACTCTCTCTGCCTTACTGGAGACAGCTTTTTAACCACAATGTTATTTTTTCCCTCTATGGAGTTGACATTGGTTTACAACACTGCATATGATTTATGGGAAGAGGCTCACAGCACCTCAGATGTCTGTAACCCCCCATGCACCTACTATGCCAGCCCCCATGGTTTTTCACCATTGTCCATTGTACCCCCCTCCCTTTCCTAATATTATTTTGAAGTAAAAGTATACAGGTCACCATTTTGTTTTTTAGTTTTAAAACTGGTTCAAATTCATCACTGGATCATAACAGTCAAAATTCCAGTTGTCTAGATTTGTTATAAATGAAAAGAATACCATTAAGGTAGGAAAACCCTGCAAACACTTGAAATTTTATTTTCTCACTTCCAAAAGACATTCTAATTTAATCTCTAATCCTAGCTCTTATCTTTCCACAGAGGCATCTTTTAATTTTTGTTGTTTTGCTTTCTGTAAAATTTTTAGTTTTTCCTTTTAATTTCTCCTGCTTTCCATTTGAATATGCCATGTCTTCTGCATTTTGGAAAAAAATAGAATCATCTACTAATGTTTATCTACTCTTTCTAGCTTTGTTTATCTTAAGAATACCTTTTTCTACCTTCCACTCCCGCCTCTACAAAGTTCCTCAAGTTTTGTCTTTCGAAGGCCCAAATAACATTTTTTTTGCAAAGTTTTGAGGCATTTGTCATTTTGATAGCTTCTCTCCTTTATCTTCTGTTTTCTACGAGACCCAGCTCTCTGCTCTTTCTTTTTTTACTTTTTCATCTCTGCTTAGTCATTTTTTCCATCCCATCTTTCTCATTCACTGTAAGTTTCTTCAAGGCATATTTTAAGAGCTTTGCTATTCTCATCCATTTCAAATTCTCCCCTCATCTTTTCCCACTGGCTATTTTTTGTTTTTAAAGATTTATTTATTTATTTGTGCATACAGAACTGGGGTACAGGCCAGAGGTTCAGGGGCGGTGAAAGGCTTCACCAGAGACAGAGTGGGGAGCAGAACAGGCAGATCTGAGAGGCTTCACCAGGAGCAGAACAGGCAGATCTGAGAGGCTTCACCAGAGACAGAGTGGGGAGCAGAACAGGCAGATCGACGAAGTACACTGCTGAGGGAAGCAGCGGGCAGGTCAGGAGAGGTCTGGCTCGCCATGTGGTCACCTCCGGGGCAGGCGGGAATCGAACTCATGCAGAAGTGGCTTCAGATTCTCAGTACTGTGCTTTAACCCGCTGCGCCACCAGGGAGGGCCCCCACTGGCTATTTTATATTAGCCTACACCTAAGTAACTTCCTCTTGCCCAAATATCAGCATTTATATTCTAAGTGCATCCTGAAGTATCTGTTTAAGTACTCTCTTGTCATCATTAAGCTCAGAGTTCACAGTCAATATTTCCTTAGTTTGTAGTCATTATTTCTGGTATGCTTGTGATAATAACAATAGGAAACCCTTATGCAGTGTGTATACTTGTTTCTCCTTTTTCCAAATACCTTGTATATATTAACTCACTTATTTCTAAAACAACTATCTTTCTTTACATATAAGGTAATAAAACTCGTAAAGCAAAATGCCCTCAATTGACATCATACACTATGATGGAAGAGCCAAGTGAAGAACTAAGATTCACCTGGGGACTCATTCTCCTTAAGTGTTTACTCTCCACCAGTGCTCTAGAATGCTATGCCATTCTTTCTGATACCCCACTCTCAAAACACCCTCCTTAACAATCTTTTTCCTTTCAGTCCAATTCGTAACTTCTTTACTTTTCAAGTAAATGTTCTCAAAATGTTTTTGGTGCCTGTGGTAAACAGGGGTTGCAGAGACACAAAGTATAGTGAAAGAAGCCAGAAAGTGATTAGAAAGTCCACGTGTTACTATCATTAAATGCTGTTACTACCCCTGTCTTAAAAGGACACTGGGGCTAAATAATGCGATGGAAGTCTAGAGAAGTCTGGATCTGTAGAAGTGGGACACTCACTAGATCCTGAAGAAACATGGGCACTGCTGAAACCTGGCATGGGCTGGGATAGAGACTGACCTCTCTCTCCTGTGACTTCCAACTTCCCACATGTGCTTCATTACCTCATGCCTGGCCCTCATCTTAATCTCCTCCAGTTTATCCTGCTGTCTCAGTCAGATTCCATATTAGTTATGCTACTTTTCTTCTGATAACCTTCACAGGCTTGTCATTGATCTTCAATCTCCAAATCCTGAATCCACTTTTTTTCCAATGCAACTCTTCCAGACCTACTCCAATGGCTCTCCTCATTGCTGCTACCCTTTCTACAAACATGTTACTGTCATGACTGCATCAAGTGCTCTGGTTCACATCCTTCCCTGTGCCTGAAATATCTTCGGTCTTCTTTTCAAATTCTATATATTCTTCAAGGTCCATCTCTTCCATAAAAACTTCTATATTACTAAATACATGATTCTATTTTCTCAAATTTCTGCTGACTTGTGGGTAATGCTTTATCAATAAGGTCTTAATATTGGCTTCATAAACATGTGTCTTGTCTCCTCCAGCTGAATGAAAATCACAAAAATGATGTTTTATGGTACATTGGCATGATTCTTTTTCTCCTAAGATACAAAGTTTGAAAGGATACAATTAAAGTACTGATGGCAACAGTTAACATGCCAACAGAAAGTGAACTATGCTCTAAATCTTTTACCTTCAAGACAGGGCAAGCCCAGCCTTTAAGTCCCTCCTCTCTGGGTGGAGTCCCAGTATTTCTCCTTTGCTTCTAGAAATACTTCATCAAGTGCTTAGGGTCATCTTTGCTGTGCTCTATCTTTGCTATGCAGGCTGCAGACTTTACTGCACTATGAGATTGATTAGTGCTCTGTGGACATCTTTCAGCTTGCATACTGGGAATTGTTTACTCCTATATGGTTGATATTCTTCTCTCTTGGTGGTATAAGCCATCCTGTTAGCCAAAAGTTGCCTGTCAGGATAAGATTATTTGGTTCACATCCTTAAAGAATTCCAGTCCAGTGTTCTGAGCTAGTGCTTCTGGTTTATGTTGGTCTATGGCACCTCTTTGTCATGTAGGGTAATGCCTGGGAATGATCTTCTCATTGCTCAGAAGACTTAGTGTGGGAGTTGTTTGTGGGCTATGCGGGCCCTTCTGTAATGCTTGGACATATCTGAACTCCCCTCACCAGTATAACAACTTGTCCTGATAGGACTTTAGTGATCTGTCATTAACTACATACTGATTTCTTCTTGTTCCTTTTCTCAGTCTCATGTTTTAAGACTCTAGAATATTCTTTACTTCTGTAGAAAGGTTGAAAGCTGCTTTTAAACAGTTAAATAGACAGGAAAAGTGAATGACCATAAATGGACTTATTCTATTGATCTTTGAATGATTTTTCTGGTCTATGTCTAGAAGTCTTTCTCATCTGTTTGCATTTTCTACCTTGTCTTTTCATTCAATGTGCCTTCAGATGACATGCTCACCCATAGCTAATCTGAGCTAGAAGAATTTTAAAAGCTATTTTTAAGAAAGATCAAAAGAAAGAATTTGGTGATATTTACTAATAATGAATATCATGGGATCTCCTGATTTACATATGTATAAAGAAAAAAAGAAATATTGGAGCCCATTAATTAATCAAGCAAAGAAACACAACCCTGGTCCTTTTCAAACTTATTGTGGTTGTAATTCAGTCACACAATGCACTCTTCCCTTAAGTCAGTAGCAATTACCTATCTAGATATTTCTTTCTATCAAGTAACAGCTCTATTGCTTTTTAAGAGATGATCACAGAATGAAAAATGTCACCAGACTAGCTATATCAAGACAAGGGAAGAGAGTGGGACAAAAAGAGTCACCTAAAAAAGCAGTAGAAATCTACAAAAGAAAATTCCTTCTGAAGCTTTTGGCATCGTGAAGAAACTCATTTATTTGTCTACCCCAATTGTGATAAAACTAATGAGAAAGAGGAAGCCAGAGTTAGATGAAGTAGAGAAGAGGGCCTGGGCAATTTCCTTTTGCAAACACAAGGACCTTCTTTCTTATGACAGACGGGGGGGAAAAACAACAAAACAAAAACAAAAGTTGAACTTGGTAGGTCTGAGGGATGCAACCAGCTGAAAACTTTGTAAACATTTAGCATAAAACTCATTTTTAATCTCATAAACTTAATTTTTTCCCTCTAGCATATGGGATGCATAAAAAGGAAATAAAACTTTAGTAAATTGAGCCTTACTTGTGCTTTATAAAAAAGAAATTGAATTGCTCTAATGGCAGCTGCAGCTGGCTTTCAGCTTCGAACAACCAGTGTAAATCTAGTTTTTAGTGCTTGATTTAGTAAACACTCAGCTGCAAACAGGCTTCGAAAACAACTCTGAATGCTGGGGTTTCCGTAAAGGCAGTTATGTAACCTCTGTGTGTTATGCCTTTAAAATGTGTGAAGAATAGCAGAAATACTGATTGAAAGATTTGATAATTATCCTTTACTCTATATTTAAATGTGCATAGAGCTAGAACAAATGGATTCTAATAGGTCATACATTTAAATGTATGTATAGTACACATTAAAAATTTTTAAAAGTCGAGTATTAATAACCAGTTGAGTTGGACACATTGTTTGGTTATCTCTAAGTGGTAATCACAGCTTGTTTCTCATTCTGCCCTTCTTTGAGCGTTGACATGTTCCCACTCATTGAGGAACCACAAGAAATCCTGGTTTGTATTCTGTTTAGACTGCATGTGCCAGCTTAAAATTTTTGCTAAAAATAGTAAGAAAATCTTGTCTCCGATGAACAAGATGAAATGTCCAAATGCTTTTAAACTGATGCACAAACAACAGTTAAGAATTTATTGCTAATTTATACAAAATATTTCTTAGTGGGAATTTTTGTTGTTTTACTTAACCACTCTATATATTGACAAAAAAGCATTGGTACCTTATAGAGTTCCTGTTAAGATACTATGACATAATCTTATCTAGCACAGCCAAGGTTAATCCTGGGAAGAATTTTGATTTAGGAAAAACTGTTACCTTGTTCTGCCCTCCTTAAACAACTTTCAGTATCCCAGGATTACATTAAGCTTGCCCTAGCAATCCTGCCTAAGGATAAGTGTTCAGCATTACTCTATTTCTCAATTTTAAGAGAACTTTGCAAGTAGCAAAGCCTAAACCCCTAGTTTGAGCTGTTTGCATGACAGGTTCTTGGGTGGCAACTTGTTCTAAGACACTGTGTCAGGGCTTTAGAGAAGTAAATTCACACATCCGTTCTTTTTACCACCACCTGCTCATTCCAGTGCCAGCAATTGGAACTATCAAACAAATGGATTTGAAAATAAGGATGCTACAGAGCATGTAGGTGGGGAAGTTTCACAAGTAGATGATTCTAAACAGCTCGATGTGACTGAGTGATTACAAGAACGTCATTTAAACTCTCTGAGGTTCTGTCTGTGGTACTTTTCAAACTGCCACAGACCCAAATAAAGTGTACTTTTTGAAAGTGTACTACACATTTGCAATGAAAGTGGATTATTCAAGGCAGTGAAGACCACATGGATAGTAAGGCATATCTCCCTGTCACCTAGGAGAGTGATCACTGCTCATATCATCGTGGTTTAGGGAAAATAATGTGAGCAAGTAAGAGATCCTGTTATGCCTGTGTAGGATGTTCTGGATCTGAGAGAAGAGTCAACCACTGACTAGTCCAACCATTAAAAGGAAAACATCACTATAGAGTTAAAGTGGAAATAGTAAGGTGAAATAGCTCGACTCTTCTAGGTATAATCTATATTATGCCTCTTCTCTCAAGTAGGGGTTCAAATAATACATGTGTGTTTTTAATATTCAGATTAATCACCTGTAGGTCAATCTGTGTTATGTTGGAGGACCAAAGTTTTTCTTCTCTTCATTTTTTAAGTTAAATCTTATTTCTTTTTCTTCAAACTTGATTCACATGCAATTGAAAGTAGCACTCTCTGCAGTATCTTATCCCAACACTGTGCCTCTGAGTAACTTTTGTTGTTGAATAAGACATTTGTGAATCTTTTTTCTTTCTGTCAAATTGTAAGGTACTTACTACGAAAGTGGCTTATTACATGATGCCTCTTGGTATTCTTCCTGAAAAATAGATTTTCCCTTGCAAATATGACAAACAATGGTATCTTTAGAACAAAAGAAGTACGCTCCAGTCTCCTTACTTTGAAACACATCATTTTCATCATCTGCTTTTCTGTTCTTGGCAGCGACCATTTAGAAGTGACAGACTCTACTCACACCATTATCTTTCATTCTCCCCACCATCTGCTGTCCCTCTAAGCCAACAGATACATACCTCTACCCTCAAAGCAAATCTAATCAAGGATTATCCTCCAACTGTCAAATCTTAATAGGAGCACATCCATCAGCACATGAGTTAGAGATGTCATAGGACGTAACCAAGTTGACATAGGTGTCTTGTCTTCCTAGCTGTCAAATAAGAGGATTTCTGATATTAGATCTCTGGCTGCCTTATCTCTGAGCTTCCTTTTCCTCATCTCTAACAGGGGGATAATTGCATTTATTTGCAAGGTGTTCATGAGCCTTAAAACGAATTCTTAGACTGGAGGCTTCTCACTGCTTCAGAGCAATTTCAGCATCTGGAAATTTTTAGGGAGGTCTTAATGGCCTTGAAGCGTGCTCCTCTACCTGGGGAGGCAGGTGCCACCCAGTACTCTAAGTTATGGGCTTGAGGGCATGCATTATTTTAATAATAACTGATTCTAATGTGTTTCCTTATGAGACCTTTTGTTACTCATAAAAATTTTATTGCAGGAAAAAAAGCCAGGTAATGAGAAATAATTGCATTTGATTTCTAGTTTTGTTGTAAAGGACAAAACAGGAACAAGCTGTCATTTTCATTCTCTTCCCTACTTTCAACCAAGCATTTTGTCAGTTGGACTCCAATGAATGGTTTTACAGTAGGATATACTACAAGTATACTAATGACACATTAAGTATGTCTGTTCGATGGGAAAATTAGCCTCCATCTGGGAAGATGATGCCATGCCTTGAGATAATCTCTATGCATGTAAATTCCTGGAGACATGGAAACTATTTCATTTACACAAATGAAATAATGCTATTTTATTATCTGATTTATTTCCTTAGCTACACATTATATCACATTATATGCCATTTTTCCAAGTTATAAAAAATGTATATTATTTTTTAAAATGCTTATAGTTAATTTTGTTTAGTGCATATTATAATTTATATAACAATCCCCTCACTTGAGGGCTCTTAATATATACCCACATTTTAAAATTAAAATCTGGATTATTTATTCTTATGGGTATTTTCTTTTTGCCTTATATATATTTTTCTCTACAAGGTTCTAAGAATTAAGATCATAGGGTCTTCAAAAATTTATTTTAATTAAATCTGAACACTCAGAAATATCTGGTCTTTCTGCTTCAGAACAATGCAAAGTGTGATTTTGATATTTTTTCAAAGTAATCTTCAGGAGTATATAATACACAGTTTCGTTTCTTTATATTCCATGTATGAATTAAATAATTTACGCTCATTTTCCTCTTTCTGATGTACTTTGCTCAGCATAATTCCCTCTAATTCCATCCTTGTTATTGCAAATGTCAAGGTTTTATCCTTTCTGTTTTTTCTAAGCAGAGTAGTACCTTGTGTATATACACTACACCTTTTTTATCTATTCATCTGCCATTGTTTCTGTCGCTTGGCTATTGTAAATAGGGTTGCAATGAACATAGGAAGGTAGTAAGTAAATGCGGGTAGATACCTATCTGGAGTGGTTTTGTTGGATCATATGGTACATCTATTTTTAATGTTTTGAGAAACCTCCATACTGTTTCATAAAGACGTACTAGTCTCCATTCCAACCAAAAAAGAACAAGATTCCTTCTTCTGTACACCCTTGCTAGTACTAGCAGCTTCTGGTCTTTTTGATAACAGCCATTCTCATGGATGTGAGGTGCTATTTCATTGTGGTTTTGCTATGCATTTTTTCTGTGTATGATCTCTATGGCCAGTGTTTTTTCCATGTGCTCTTTGGCCATTTATGTGTCTTCTTTAGACAAGTGTCTATTTAGATCTTCTAATCATTTTTTGTTTGGGTTTTTTGTTGTCTTAATGTTGAGTTGTATATTTTCTTTCTAGAATCTTGGATATTAATCCCTTAGCAGAGTCAATTTTAGAACATTCTCATCAACCCATAAAGAAACTCCATACCTATTTATAGTCATTTTCCATTTCTCCTCAACATTCGCTCACCCCCAACCCCCACCTCTAGCCTAGTCTGCTTTTTGTTTCCATGGAACATGTTTCCATGTTGCATTCTGGACATGTAGAAATGACCTCATATTTTACATAGTCATTTGCAATCACCTTCTTTCACTGAGCATAATGTTTTCTTGTTTCATCCATGTTGTAACTTTGTGGTTTTATAATTACATTTTTGGTCCAACTGGAATTAATTGACTTACATAAACTGGGAAAAGTTATGTATACGTTGTCTTTTATAAAAACAAGTCTGATGTGAAAGAAAAAGAAAAATATCAGATGGTTTCACTCATAGCAGGAACATAAAAGACCAAGGTTTGGGGAGAGTAAATAATGAACAATAATATACCAGAGACATTTTACAGGGGTGGGGAATGAGATAAAAAAATGGGAGGGGGGTTGCAGTACTTTGGTGATGGCACACGGGTAAATTGGCGATGGGAAGTCCATGGGGATAGCAACTGAGATGAAAAAAGGCACAAAATGATGTAAAAATAAACTATTACAATAAAAAAATCATAGTTGTTGTACCAATACTATTTACTGTAGACTCAGTACATTTTCTTCCTGACAATCTAACATGTCTCCTTTACAGGCATACCTGTTTCTGAACTCACTTTGCTTAACGTTGTCCCTCTGTCAGACTGCTTCAATATTACTAACTTAATAGTAGAGTTTTGTTATTGAAGAAGGCGATGTTCCTTCCTCCATTTTCCTTTCCCCAACATTTCCTTCATTATTCCTTCCCTTTTTCTCTTCCTTTTGTACATTAGAATTGACATGACAAGTTACATAAAAATATTGTTTATATCTTGATTGGAGTTTCATTAAGGTATAAATACATTTTTATCTTGGGTTTTCCTATAGCTGAGTTTATCACGTTTTTTTATTCATTAAGAGACTGTAGGTACTCCATCTGGAATTAGTTTATTGTTTATTGATGTATAGGAAATTTACTTACTATGAAGCTACAGAGGGAGGAGTAGCATTAAATAAAAAGATGAGACAAGCTGAGACACATTCTGCCTGAGAAATAAGTAAGGAAGAAGGAGATGTACACACCAAATATTACACTATTAATTTTGGTGTTTTCTTAGAAGGACAATGAGAGAGTAGATGGTCTAAAAGATCTTTTGAAGGAAAATATGGTGTTTGGATCAAAAATATTTGAAGCTATTGGATTTGAAAACAGAAGAACTTCTAACTTAGAGTTGCAAATTCCTTTCCTAGTAAAGGGAAAGCAACACACAGTAACTGTTCAATTTGCATTACCTCATGTTGAGAGGCCACTGGAATAAGTAATTATTGAACTCAGAGCTGGCCATATTCCCTTCTGCCTTCCTCGTTCTGATTGCAGTTGTATCTTTCCATTATTCCAGGTTTTAGCACAGCAGGTTGTGATGAGTTTCCTAGGCAACCTAAGTGGTTAAAATGAAGGTGATGATAACACTGGCCAGTGATATTTCTCTTTTCTGCATACACAAACTCTGGTAAGATTCCCAAATTTCTCAGTTTGAAGTCTTCAGTATATCAGTGATGCTCAGAATGTCATGGTGTGATGTTGAGTACCATCCTCCCAAGTCTCCTTGCAGAGCTTGATGAGTGATTCCTAAGGTCCCTTCTGCACTGTTCTCTGATGCCTAGCAAGGGGCAAGGGAGGGGACTTGTGGTCATGTCCAATTTTGTATCCGTTAGATGATAATTTTCAATGTGCTGTGTCAAAGATGCTGCAGCAGATGCTCAAAAGCCTTGCTGCATCTTCTACCAAAGTGGGGATACTCTGTCCTCTGGCTGTGAACATCCTCTGACATTTTTATCTGGCCTGGAGGGAGCAGCAATGGACTCTTGTTGGCATGAAATTGGGCAGCTGGACTGCTGAGTGAGGGTTCTCTACTTAACATTTCCTTGACCTTGAACCAAGTTTATTGATTCACAAAATACCCCCTCCCGGTCTTGATTCCATGCATGCATACATAGACCTCTGGCGTTCCACCACTAAAGCCTTGCAGAATTAGCCAGCCGTTCTAAATCCTAGGCTGATGACAGCTTAGGTTCAAGCTGGAACCCCTTCTGCTCATCTAAGGAAATGATTCAGAATCATGTATTAAGTTTGAATCATCCTAGTAGGCTTAGGGCCATCTGCTCCTACTTGTAAGGAAAAAGACAAATTGTGGTTTTAGGCATATGGCTTTTGCTGCTAAACCTAAGAGTCTTCTCTTAATGATGAAAATGATATTGTTTAAAACTAAGAAATTATTATAGCATGTGACTTAAAATACAATGGAACACTACATATGTATTGATGCTTGACCTGTTTCACTTAGTATGAAATATGGAGAAATCATAGCAAAAGTGAAAAAAAATCATTTATTGGCCCATCATCTTTTTCCAATGGGGGGTGGCAAGAAGTTGTCAGAGAGAATGCCTGGGTGATCATTCCTCTTTTACAAAATAGTGAGTAATGTGGTTTTTGTCTTGTCCTTCATTTCAAAGGGATGAAGCTATTGGGTGACCTCAGTCTTTCTAAGTCTGTAGGACTGTCTACAGATGCCACTCAGTATGGCTTTTCCAGTTTGAATTGATTTAAGCCCTTGGAAACATATATAAGTTACTTTTAGGGAATAACATCTTGATGATGTTAAAGAATCTCACAATAGTAGTTAGACCTAGCAAGGTAAATATCAGCTGTAACCTTTGGAAGCATGTTCTTTTTTTTTTCTAATTAAATTTGTTTACTTTCTTACATCATTGTTCATTTCTGCACAATATTTGATATCTCTCCTCAGGTGTACTCCAGTTTCTCACCATTATAGCACCGGTGAACCATCACCAACCACACACTTCTAATTCATCCTCTGTTGAGGACTTCCAGTCAGTTATCCAATACCTTCTTAATACATATTTCAAAGCCGTATGACAGTAACATATCTCCCCATGTCTCACAGGCATTACAATTTAGAGGAAGATTTCCAACTTTTGAAACATAAGTCATTGATTCCTATTCCCTTTTTAGTGAAGATGGCTTCTGGCTTCGAATGTCAAGTGGAATGGGTTATAAAGTATATAAGTTCTGAGATCAAAATTTGGCTTCACTGTTTTCTAGTTATGTGACCATGAGCAAGTCACTCAACCTCTTTGAATCCCTACTTTTGCAACTCTAAGGTAGGGATCTACTGGACATTTCAGCAAGAAGTTAAATGAATGAAATGAATTGATAGATGTGAACATGGGTGGCAGACACTATGTGTCAAACAAGTTGTGCTTGACCTGTGTGTAATATTTAGATATACACTAAATCCAGGTCACTATATCATATTGATCTTGCTGCTTATGAAGCTGGTGACATCAGCAAGGCAAGAGTTCGTTAGAATAAAGGAAGTCTTTAGAAATCTAGTTAGAACATGAAGACTGGACTGATATCCAGGAAATGAAATTATTCTGCAACCTAAGATTAGTTCAGTGAAAAAGATTAATGAGTCACATTATACAATCTGCTCTGGCTAATGACAAATGAAAATGTTCTAGTTTTTAGCTAGAGTTGATTTAATAATATTTGTGCAATAACAGCATTAAATTCAAAGTCTGTTCTAGTGAATTGGAATTTACCCAGAGCTTTTCTCTCACAGGAAAGGTCATCCTCAGAAACTGACATAGAGGACTTTGGAGTCAACCACTTTTATGTTACCATTTCAGAACTGTCAAGAATTCTTCTCAGTTCTCAAACAAACAGCTCTTTTCTCCTTATGATGCAACTATGAGGTGATTGAAGCACGCATCTACCTATTTCCAATAAGGGTTATTTGGAAGAATCATAGATTAAGCCAGAATGAGGCATTGATATGTTAACTGACATTAATTTAGCTGATTATCTCTAGCAGCGAGTAGAGTTCTCAGGCGAGCTGTGTTTGGGAAGAACAAGTGAGAGTTCAAGACACTTGAAGAAGTGGGCAATATAAAGGGCCAGAGGCAGAGTAGCTACTGGTTTTTATTGCCCTAAGCTGACAGGATACATCACTAATGTTTGTTAGAATATAAGTCAATTATGTCTTGTTCTGACATTACTGTTTTCATATTTCTGTCATTCTCATGAGGTTACAAAACATGCAAAGGGAGGGGCCTCACTTTAATAACTCTGAATTTCCATCAGTGTGCTGGAAAGTCTAGTAAATATTCAACAAGTGCCCACTGAATAAGTTAGTGGAAGCAAAGGGGATATGCAGAAGAAATGAAGAGACTTTGAAGAAAGTCTGTTTTTTTCCCCCTTTGAGGATTAAACTTCATATTTCTGCACCCAGTAATGTTTGATAAAGTTTGTTACATTTTCTGGCCAGCTTGGGGTCTCTCTACCTCTGCTTTTTCATCTTTATGACCTTCCTCTACAAAACATATGACTAGGCACACTCCTGACTGAGCTCCTGGTGTCCAGCTCATGGCTCTCAAAGCAACTGGGAAGAATGTCCTCCAATATCACAAATGTGGGAAATAATAAAGGATCGCTGTGTTTTCACAATGCTCTTTCATTTCAAATTATAATTAAAAATAATTAATTCACTAATAAAAGCAAACAAATACTGAACACCAACATTATGCCAAGACTGGAAACAGTGTTCCATAAGATAGATACTGCAGGGGACTACAGTTAGAGCTTCAGTGAATTGGATTCTGTTGTCAAGAATCATTTTTAAAATTTGATTTGGAGGCCGTCCCTGGTGGCGCAGCGATCCTTGATTATTTCCCACTTTTGTGATATTGGAGGACATTCTTCCCAGTTGCTCTGAGAGCCATGAGCTGGACACCAGGAGCTCAGTCAGGAGTGTGCCTAGTCATATGTTTTGTAGGGGAAGGTCATAAAGATGAAAAAGCAGAGAAATGCTGTGCATTTCATTAATGCACAGCACTGAGAATCTAAAGCCGCTTCCGCATGAGTTCGATTCCCACCTGCCCTGGAGGTGACCACATGGCGTGGCAGACCTCTCCTGACCCACCCGCTGCTCCCCTCAGCAGTGTACTTCGTCGATCTGCCTGTTCTGCTCCCCACTCTGTCTCTGGTGAAGCCTGTTACCGCCCCTGAGCCTCTGGCCTGTACCCCAGTTCTGTATGCACAAATAAATAAATCTTTAAAAAAAATTTGATTTGGAATATTGGTATGATTTTCTGTTACAGAAAATTCATTTCAGTATTTATTTATTTATTTTTAAATTAAATTTACAATGGTGTACACCTTTGTGTGTGTGGCACACAAAGGTCACACCCTCCAGGTGTATGTCACCAGCCCACCTCCACCCCTGGGCAGTCCTCCACTATGGCCCATTGGGCTCCTTTCCTCTCCACTTGCCCTCCCCTCTAGCAGTCTCCCCTCTAGTAGTCTCAGTTCTTTAAATCAGATTTCCAGGGTTTGTCATTGGTTTGGTTTGGTTTGACATTTTGTTATGTTTGTCTATACTGCACATTTAAGTGAAAACATCCATGTTTATCTTTATTCTTCTGACTTGTTTGATTTAGCATAATCTGTTTCTTTCATTGTAATGGATTGTGTTGATTCTGTCTCTTTTTTCCTATGGGAGAACAATATATTCCATTTTTCTTCTAATTGAACTTCTATTTTGTGGTCATTGTAGATTCACATACAGATGTGAGAAACACTGCAGAGGTTCCTTGTACCTTTTTTTCAGCTTTCCTAGGAGTAACATCTTGCAAAGCTATGACATCTGCAGATAGTTGTCATCAATACAGTCAAACACAAAGATGTTCATCACCACTAGGCTCCTTTGATAGTCATGCACTTCCCTCCTGTTCACCCTTTGTCCCTGGCAGCCCGAATCTGCTCTTCATTTCCATTGTTTTGTCATTACAAGAATGGCACTGAAATGGAATCATATAGTCTATAACTTTTTAGATTACACATTTTCACTCAAAATAATTCTCTAAGATTCCTCCAGGTTGCTGTGTGTACTAATAAATTATCCCCCGTTTTTGCTGTGGTGTGGGTGTATTATAATTTGTTTCACCATTCACCTATTTCCATCTTGGCTGTTATCAGTAAATCTACTATAAACATTTGTGTACAGGTTTTGGTGTGAACATAAACCTTCATGGGGGGGGTAAGTAAAACTTGGGAAAGTGATTGTGTGGTTCAATGGTAGGTGCATGTTTGAATTTTTAAAAGGAACTACCAAATCATTTCCCTAATGACTGTACCATTATGCATTCCCACTGGAAATGTCTGCGTGATCCAGTTTCTCATCTGTCTTAGCTTTGCTGTTGTCATTTTTAATTTTAGCCATTCTGATATGTGCGTAGGGGTGTCTAATTATGGTTTTAATCTGCGTTTCTCTAGTGGCTAATGAGGCTGAACATCTTTTCATGTGCTTATTTGTAATTTTAATATATTTTTCACTGAAATATCTCTTCATGGCTTTTACCCATATTCTAATTTGGATTTAAACATTTTCTTTTTATTGTTGATTCTTGAGAGTTCTTTATGTAGTCTTGGTACTACTCCTTTGTTGAATATATGGTTTACAAATATTTTTTCCAGTAAGTTGTCTTTTTATCCTCTTAGTGGAGTCTTTTTAAAAAAAAAAAAAATATATATATATATATAATAGCTTATTTTTACATCGTTTTGTGCATTTTTCCATCTCAGTCATAATCCCTGACCAAATCACCCATGTGCCATCACCATAGTGCAGTGCATTTCCCTGTTTTTATTCCTATTTTTGATCCTATTTCCCACTCCGCCCCCCTAAAAGCTGTTCATTATTATTATTTTCTCATCTGATCTGTTATGCTCCTGATCTGAGTGAAACTATTAGTATTTTTCCTTTCCTTTCTGGCTTATTTCACTAAACATGATCTTTTCCAGCTCCATCCATCCATGTTGCTGCAAAAGGCATGTATTCATTTTTTTGGTTGCTGAGTAATATTCCATTGTGTATATGTACCACATCTTTTTAATAGTCATCCTTAGTGAAGTCTTTTAGAGAGAAAATGTTTTTAATGTTCATGAGCCAAATTTATCAAATGGTTTCAGATTTCTCTTATAGATTGTGTTTTTGAGGTTCAGTCTAAGAACATTTTGCTGAGCTCCTAAAGAATTTCTTCTGTTTTTTCTAAGAAGTTTTAAGTTTCCTCACTCGAGTCTACATTTATGTTTGTGATATTGATTTAGTAATATATAAACTATATTTTATAGATTGTGAAAGGTTATTTCATTTGTTTGTTTGGTTCTTGTCTGTGGACATTCAACTGCTGAAAATATTATCTTTTCTCCACTGCATCTTTGTGAAAAATCAACTGGACATATTTGCTCTGAGTATTACACTCAGTAATATTAAAATGTTATTTTACAAGGTCAAATGAAATCATACCTTCCCTAACTAAGATACTTAATGAAAGTGGCTACACTAAATAACAGATTTTTCAATATAGATAAACCAATCTTATATTAAAAGAAGACTTTATAGCTACAGAGGAGAAGTCAATGCTTGGCTCTAAAGCCTCAAAGTACAGGCTCACTCTTTCATTAAGGACTAACGCAGCTGGTCAGTCTAAGTTGAGGCCCATGTTTCTTATCATTCTGGAAATTATAGGGCCCTTTAATTGAATTATACTAAATTTTCTCTGTCTATGTTCTTGTAAGTGGAACAACTAAGTCTAGATGACAGCCTATCTGTTTGCACTATGACTTAATGAATATTTTTAGCTTACTGTTGAAACTTACTGCTCAGAAAAAAAAGATTCCTTTCAAAATATTACTGCTTGTTGACAAAGCACCAAGAACTCTGATAGAGGGTATACAGGAAACCTACACTGCTTTCATGAGTCAGCATCCATTCTCTGGCCATGGTCATGGGGTCACTTTGACCTTCAAATCTTTTCATTTAGGAAATTCAGTTCATAAGGTTATAAGTACCATCAATAGTGATTCCTGGCAGGGTGGTGGTGGTGGGGGAGTGTGATGACACTTGTCTCTCTTTATGTTCCTTTGTGCTCCTTTGTTTAATACCCAGTTGATTCTCATTCACAATAGTTATGTCTATCATTTCCTGTGAAAACTGAATTAGCAAATACAAAGTCATTGTTCTTGGTGGAAATTTAGGGTTCTATCCCTGTGAACCTCAGGTCATATTTTCTTCAACTGACCTGTACATAACCTGTTTTACATGTTTCTATTCAAGGACAATGTATTAATATATACTGTTGATTCATTAACATTGAACTCATGATCAGCAGCACTATAACTTATACCTGAAGGAAGCTTATTTAACCCAC
Organism: Condylura cristata; assembly: GCF_000260355.1. NCBI lineage: Eukaryota > Metazoa > Chordata > Mammalia > Eulipotyphla > Talpidae > Condylura > Condylura cristata. The sequence continues at coordinate 24,401,638 of NW_004567131.1, forward strand.
ATAGTTTTCTCATAAGGCACATCACAGGCTTCTTGCACTTAGGAACACTAGACAAGCTTTAGCATTATAATTGTAATCATGAGCAAGTGATACAACAATTGAAAAAAAAAGTCATAGTAAGTGGACTATAAAACTATACTTGTTTGTTTACACTATGAAAACTGAAACAAGAGGGGAGAGTGTTGTCTTGTTTGACCTCAGAATGTGTGTACTGGAAAGTCACATTTTTAGTTAGTCTGTCTGTATCTGAAAATTACTGGGAAACTGACAGATATTGAAAGTTATAAATGAATTTTAATGGGTAGCAGATTTGCAAATATAGAATTTGTAAATAATAGACTATAATTGTCTTCTTTTGAAAAAAGTTTTATTTACTTATGCATACAAGGACTGGGGTGGGGAAAAGAACAGGCAGGGTTACTGAAATACACTGCTGAGGGGAGTGGGTGAGACATGAAAGTTCTCCTGCACCATGTTGGTTTGCTATCTAGGGGGAGGGGATCGAGTTCATGCTATAGTAGCTATCGATAGTTTGATAACACTGAGCCCTTGCACCATCAGAGAGGCCCGAGACTATAATTGTCTTAAATGTTCCTCTGCATACATTTATAACCACACTCTGTGGTGTTATGATTTTTGGTAAAGCATCAAACATAATTTGGGGAACTCAAACAGATAAGGAACATATATCGTACTTATCTATATTTTTGCTCACTGTATTCTTTCTTCCCTACTGATGTTCCAAAGTTCCTTCTTTTATCATTTCTTTTATGTTTAAAGGATTTCTTCTCTCCAATCTTCTAGTATAGACCGGTTGGTGACAAATTCTTTTCATTTCTTTAATGTGAAATGTCTTGATTTTTTAATTTTTGAGGAATATTTTTACTAAATATGGAATTCTGAGTTAACAGTTCTTTTCTTTGGCACTTGAAATTTATTCCACCTTCTTCTATATTGTCTGATAAGAAATTTGCAGTCATTCAAATACTTTCCCTCTATTGGTAAAATGTTACTTTTCTTTGGCTGTTTTGAAGATGTTTTATCTTCCTCAGTTAAATTATTTTAATAGTTACAGAAAAGGAAAAAATAGTCAGTACACAGGATTATGCTCAGTGAAATATGTCAGAGGGAAAAAGAAAATATCGGAATGTTTCACTTATAGGAGGAATATAGGGGAAACAAATAAGGCACTAGGAATAAAGAAAATAACAAAACAAAAATAAACAGACAACTATAACTAAGAGACATTCTATGGGGGCTGGAGGTGAGGGATCAAAATGAGGGTGGGAAGAGCACAAGTGACTATGATGATGGTGCATAGATGAGTTGGTGGTGGGAATTCTATGGGGATACACCTGAGGAAAATAAACTTTTCGAAATTTAATTATGATGTATTTTGTAGTAAATTTCTTTGAATTTATTCTGTGTAGAAATGACTCAGCTTCTCAAATTCATCTCCTGTCAAGTTTTGGAAATTGTTAGCCATTATCTCTTCAAAGACTTTTTGAAGACCTACTTTCTTTCTTTTCTGGAATTCAGATAACAAATATTGTATCTTTTCTTGTATTCCTGTAGGCTTCTGAGTCTGTGGTCACTTTTTTGAGTCTCTTGTTATTTCTGAGTCTCTGTTGTTCAGATGAGGTAATTTTTATTATTGTATCTTCCAGTTTATTATTTCTCTGTCTTCTCTCTTCTGCTATTGATTCCATCCATCAAACTTTTTATATGCTATTGTACTTTTCTGCTCCAAAATTTCCTCTTGGTTATTACTTGTTATCTTCTATTTTTTCCTGAAGTTTATGTTGTCTTAAAGTTTTCAGCTTTTTCCATGTTTCAAGATTATTCATATTTGCTCGTTGAAGTATTTTTATCATGACTTTAAAATGTTATTTGTCAGATAATTCCATTATTTCTCCCTTGGTATTGGTAACCATTGATTGCTTTTTGCAATCAGTTTGATATGTCTCTGATTCTTGATATGATGGAAGCTTTTTTATTGAAATGGGATACTTTCATCTTGTTTTAGGAGACTGGATCTTATTTAGATCTTCTGCTTTAATTGGTAGTTTCTCATAGTCTAGTGTCAGGAAGAGGGTAACATCACTGCCAGATGGACACAGCAGCTTGGATTCTTTGTTTGACTGTTGTTGACATCTGAGTGGGGTGGCTCCTTGTTCTATCTGGGCAGGCAAGGGAATTTTTGCTCCCCTTGTGGAGCAACACTGACATTGATTGGAAATAGCCATCTTGCCTCAGGGCCATAATGAAATTTATAACTTTCTACAAGATTTCCTCTGACATCACCCCAGTGTAGTACATTCATATATTTAAAAACAAATCTTACCAGGCCCTCTCTGGTGGCACAACAGGTTAAAGCACAGTACTATGAAGCTATCTGCAGCCACTGCAGCATGAGTTCAATTCCCAGTCAGGGAACTGACACACATGGTGCAGCAGATCTCTTCTGACCCACCCGCTGCTCCCCTTGGCAGTGTATTTCAGTTAGTCTGCGCGTTCAGCTCCCCACTCTGTCTCTGGTGAATCTCTCACCCCTGCACCTCTAGCCTGTACCCCACTTCTCGTATTCATAAATAATTAAAAAAAAATCTTCCCTATATCTAGGAATTGAGATAACTAAATTTCTTTGATGAAATTTTTAGTTTCCCATTTTTATCATCTTCCTGCTGATTAATTACTTTGTTTACAGCTAGTCTCTTCACTGTCTGGAGCTGGCAACTGCCCAGATGATTTTTCTTCTTCCATGATGAATTTTCCTATGTGCAGCAAGCATTTTCTCCTAGTATTTTTCTGTTTCTTTCTTTTTTAAATGTGTCTTGTTTCTCATTACTTATTTCTTTTTGAATCTTGGTTTGTATTGTATCTTTTTTAAAAATAATATTTTGCTGTAGATACAACAACCCGAAGGGAGGTTAAGTTAAATTCTGAAAATGCAAGTCAGTGCATCTTCAGCTGACATTTTCTCCCTCTGGGTGGGGGTGGGGTGGGGGGGGTAGTCATCTCAAGTTGACTGTTCAATAGGAGGGACTAGCTGAGAGCTGATTCTGATTTTGAAGACTAAATCCTATTTCCTCTAAGGAAAGGAAATAGTGCACAACTATTTTAGATTATATTTCCCTGTCTCAGCCATTTGGATGGTGTAGTGGCAATCAAAAGCTATAAATAGATAAACATTGCTAGAAGCATTTTGAAGAACCACCAGAAAATGGCTGGCCTTGTTCATATCTTAGAAACTAGCATGTTAGCAACTGATACCATTATCTCTAATTTTACTTATGCAAATATTGTTCTCAGAAATTGTCACCCTTTGTCAATCTCTGAGATTCTCAGAGGCATTTTTTAATTAAGTTTCCTCTTCTATCCCTCCCACTTTATATACTCTAGGGTTTCTGAATGGCCAAATAGGATGTTAGTGATTGATTAGAGAGTTTTGCTAATGATTTTGATTAGCTTTATTTGTTTTTCATATAATTATTTTTTCTTGGTAATTATAAGTCAGCCTCCAAATTCATATTTGATATAATGTTGGAGAAAGATTACCCTAGTTGAATTTGGACATATTTATAATTTCCAAGTAATTATAGAACAATTTTTCCCAAACCTATAGTAGTTCTATTTTCTGGGAGAATGTTTTGTTTTGTTTTAAAATAGCTTTACTTATGAAAGATGACTGGTAACACAAATTGATTGTTTTAAAAAATGTTTCCTGACAAAACATTTGATGGATAAAATTGATATTAATCTAGGATGCAGTAACCTTTTCCTTTGCAAGTCATTTGAATGAGTTGGCCTTTTGAATCCATTTCTTAGATTAATCTATTTTAAGGATCCCAACTATGCCATATTTGGTATCTGGAAAAGAAAGACAATAGGTGCCTCTGTTCACCTGTGTTCATGGAGCCCAATAAAACATTATATTTATGGACTATAACATTCATCTGCTGCTTGGGCAGGTCTCCTTTATCCCCTTCAGGGGAATGAAGTGGTTATCTGGATTTATCTAAATCAGCAACAGAGCTGGAGCTGAGCAAGGCTTTAAATGCTCCGCCACTGGGCACATGGGCATCTCTATGGCTCTCTGAACCCTTGCTGAGAGAGCAGAAGCACCACAGCTCCCAGACCCTGAAGGCTGTGCTAGTGATGAGAACTTCCTTCTCCTACCAGTAAGACCCAGGAGATGAAAATAATCGTTATACTTTGGATGGCGTGCATTCAGTCAGCACCGTCTGCGTTCTCTCTTGGAGGCACTAACGATGACTATGAACTGCTTTCTACAACTACTTTAAGGTCATCCTAATTGGCTAATGTTTTTGTTATAAAGCTGTTGCAAAGAGACTTAACTATATAGCTCATAGCTGCATATTAATACTGCCTTCAAAATGTGATGAAAATAGCATTGGTTTCAAGTTTTACATGATTATTAGTTACAGAATAATTTTAACTAAAGCTCTCAGCATGCACAGTTCCTCCAGAGACCCAGGAGGAACTGGCACAGTGTCTCCCATGCCTGGGCTTTATCGGTCACCTGGCTGTTGTGAATGGCAGCTCATAAGCAGGGGAAATAGCTGTGGCTGGGGGCTTGTCAACGTCAGCACTAATGCTGCTGTCTAAACAATTTAACTCCCCTCAGCTTGGTTTTCCCACAACACTGCTGACTGTGACTGCTGATAAGCTGAATAAGGCTGGAGGTCAACAATCTGAAGAGGACTCTTAATTAATAAAGGATCAACGTGTCTTAATGCACTCTTCCTCTGAATTCAGGGCCAAACAACTAGGTATCAGGGAAAGGAGCTTTCCCTTTCTCTTTACATGAACAAAAACAAATGCAAAAATAAAGTAGCCATGAATTGGGGAGGGAGTAAGGAGGAGCTGCTGAAGTGCTTACCTTTTATTCTAATTCCAAACGTGAAACTTGAAATATTGAATAAAGAAGAGGCTCTTAATTACTCTCCAGACTAAAGCTGCAGTTTATTTGAGTCTTTTTTGCCGATGCGATCTACACTTAATCAATTGGACCTCGACTCTGCCCGGGCCATGGAGCACTTGGATCTAGCCACAGAGCCTCACTAGAGCTCTGTATGTCCGCCATGAATTAGCGCTTCTCTTTTCCTAAATTAAGATCCCCAACATATAATTATCTATCCCACACTTGAACCTATCTCCAAAGTAAATGTTTCTGCATGGCTGATGGCTGATTCACAGAACAAAAACAGTCCTCCTCTCTGCCTGCTCCCTGTCAGAAGGGCTGAGCTGTTGAAAGCCTGTACATTTAGTGATTAGGCAAAGGAAAAGTAGCCTTTTCTTTTCTTTTGCAATTTGAGATCAAGGTATCAAAATTGGTTAATAGCCATGAAGTTGAATGTAATCGAAAATTAGAAAACAACTTAATCAAAATAGTGTACATTATTATCAAAGCAGAATCTTCATAAAATTAGCAATGAGTGGGTTACCTCCAAATGCATATTCCTTATGGGATGAGGAGACTATCTCAAAAACTTGACTACAGTGAGTAATCAGAGGGGTCCGTTCCAGATTTTTGCAAGTCCTGTGCCAAGTCTTGGTCTCTGGGAGTCTACATGAAGATCCTGCGTGCCTGGCAGCTTCCATATTTAGCAGCTAAGATGTTCCACACCAACAGCAGAGTGGACAAAGAATAAACACTATGCTCTGAAACATAAATACAACAAAATGGCAAATAAACACAGAAGAAAGGGAGCAAACTAATTAAGAAGCAAAGAAATAAGCATATTAAAATAATCTATTCTTCCGTATCAAGTTGACAAAGACCTAAGAAACCCTAATGCCCAGTACGGGTGAAGGCTGGGATACTAACTAAAGCTCCCAACATGACACATCCTTCTAAGGCCCCAGGAGGGACTGGCACAAGTGTCTCCCAGGAATGTTCTTTACTGTCACCTGGCTGGTAGGCAGTGGCAGCCGACACTGCTAACAGGTATTTGGTCCTGTTACTAGAGTCAGAGAAGTTGATTTTGCTTTTTAGTGCTTCCTTTTACTGATGAAGGGATCTTTGGCTGTCGTTTATTTTGTTTAATACCATTTTCTTCTCTCCTACCTCTAAAAGGAACTGGGAGCTGGGTGTATACTGATCATTTCCAATGCAGGGTGAGGAGTTACTAAAAGAAGTTTTTCCTATCTTCAGAGGGTCCATCCTGTCCCTTCTGAAACCTGAGGCATTCATATACTAGTTAAAAACAAACAAATAAACAGACAAGTAAATAAATGAAGACCAAAAATAAATAAAATACTATTTTCTGTATCTGTTACATGCAGATAATATCAATAACCACCTTACAGATTTTTGAGCAAATTAAGTGAAATAATGTTTGTGAAGTGTTTGATATGTCATCTGACACATGGGAAAAGATCAAGTAAATTTGTAATATAATAATTATAATTGGAAACTGGGATCCTAATATGCTGATGGATGAATGTAAAGTGCCAAAACCTTTAAGGAAAACAATGACATTATGTTAAAACCTTAATGATGTATATGCATTTGATTTAATCATCCCATTGCTAGAACTTTTTCCTAAGGAAGTGGGACACATTGCTGTTTTCAAAGATATCTTTCATGGTATTTATTAAATGACAAAAATGGAAACAATTTAAGGGAATAGTTAAAGTGTTTTGTTCACATGCAGGTGATACTGAATGAAAATAATAGTTATTATCTGTGGGACTACCTGTTATTTGTAATTTTATTTATTTTTAAATTTTATTTATTTATGCATACAGAAGTGGAGTACAGGCCAGAGGTGCAGGGATGGTGAGAGGATTCACCAAAGAGAGTGGGGAGCAGAGTAGGCAGATCGATGAAGTACTCTGCTGAGGGGAGCTGCGGGTGAGACAGGAGAGGTCTGCCGCACCATGTGGATCACCTCCGGGGTCAGGGATCAAGCTTGCAGTGAAGCGGCTGCAGCTAGCTTGCAGTGCTACATCCTAACCCATTGCACCACCAGGAGGGCACTTTATTTGTGATTTTAAATTTGCCCAGAGCCAACCAATAAATAGTCTGAGGAATTCTGCTGCCTGTGTGGGACTTCTGCAGATGGTGCAGAAAGCAGAAGTGGTGCTGTCCTCATGGAGCTTCTAGTCCCTCCATTGGAAAACATGTTGCTTTTAAATGAAGTAACTAATAAAGCAGAAGTGAAAGATGTATCAATTTTCTAGGGCTGTTATAACAAAGTGCCATAGATTAGGGGCTTAAATGACAGAAATTTACGCTCCTGGTCCTGGGAACTAGAAGTTCAAGATTAAGGTGCCAGGAGAATTGGTTTCGTGTGCAAACCTCCTTTCTTGTCTTGCCTTCTCCTTATGTCTTCACTTGAGCTTCCCGTGGTAACTGTCTGAATTTCCTTTTTTTTAAGGACACCAGTCATTTTGGGTCAGTGCCCATGCAAGGGACCTCCTTTAACTTAACCACATCTTTAAAGATTCTATCTCCAACTGTACTTCCATTCTGAGGTAGTGGGGTTTAGGACATCAACACATAATGGCAAGAGATGCAGTTCAGTGCATGACAAAAATCAGCTGATAATATTTCTTGACATTTACTTTGTTGAGTTATGTGATTGACAGTGTCACTTCTTTATCTCTTCATCACTTCAGGGAGAACAGGAATATGCACCACTTTTTGAAAGCCTGTTCACTGGCCCCAGCAGGGAGAGCTGTGGTTCCCAGCATAGGTGAAGGTGATCTTAGGTTGGGGTCCCAAACCACCTCAGTGGCATTCAAGGCGGCCCCTTGCTCTTCCAGTCTATTCCCAAAGGAATAAGGGGTAGTCCAGGGCCCTTACCTCATCCCAGAACTAAGCAATCCAGGTTGGAAGAAGACTTACTGGGGCAGGGTTGCGTCTGCATGTACAGGTAAGGTCATCTGGATTTGCCTCAGGGCTATTTCCATGATGCTCCATGAGAAATGGGGGAAGCACCTGTGCTGGGAACATGTTGACCTAGGAGTTAGAGCCTCTGACTTTCCATCTTACCTCTGGCACTAAGCAGTTGAATAATAAGTTCTCTACTCTGATCTCCTGACTTTCTGTCTTCCAAGTAATAGTTGAGAAATGGCCCTCCCTGGTGACGCAGCGGGTTAAAGCACAGCACCAAGAAGTTAAAGCCACTTCAGCATAAGTTCAATCCCCACCCTGGAGGTGACCCACATGGCACGGCAGACCTCTCCTGGCCCACCTGCTGCTCCCCTCAGCAGTGTACTTCGTCAATCAGCCTGTTCTGTCTCTGGTGAAGCCTCTCACCACCCCTGCACCTCTGGCCTGTACCACAGTGCATGCACAAATAAATCTTTTTTTAAAAAGCTGAAGAAACCACTAAAACCCCACAAGTCTGTCTTGGGTCCCACTCACTCCCTATTCAGTCTTACAGAGCGGCAGGTAAGTACAGATGTGTTTGGCAAAGAGCGGTTCTGTGAAAGCATAACAAAGAAAAAAGCAGTGACCTCATATCTCCTGTAAAAAATTAATGAAGCTGAGAATCAGGAAGTAAAAAAAAAATTACAAAAGGTGGGAAAAGAACAAAAAGAGATGCAATCTTGTTCTCCACTTTCATTCAAAAGTGAGCTTCCACCCCACTACTCAGATCGATGAAAAGCTAATACATTTTGCTTGCTTTCTTAGAGTTCTGAACATAATTGTTACCTGTTTTTATTAACAAAGAAAATATCTTAATTTCATTGTCTTCTCTTCTAGAAATGCTAAGCTATAATGTTCAGGATACCAATTGTCAAGAAACTGATGAAACTTTTCTATGTACATGGGTATGCATAGGTATAGTTCATGTCAACTTTCCTCTTTGACTAGTTTTAACATTTTTCTTCTTCTTTCTTGTTCTCTTTCTCCTGTCCCTCTGTTCTCTCCAGTGTATGATTAGGTTTGTTTCAAAAGGTGTTATGACCTTAGCAGAATTTCATTAGCGTTCTACCTGCATACTTTAATTACAGGAAACTGATGTTTTTGTTCAAGTCACTGGAGAAATGAAAGGTATAATCAAATGCTAAATATGTTTGTATTTTACATTAATTTAACTAGACCCCTTTCTTTAATACAAGAACAGAAACAAGCTATAGACCAACACTCACTCTCAGAAAAATTCATAAGTAGTAGGATTCCAAGACTGTCTCCAATTATCTCATGTCCTTTTGGTTTTAAAGGACAAAGACCTAAATGAGGAGTTGTATCTTTCTGGGAGAAACAGAGCATTAATTGCTGACATTTTTATATGCTACCAAAGAGTGTACATGAGGTTTAATACATATATTTCTACAGGGTTCCTGTATTCACTGTACAGTTTTTGCTTGGATTAGCTATATTAGATCTCTACTACATTAATGTTGATAATCTCATTCATTTTACAAAAATTGAAATTTCAACCATCAGCCTTTCCCTCAAATATGTGGAAACCTAATAAACTGTAATTTACTTGTCAAATCATCTTTTATGGTACATAGCAATTATGAGAATAAGGTTCTTGAGATTTTCTGCTTTTTTATCTACCAATAAGGGAAGACCATCTATTTTCTTTTGATGTAAAGTTCTATTTCTGTGATTTTTAATGAACCTAAAACCTTGTTGGTTTGTGTCTGATTGAAGAACCTATATTTCTAGTGACCTTCATATGTTCACTTTTTTCAAAAGAAGTGTTTTTAAAAACTTTCATTTTTGTGTTCTGTTGATCAGTGTGACTTAGAAATTACTCAGGTTAGTGAACAAATTTCAAAATAACTCTTTCCATGTGCCAAAGAACAAAATGTTACCCAAACTCTTCTTGTGTGCATGAATCTTTGACAATACTTCCTGAACAGCCAAAAAAGCCAGCTGAAATAAATTAACCATTATCGGGCAGAACCTCTTCCTTTATGATCCTAATTCCTGACACACTCTTTTGTGGGTTCTGAGCATTGACCCTGCAACCACTGACATCTGAACCAGAGAGGTGAAGTCTGAGGACTAGAACTGTCCACAGATCAACGAGTGGATAAGAGCCTTCAAACTCCACTCATGATCAATGCACACCATAACCCAAAGGTAATATATTAATTTACAGTGAGAAGTCACCATTCCAGAGACCCAGAAATACTCATAATCCCCATCATTCTCCCTGTGGACAGAAGTACCTGGGGAGCCAAATAATAATTATAAAATTACCACATGAGTATGGAATTTGAAAATAAGAAGTTAATGGCATCTTCAAAAAGAGATGACTGTATCCTTTTTATGAAAGGGATATTCTTCCTAATGGGACCACAGTATTTGAAGTCCATTAGCCAAACCTTCTTTATCCTTGGATATGCTCAGATACACATTCTAGCATTTTCCTTGGTGACTCACTTCGTTCTATACTTCCTCAGTGGTTAGACTTTTATTAATGATTGATATATTCTTTATTTAGACATGTCAATATAGTTATTCATATTATGGTGAAATTAGCCCTACCTGGGAGCCATTCTGTCTCTTTAAAATGATGATTATTCATCTGTCACATATTTATGGAGTAACCTCTGG
>NW_004567131.1:24412289-24417799 GCF_000260355.1 Condylura cristata
GTTAAGTGGAGATTAAAAGAAACAATTATGGCAATGTGTGATAAGTGTTAGAGAACCAGCAGAGTAAGGAGTTATGGATCACATTATCCCTATTTTCTTCAAGAAGGCTTCTGGGATAAAGTAATGCCAAATTTGAGACCTGAAAGATGGAGTTGGAAAAGGCAGAAATGAGAAAATTGTTTTTGGTAAAGGGAACATCTCCTGAAGGTCAAGAATACAAGCTACCTTCCAGGCATTGAAAGAATTTCATTAGGGCTATAATATCAGGTGAAGATGACAGTGACTGGTGACCTTAGCAGGGGTCCTCTCTTATAAGACCTGATATGGAGACTGAACTCCGAGCTAAAAGCATTGAGGAGACTGAGAGTTTTAAGGAAGAGAATGATGATTAGGTTTTCTCAGGAAGATAAATCTGGCTGGAGCTTGGAGAAAGGTTTGAAGGGAGAAAGAGCAACGAATGCGAAATTCATCTGGGGGCAGTGACATTGTTTCAGGATGGGTAATGGGTTGATTGGGTTAATCAGAGTAGTGACACTGAAGAGTGATACAGTGTTTTGAGATATAGTTATGAAGAATAGATGGTATATGATGCCCAAATAAATATGAAAGTTGGAGTGATAAGCAATCAAGAATGACTCCAGTTTTTGCTGACACAGAGCAGAGAATGGTAAAATTTAGTGTGGGGCAAGGTGATGAACTCAGACCAGAACATCTTGAATTTGAAGTCCTCATGAGTCTGGAAGGTAGATGGATACATTAATCTGTAGCCCAAGAGAGATGTCAGAGCTGGAGATGAGATTTTTGGAATCATCATTATCAGTATAATCTTTGGAGCTATGAGGAGTAATTTGTTTACTTGTAGAGAATATGAAAAGAGACCAGCATTCAACTGCACCTGGAAAGAAGCCACATGAAAGGTAGAAAGAAGCAGTTCATATGAACGAACAATTCAACACCCATAATTATTTCCTGTGTGTCTGGTTTTTAGCACCATCATTTGTTCTAATTTTCTTAGCACAGATTTCTCGGGAGGCTATTCAAAGCAAAGATTAAAGAATGGCTCATGCTCTATATGGTATGTTTAATCCCAGTGTAGCAAGGATGAGGGAAATGGAAAGGCAAAATGAGAGTCTTTGCCAAATGACACATGAGGGACTTTCATAGATTTGTTGAGGACTCTGCTTTCCACCATGCCATAGTGAACAGGAGGGAAAAGACGTCACTCACAGGTGTGTTCCCACGGCACACAGGAAGCCCACTCCTCTCTCCCTGGTAAACTGAGAAAGCACCATGCTTGGGATCTGTGGGAAAGAAGAGTGTATGGAGTCACATGCTTGCACTTTTCCATTATTAAGGGTTATCCCCGGGGGATCAGTTATAGTTAACCAGAGAGGTAGAGTGGGCAAGGAATTCTCCACATGGATTCATCACAGGGAATTTGTTCATGCCATCTTGGGGGCTTCTTCAACAGTCTCCATTAAACTGTCTCCATAGCTGAAGCTGAAGCTTGACATCCACAAGGCTGGTGTTCTGGACAGGGAGATCATGGCAGGGTGGGAGCCTGTGATATGGGCCTCTGTGCCATCCCTTCTTGTTGCCTCTAACAGCTGGAGAGGGGATAATCCTGCAGAGACTGGGACTCTGCCATGGAGCTGAACACATATCTGACCCTGTAGTCAGAAAAACTGGTGGTAAATTGAGAAAGCAGAATGACTGTAGGCTCACATACTGCTCATGCCTCTGGGCTATGTGGTCTAGCCTGCAACTCAGTTTCAAAGGGGCAGCTGCCTGTCTTCTGCTTTCCAAATCTCACCAGAATTCCCCCATCTACCAGGGGCACAGCTTTTAGAATCCAAGTTTCCACCTACTTTTCTTTCTAGCTTATTTCTGTGGCCAAATCTTAGAAGCATAGGCACTGGTAGGCAATTAAGTGTCCACATTCCGGGGTAGTATCATCTGGCTTCTATAATGTGGGATTTATTTCAAGTCTAGACATTCTAGAAGAAACCAGAAAATCTGGACAGCTATTGATAGGGCATGCCTTGCATGTCTAGAACAACTAGTAGTGTGGCCCTCAGTGACAGCAGAATGGACTGAGATGCAGGTGTATCTGAAGGGATCAGAGATGCCTCACAAAGGAGTCTTCTGTTAAAAATTTTCTATAAAATTACACATAATAATAGGACCTTTGATCTTTGGTGCAAACTGTTTTATATTGACCAGAAGACATTAAAAGGCTCATTTTTGTTGGGCAAAGAAACATAACACTTCAAATACCTGCCACCTGCAGTTTACAATTACGTATTAACTTCAAGCCTTTCCACATGGTAGTGTTCATGAAACGCAAGGTGGGGTTCATGTATACACTATGCTTCTCTTGTGAGAATTAGTGAGTGTTAAACAATCACAGAAACTTGTTTGACTTTATTTATTCCATTTAAGAAATAAAACTACCCCAGATTAAAAGTAATTAGCAGTAGAGCAATTTCAAACATGGTTCAGTGGCAGTAACCACGCTTGTCTCAGAAGTAGTGAAAAGCACGAGGATCTTCATATTTCTAGAAAACAAATGGTAAATATTTCCCTCGGCATCCAGGCTTTACACACATGTCCCCGATCCCATCTTTGCAGAATCACAGTAAGAACAAACAGAAAGGAAGTTTGTCTTGGCTGCAGTGGCATTTCTGAAAAAAGAATTTCATGTTGAGACTTTAGGTATATGCAGGTTTATTTCCACTATCTGGCTAACACTGGTTCCCTGTGATTGTCACTCTGAGTTATTACCCGAGACAGATGATATTTATATAAGAAAACTCCTGTGGGTAGTCTCGACTGTGATTTTGTTCATGATTCCAAACACTTCTCTCTCACTTAAGAAATCTGATCAAAATGCACGTGAGTGTGATTTATAATACAGATAATGTGAAATGGTAATTATTTATTTAAAAATTAAATAATTTGCAAATTTGGGCACTTTACCACTATGTATATAATTTTATAGCAATATATTTATAAAATGGGATGATGTCAAATTTTAGAATTACAATTTAAAAAAATGACTTTGAATGAGAATAAGCTTCCATTTAGCTTCTAAAATGTCCTTATGAATAAAACTTAGTGATAAACTTACTCTTGCAGATTATAGTGGGGTGGTGGGGGATAAAACCTGGTCACCAACATTATTTCATGGTTTGAAATAGTACTCTCTCTTATTTTAAAAGTATCAAATTATCAATGAGCTAGTTGTCATGACTTCCTTGTGGTCTATAAATCAATTTTATTTACTCATTCTTTTAAATTGAGATATAATTGGCATAAAACATTGTATTAGTTTCAGATGTACAACATAATGATTCAATATTTGTATATATTGGTAAATAAATCACCACAATAAATATACTTACCATCTGTGCCATATATAGTTATAAGCATTTTATTTTATTTTATTTTATTTTTTGCCTTTTACTAACTCTATTGCCAAAAGTAAATCAAAGTTTGGCTCATTGTCCTAAATGACCACCTCAGAATGGGAAATCTATCTAAGCTACCTTTTCCCAAGTGATGTTTGCATTCTGGATTGCTCTTTGATTTGAGTTAAAAACTCAATGCCATGCTCGCTTCGGCAGCACATATACTAAAATTGGAATGATACAGAGATTAGCAGGGTCCCTGCGCAAGGATGACATGCAAATTCATGAAGCATTCCATATTTTTTGACCCAGTTATCCCACTCCTAAGTATCTACCGAAAAAACACAAAAACACTGATTGAAAAAGATACCTGCACCCCCATGTTATTGCTGCTTTATTTACAATTGGAAAAACATGGAAGCAGCCCAAATGCCCAAAAGTAGATAACTGGATTAAAAAGATGTGGTACAGGCCCTCCCTGGTGGCGCAGCGGGTTAAAGCACAGCACTGAGAAGCTAAGACGGCTTCCGCATGAGTTTGACTCCCGCCTGCCCCGGAGGTGACCACATGGCGTGGCAGACCTCTCCTGACCCGCCCGCTGCTCCCCTCAGCAGCGTGCTTCGTCGATCTGCCTGTTCTGCTCCCCACTCTGTCTCTGGTGAAGCCTCTCACCGCCCCTGAGCCTCTGGCCTGTACCCCAGTTCTGTATGTACAAATAAATAAATCTTTAAAAAAAAAAAAAAGATGTGGTACATATATGCAATGGAATATTACTCAGCAACCAAAAAAGAGAAACACATGCCGTTTGCAGCAACTTGGATGGAGCTGGAAAAGATCATGCTTAGTGAGATAAGCCAGAAAGAGAAAGAAAAATACCTGATGGTTCCACTCATAGCAGGAGTATAATGGACCAGGCGAGAAGATAACAACCATATACCAGTGACATTTTGTAGGGGTGGAGTGGGGAATGGGATCAAAAAAGGGTGTGGGGGGTGGGGGTGAGGAGAGAAGTGCACGGGATTATGGTCATGGCACACTGGTGACATGGTGATGGTAAACCCACAGGGATTACAACTGAGATGATAAAAAATGTGCAAAATGATGTAAAAATAAACTGTTGTAAAAAAAAAAATAATATATGACCTACAACCAAGACACATACTAGTGAAATTTCTGAGCATTCAAGACAAAGAAAGACTGTTGAAGCTGGCCTGGGGGTCGGGGGGAACAAAACAAAACAAAACTCAATGCCTTTCAAAAATAAGCATTACAACTAAAGTAGTCCATTAAATAATTATCAATAATTAATCAAATTTTTATTTCAGAACTTATAGGGAGGGAAGATACAAAACACAAAATATTGTCCAAAGTTAGAGAATTGGGTAGGCATTTCCTAAAAGTAGCTGTGGTGGTCAGTTTGGGTTGCTGCTTAAAAATCCTGTACACCAGTGACTTAAACAGTATCACTGAGTTCTCACCATTTTGGAAACTGGAAGTCCAAGATCAAGGTACCAACAGATCCAGGCCTGCCAAGAGCTCTCTTTTTGCCTTGTATCACCATGTGAGGCTAGGTCCTTGAGTATAACCTCTTCCCTACAATGCAATATGCCAGTTGTATACCAGCTTTGAAAGGGGAGGGCCACTTCCCTCCCTTCCCATATATCCTATACTTTCACCCTTGCCCAGTCAAGCCTGCCAGGAAAATCTTCGTAATTGGCTACATTGGGCCTGAAAACATGCACGTATAGGGTTTTGACCTGGAGTAGGACTTGTTTCTCACTTGTCATTTGTCTCTTTATTCTTTAATATATCACAAGTCCCTAACATAGTGCCAGGGACATATTGGGTACTCAGTAAATTATTATTTTTATAGCTGGTAACACTGGTGGGGGGGGGGGGCGGACTGCAGTCTGAAGATACTCCAGGGACCCATATTTATATTTATACTAAATATAAAAGCTGCTGCTCCTAAAATTGATGAGTTTAAGCAAAATGTCAACTGCCCACTCTGACCAGTGTTCGACAGAGTGAACACAGTGAACAGAGGGGCACAAGCTTGGCAAAAGATCAAAGGAAAGAGCTGGTGAAAAAGTGAAGGAA
>NW_004567131.1:24418114-24429245 GCF_000260355.1 Condylura cristata
AAAAAAAAAAGAACGCTCTTTATATAAAAAAATTACTTTAGAACAGAAAGTGAAGGAATGGTTTTACAGGAGGCTTGGAGGTAGAGTCATTTTGCACTCATTGAATAAAGAAATATATCTTTATGATTTACACATTTTTTGAGGAAAGTAGATTAGGTCATACAATTTTAACAGCCCCCTGCACCTTCTGCTATTCACCCTTTGGGCCCATTCACCAAGTCATGGTCAAGATGCTCTTTGCTCCCTAGGTCAGCAGAAGAATTGTCTTTCTGTCTCTGATTACAGAAAATTCTCAGTAAATAGGGTGCTCAGCTGATCTCTGCAGGCTGCTCCCCTGTCTGTCCCTCCAGTTTGTGCATATGCCTAAGTTCAGTAGCTCACAGTTCACTCTATAAAGTGGGGTGTCTTCAATGCTCAGTGTTAACTCAGTGGAATTGCAAGAATCAAAGAGACTAGACTTTTCTAAACAAGAAAATCTTCTTATGTTGAATCTTTCTTGAATTTGCATATTTAATTTCATTGCTTTATAAATTATTACCAGAAAGTTAAATCTTTGTAGTCTATAAGCAGTATGATGAAGTACAATTTTCTTTCTTTAGTGGGTTTGTTTTTAAAGAAACAAAGCCTGAAATCAAATGTTTCAAAGATGTTTTCTACAATCCTATGTTATTTAAAATTCATTCATTAAACATTAGATGGATAGTTCTATTATATTTCTTAAGTTGATTAAAAGCTCATTGTGGAAGGATAGAATGAATTATCACCAAATGATTGCATTGTAATATATCATTGTAGGTGTCCAATGTTATATGGAATTGAGTCACAATTCGCTCTACAAATTGACAAGCCAGCAATCATTATTTTTCATGTAAGAGCTGGAATATATCTCTGATCTCATAATATTTTCAGTGGTAGAGGAGATGGAGGTGGTAAAGCATTATTATTTTTCCTGCATAGAAAATTATGCCACAAAATAAATCATGCGCAGAGCTGTCATAATGGCTGCAATGGTTATGACAGGAAAAAAGAATAGTTATAGCTACTCTTCAGTGCACAGTGAAACAGTGAACAATTTGTTAAATATCCCTGGAGTCAATTAAACTGGCATATGATCAGTTTGGTGGCTGCCAAGGCTCGGTGGGAGCCAATTAGAATTTACCAAAAATGAAAATGGATGACTCTGGAAAAACAGTGTTAGATTTATGGAGGAAGGCAAACACGTCACTAAGCCAAGAATAATCTTGGTGGGCACTCTCTAAAGGAGATTGGAAAGTAAAGGGTGACAGAGTTGTACCATGTTCACAATATTTTGAATGCCTTTTTCTGCAATATTTTAAGTCATCACTGCAAAGGAATTAAATTAGTCAGAGTTAGCCTGTACAACATGAGAAAACCATTCTGTAAATTGCAGCCATTATTAATTTTGTTCCAGAAGCAATCTTGCATGAAGCTTTAGAGTGATTTTTCTTTTCTTTTTGCATTTAAACTACAGATAAACACTACAGATTGCTCCAGATGAATGCTATGGAAATGCTGAAGCCTGTACAACAATTCCTTTCAGAATCAGATATTCAACTGTGAAAAATGTTCGAACAATCTAATGATGGATGTTCATTAGTTTACTGCTGTCAAGACGAGTTACTACTCCACATCTCTGATACTGATTGTGTTTTTGCAGCCATGATTGAGTTGTCGAAGAAAAAACATTCCACAGAGCTCTCTCGACTGTGTCCAAACCAGCACCAACTTGAAATATCATTGGCTTATTCAGCAACATCAAAACCCACAAAACAAATAGGTTAGATCCATCCCAGAGACTTTCCTGCTGCAATAAATGGATTTGCCCTCTTTAGAGCAGGGAGCACAATTTCAACACAATTATTCTTATTGGAACAGATTAAGGAATTTACTTCAAATGAGGTTGCTGTTCGTTTCTTGGAAGCTGTGTCAGAATAAATTTTCAACTGCTCTTCAGAGGCATAATTTGCTCATTCTCCCGTGGAGCACTTTTGTCCTGTGAACTCATACAGTCAACTTTATTTAGATGGAGAAGAACTTCTTTAACAAAACTTCTATATAGTTCTGGTGGAGTCCCACTTTAATGAAAACACTTTAACTTTCAGTTTTTTGTAAAGGGCCTATTTTTGTATGCCAGATGTCCTGAAGGAATAGCCCTTTGTCACTTGTTAACAACATATTTTGTGACGGGAAAAATTCCAAGTGACAGATGTCACCAGTGAGTGTCTATGCCAGTTTAATGAAGATGTGGTTTTCAAAGATATCATTGCAGAGTAATTATTTGAATACAAGGTCTATACTGTTGTACTCTGACAAGATGTGATGTTTTTCACATTTATGGATGGAGTGAGGAACTTGCACTTTTCCATGTGGTAAACCATATTCTTTATCCCTTCTTCAAATTCAAAGCTACCTAAACCTAAGATAGTACTTGAACATAAGAGGTACCCAGGAAATGCTTGATAATCAAAGAAATGATGACTATGACCTAATGATGTTTGTGGGGCAGATTTACTTCTTGAAGGCAAAAACTTGGGTAAATGGTACATACAATAAGGAAAGGGCTGGGAAGTGCTATCAAAAGCAAACCTAGCTTTTTATGAAAACTCATTTATTCTTTATAAAAATACAGTGCCCTTACTGATATAAACTAGTAGGTTAGAAATTCTAGGTGGCAGAATATCACTCTGTGATAACTTGGATTTCCGAACATGTCTGAAGCTGTGGGTGGCAGTATATCCATTATTGGTACAGAAATTTAAGCTCCAGGCTTCCAGTGAGTATATGGGATAATGTTTGAAAGAACCAACTGCTACATACTACATTAGACCAATATACACAAGACTAATCAGATGGCTTACCTTAATACCAATAGTCAACTTAACCTGTGCAATAGGTAGATTCATATAAAACCACCTTCCTTGACTGCTGCAAAGACAATCCTAACTAAATAGTTCCTATCACTTAAAAATCTATGTTTAAGTGTTTAAAAATCTATGTTATGTTTAAGGGGCACATGAGTGTGCCCTCCCTCTGAAAAAGCCAAACCCATGATGACAGAGCAAAACTTCAATGTTTATTCTGGGGTTTATATTTATTCCTTTTGAACATATCTCTGTAAGTAAGGGAATTCAAAATATTCGAATGAGTTTCCTTTTGCAGCCTTTAAAAGGGGAGTATTTAGGATGAATCCTTTGTAATTTGCTCAATTTTCTGTTTGCTTCCAAAGAGGAGTTCAGCCATGTGTTGCATTAGTTAATAACTCGTGTCTGAGGCTCACTAAGAGGAATCTCAGGGGTCACCTCGCTTATTGCCTGACTAGAAGCAAGAACAGTAGGGATTCCATTTCTCTGGGGAATTGGCAATGGGATACACACCTTTAAAAAAGCCCATGAAGGGCCCTCCCTAGTGGTGCAACTGGTGAAAGCACAGCACTACGAAGCAAACTGCAGCTGGTTGGGCACAAATTCAATTCCGAGCAAGGGAGGTGACCCACAGGGCGCAGCAGAACTCTCCTATCTCATCCCCTGCTCCCCTCAGCAGAGTACTCCATCAGTCTGCCTGTTCTGCTCCCCACTCTGTCTCTGATGAATCCTCTCACTGCTCCTGCACCTCTGGTCTGTACCCCAGTTCTGTATGCATAAATAAATAAATCTGAAAAAAAAAAAAAAGACCAAGGAGATGTTTCCCGTTTTGTTATTCTAAGATAATTTCCCTGTTGCAGATTCTATAACTGGAATACTGTCCATATCTACCATTAAAAAAAGCAGTCAACTTTTCTGAGTCAATGTAATAAACAATATTTTTAGCTTCGTTTTTGTTGTCCTTTCCTGGAGGGCTCCCATTAAACTATGCCAATGAGAAAGCAATATTAAAAGCTGCTTTGAGAACTGAGAAATTAAGAATCTAGGAGGCAGTTGTTTTTTCATGTGGAAGAAAAATTGGGGATTTGAGCTTACTTTCTTTATTGCTTTTCAAAAATCACAAATAGCACTTTACCTTAAAAAACAATTTAGACACTTTTCGTTTAAAGTAATATTCAGTTTAGAAAAAAGCCAATGAAATATTTCAGTATGGTAAAGCAATCTGAATATTTGGGGCTGTTATTCCCTGGGCCTGGAGGAGCAAGTTTTGTTCTTATGTCAGAATTATAAATGGAGATTTTTTGTCCAACTGTGTTTGCTTAATGAGGGCACGACAGAATTTGAGGGGGTTGAAGATAGTATAAAGAGGGGAACTGATCCTTTCTTATGGAAACTTGTCTATGCTGCACTGCCAGAATTGTGGACAGACTCTCAAAGGGGTAAACATTTGTTCCTATATCTCCCTGTCCATCCCTCCCTCTCTCCTTCCTTCCTGCTTTACCCTATTTTTTTCTCCTTGGGAGTGGAAGTGGGGGCAGGGAGAAGACTCTGGTCAGCATCCACATTCACTTGCTTCTCATCAAAGCATAATTTCAAGAAATGAATTAATGTCAATCTTTCCAACCCTTCAACATGGTCGAATTCCTGTTCTTTTACAGAGAGCAATGTTTCTGGAAGTGGCCCTGTATGCTTAAGTTAGATGCTAGTGTTCACTTAGGTAAACTTTATTAAAGACCAACTTATCTGTCTGTAACTGACACTTAGCTTTTCCTGATCCCTTCCCACCTGCCCATTAAATCCATTTATGAGTGGTGGAAACTAGCAACCCAGAGTTAAGAATGGCTATTACCTGCTAAGATGTTCTGAGATGGAGCCTCTGAAAATGAGAATATAATTTATCACGCAGTGTGTGTTCAATGATTCAGAAAGATCCATATGTGCTTTTGTTTCAGCACCCTAATGAGACTCTGTCAACTTCAGTTATAATCTTCTATTATCAGGCTCATTCCTGACTAACCAGAGAAGCGTGGTTTTACTGCAGGGATGTGGTAACTTTGCAGAGGGGCATTCTTCATTATGTAGGCCATTGCGTAAGTAAGACTGAGTCCCCTTCCCTTGTCAAAAATCAATACATTGTTTCTAGAAGATATCTGACCACATCCTGCATCATTATCTATCACCAAATTTTAGACAGAAGAGAAAAAAGATCCTAAGGCAATATCTTCAAGAGTGAGTGATTTAGGATTTTGGGAATGGGCTGGAGCCAGAGGCACAGCAGAACAAGATGTCTCATTGTTTAACAGACCAAAAGAAAATGACATTCCTTCCAGTTTCCTGCTGAAATGAAGGTCAAGTCTTCTGGGCTGAAGATAACGGGTGTCCCAAGGGGACACAATATTTGGCCATCATAGGAATGTGTTGTCGGACAAGTAGCTCATGAAATACAGAAGTGGCCAAAGAGCAGTATAACTATTCCACTGAAGGGAAATGATCCTCACCCAAATCCAACGAAACCATATGCTTTTGTGTAGAAAGAGAAACCCTGAGGAAAAAACTGGAGTTGAGTGTGAAGCAAATAATCTTTTTTTCCCCTCCCAACTCAATAGCCCATCTGCCTTAAGGGTGAAAAACACATAAAGAGCTGCTGTGTGCAGCAGGAATTAAATAGGGTTTTCTCCTTAAGTAGCTGAATATGGCCATCATGGTGCAGAGTACTGTCTGATTTGCAAGGATGGTCACATAAGAGCAGGGATATATAGACATTAGAAGACAAGGTAACCAGAGACTAGTAACCACTTCTCAGAACTTATCTCTCTGCCGTCACTGTTAAGGTGTCTGAAACAAGATTATTTACCTGATGCTCTGGGCTGAGGTTTTCATACTGAATATTTCATAGGTAATTTGCAATAGACAATGTGCAATTCAGGGACCAACTTTCACAAATTTGCTTTCTTTTATTGGTGACTATTTCTATACTGTATCATCCATCTTTCAGGTAACTTTAACAACTGCCAGACCTTATGAAGATAGCACAATTGCTAAGTGAGATCTTAGAATGCTTCCTTAGGAAAAAATAATCTCACTGATTCTTGGGTTAAATTTCTTCTGTAATTTACTTCTGTCATTCCTCTGCTTGGAATGATGTCTGTATTTCCATTGACTAGTTCCTAGTGTTTGCTGTTCAATAACTACCTGAAGAAGTTTTGAGATTGTTGACAGTTTTAGAAAATTACTAGAAGTTTGACAGTAATCGTTTGATCTTTTTTTATGTTCAAAAATAATAATGAAAAGTTCTATCTGTTGTTATTATGTGCTAAGCACAATGCTAGGTACTTTGTATACATTACCTTTAATTTTTATAACAAGCCTATTCAATGTGCTCGCTATCACTATCATCTTAAGCAATAAGAAACTGGCACAGAGAGAAGCTGAGTGATATCTACACACTATTTTCTTGTTTGAATTTACATTCCTGTTTCATTTTACTGCATGTGTGCAGGGAGAACCTTGTTGGCTTTATGGGTTGATTAATGCCTGTTCCTGATATTTCACTTCTTCACACATATCTTCCTGGAATGGCAGTAGCACCTCATTCAATTTTGTAATTGTTTCTGATCCTCAAGTTAAGCTGCTTACCTCTCACTTTAGCAGGTTATCAACGCTGACTGCTGGCAGCTGATAGATGTTATCAGAAGCTGCAGATAAGAAGATGCTTTATCAAATAGAGTGTCCTGGCTCTGACAGAGCAAGCGACATGGACATTTCTTTCTGTCATCGTGACAGAACATTGGTAAGAATTAACTAATTTGCTGTTTAAATGGATGTTTTTGACTCAAAGCCTTTAAACAATGCTAGTATTTATTCAAAACCATGAACTGAAATTCCCAGAAAATCTTAAAAGTGTACTGCCTTTCAAAAGAAGGTACAGAGTACAAATTGTATTTCTTTAATATTTACCAAAATGTTATCAAATAAAAGAATATATGTACAACATGTATGAACCAAGAGTTTTAAAATATGCATTAAAACTATCAATTTAGGAAATGGCTAGAAGATTTAAAAAATAAGATTTCCCACAATAAGCCCCCCCCCCATTGTTTTCTGAAGGAGTCAAACACAATTAGGAAACAGTGCATGCATGCTCACTTGGAGTGTCATATTGTACAGGTCATAGAATCTGTGGACTTCTGCAGCAGGAGGGTTATGCTTTCCATAGATACACTGTGTCTCAAATGTACTTGATCATGGAAGATTTTATTAAGTAATATATTTTAACATTTCACAGACATTTGTGGAATGTTGAACAATGAAAGTGGGAAAGAGAGGAGCTTCAGATTTTCAAAGGTGGAATCTTCGACAAGAGACATTTTGAGACTAGCAGTCCCTCTAGTCAGGGTTATGGGCATTCAAACCTTGTGAAAAAAAAAGTTCTGGGTTTCTCAACAGGGTAAGATTGCACAGTTATGCAGATGTCCAAAAGCATATAATCTGATCAGCACATGCCTTCCAAAGCCACTGTGGATACTCTCTGTGGTTGGGAAGGGAGTCCTGTGTTCATGCCTCTCCCCCTCCAAAGGCAAGCAGGGCAACAGGACTGTGAAAACTGGACAATTATTTCTTATTTTCATTTTGGAAGAAATATGGTGCTTCAGATTTTTTGTCTAAAGTATGTTACATAGGACCTTCCCTGGTGGCGTAGCCAGTTAAAGCACAGCACTAAGAAGCTAAAGCGATGTCAGCATGAGTTCGAAATCCACCCTGGAGGTGACCCACATGGCACAACAGACCTCTCTTGACCCACCTGCTGCTCCCCTCAGCAGTGTACTTCGTTGATCTGCCTGTTCTGCTCCCCACTCTGTCTCTGGTGAAGTCTCTCACCACCCCTGCACCTCTGGCCTATACTCCAGTTCTGAATGCATAAATAAATAAATCTTTAAAAAAATAAAATAAAGTATGTTACATATATGCGCTTTTTCAGATGGGAATTCCTACTTTTGAGTATCTCGTAATCAGTCTTAAGATCAGTTTCTATACACTAACTTCTTTAGACCTATTGAACAAGAAAGGAATTTGTGTTACAACACATTGCATTTAATTTGTTTTGAGTGAATATCACATTTCATGTCTGATAAGTTTTTCTACAAGACATTGTAGAGCTATTGCAATTAAACTATGGCCCTTGAACGCTGGCCAAGTCCACTCCAAGAAAGGTGTCAATTTTCATTAGCTTTTGCTTCCAAGTGGAGAAGGTGACAGAGTAGAGTATAGGAAGGCCCTACTGTCAATAGCTTAGCAATTGGAATGTTCAAAGAGACTTTTAGCTGTCCTTAAAGCAGGGAAATGAGTCAGAATTTCATCTGCTTAAATTCAACCATGGGCTCTCACTTCTGGTCTCACCAGCAACCCTGTGACATGACATGCTATCTCGAAGGGGACTTTTTCACTGGACAACCTGTTTCCATTGTTAAGATGCAGTCTGGTAGGGATATTCATGTACCTTTTGGAATCTCATTCAGCCTAATGTACTTGGAAATGAATTTGCTTGTCAGAGAACAATTGACAAAAGAAAGAAAAACCTCGATTAAATTTTGGGTCTAAAAAAAGCTGCTGTTAATCACTTCTTAAAATAGCAACGTTCTATTTCCTCATTGAACCCACAAAAAACATGCAGTCCTGAAATTTGGTTAGCCTGGTTTCCAAGATAGGCTTGTAAAGTCTGTGCAGCCTTTGCCACTTCAGACAAAACCAATCAAACACACACACATTAACTAGGGAAAATGTATTTTTTCACACACTCATTTCTACAGTCCTACTATGGCTCAGGAATAATATTAGGTTTCTTTATATATATATAAAGAAACCTAATATTATATATATATATATATATAAAGAAAACATAGAAGAAAAAATTTCTAGAAGAAAAGCCTTTGTAACTCAGCCTTTGTAACATCCAATTAAAACTGGGACGGGAACAGTACATGTCACAAGGAAACAATGCTGGTGGTTGAGAAGCTCATACGTGTCCTGCCTCAGTGCCCAGTGCCCTCGCCCGAGGGACGCTGGCGTGAAAGACCCGCTGCACCACATGCTGTTAAGAGGCAGCAGCCTCAGCATCTCACCGTGTGGAGGCAGCAAAGACAGGCAGGAGGGCGTTGAGGAGTGGCCGTGTCTCATTCAGGTAGACATTCACCTGTCCAGCGGCCGGGCAAGTCCACTTCGACATACTCACCCCAGAGAGAGAAAACATGTCTCCTGAATGCATCCTAGGGTTCTTCAAGACAGCGTTATCCCTGCAGCCAAAGACAAAGACAGAAACAAGCCGAGCTTCCATCCACAGGGAGGGGGGGAGGGGAGGGGATGGAGCAACCTCGTGTCCACACCACGGGATGCTGGTCTCCTACGGAAAGGAGCAGGGCCGCCTCGATGGAACTGATGTGCCTTCAAGCATCATGTTGATGGGAACAAATGAGGCGCAAACGTGTCTATAGATGGCCACGCAGATGACGTCCGGGACAGGACAGCTCGCCTGGGCTGACAGCAACCGCAGCAGCGTCTGCTCTGGGCTAGGGGCTCCCGGGAAGACGGCAGCGAACCTTCCTTGGTGATGAGCTCCCAGTCCCAGGCTCAGCCACCTGTCAAAGCTCCCTGGCGCTCACCGACGACCTCTTCACCCCACCTCCGTGGAGCTGACCTAAAAAAAGGAGAAAAGGGGCCCTCCCTGGTGGCGCAGCGGGTTAAAGCACTGCACTGAGAATCTAAAGCTGCTTCCGCATGAGTTCGATCCCCGCCTGCCCCGGAGGTGACCACATGGCGCGGCAGACCTCTCCTGGCCCGCCCGCTGCTCCCCTCAGCAGGGTACTTGGTCGATCTGCCTGTTCTGCTCCCCACTCTGTCTCTGGGGAAGCCTCTCACTGCCCTGAGCCTCTGGCCTGAAACCCCAGTTCTGTTTGCACAAATAAATCTTAAAAAAAAAAAAAAAAATTCCTTGTACCTTGTACAGAAATAGAACAGTGTCATGAATTCAACTGTATTCATTATTTCAGTAACTGTCAACCTACTGATTCATGTCATCTCTACCAACCCACCTCCATTGTGTGGTGAAGCAAATCTTAGCATGTTACGTCACCTTTAAACATTGCAACATCTTGCTCTGAAAATAAGGATTTTACAGGCACAGGGCGTGACACCATTTCAGGCCCTAAGAGCAAATTGTTTCATCACATTTTAGGTCAAGGTTTAAATTTCTGATTTTCGTATGACTGTGCAAAGAAAGCTCTAGGAAGTTTTCTTTTTTGGTCAGTTCTGATTCATAGGTAGTATTGGTTCATCCCCTTTATTGTCTTGGCCACTCACCAAGTCATTGGATGCAATAGAGCCCAGAAATAGAGCCACACTCGTGTGGTCAATTCATCTCTAGCAAAGGCGCCAAGCTGGTTCAATGGGCAAGAACAGTCTGGTCAACCAATGATGCCGCAGCAGTGGGCCTCAGCTCACACTGACCACCCTGACCCTGGCTCTTGCAGCTGCCGTGGGGAGCCCCCACCTGTGAACACACTCCCCCACCCGGCTCTGCTCCTTCTCACAGGTCCTGCCTCTCTTAGCTCAGTCCCCAGAGCCTTCTTCATCCCCCTTTTCTGAAGAAGCGTTGGGGGCAGTGACTGGCCTCCCTAGCAATGCACCCTTGGTCAGGCCATGGCCAGAAAATGGTCAGGGTGTGCAAAGGTATCAGGAGGTTCCATGGAGCAAGGTGGCCGCGGGACACTCCCTACCCCCGATTTTTGTCCCTTGATGGCCATGACTCCCAAAGAACAGAATTTGATCATGCCTCTCTCCCTGGGGGCTCCCATTCTGCTGCCGGCCCCCCTGCACCCCATGCCTTGTAGGAACCCCCTTTCTCTGCTTATACACATCAATCCTTATCTCACAGAACATAAAAGTTAACTGAAACCTTGGATATAAGAGCGAAAGAACTATAAGATTTCTAGAAGGAAATATAGAAGAAAAAAAGGCCCTCCCTGGTGGTGCAACATGTTAAAGCACAGCACTATGAAGCTGGCTGCAGCCACTGCAGCATGAGTTTGATCCCCGGTCAGGGAGGGACCACAGGGCACAGCAGACCTCTCCTGTCTCCCCGCTGCTCCCCTCAGCAGTATATTTCCATCAGCCTGCCTGGTCTGCTCCCCACTCTGCCTCTGGTGAATCCTCTCACCCCCTGCTCCTCTGGCCTGTACTCCAGTTCTTGTATACAT
>NW_004567131.1:24429345-24439360 GCF_000260355.1 Condylura cristata
AATAGTTTATTTTTACATCATTTTGTACTTTTTTTCTATCTCAATTGTAATCCCCATGGGTTTCCTATCACTGAGTCACCCAATATTAGGTTTCTTTTAGGAGAAATTATTTTATTAAGAATTTTTAGCATTTGGGGAAATCTCTAGCCTAAAACAATAGCATTACTCTTTCTTCAAGTGACAAGTCTTTTTAGATACCTATTTAAGCCCTCATAAGCAAGGATTGGTCTGGGTCTTTTGACATGGCCAAGTCATCAGTCTTCTCAAGGGCATGCAGCATGCATAGAAGGGAGAAACTAGAGCTCTCCTAAAGTTATGATTGCTGAAACTTGGAATTATTAGACATATATGTGTACACACACAAACACATGATATGACAGGACATGAAAGAAACTTGTTTCAAGTTGGGTTTTCTGGGGGAGCTGAGACTAAGAGAAAGGTGGTTTCCAGGATAGGATGCTTTTTAGTGCATTTGGACCTGACAGCTGACGAAGGGGAGAGAGAGCAGTAGAATGGAGAAGATGGGCAGCTGGAGAAGAAGCTGTGTTATTCTAGTATCAACAAATCCCCCAGCCAACCCCATGGGAAATGCTAAGGCTGAGATGTCCTTCATTGTTGTCCAGGTTGGAGCCATGCTGCTGTGTAATCTGACCATTGGATAGGTCAGCTTTGAAGGACATGACCTTGGGTGAGGTGTTTTCAGCTGAGGCAATTCTGAAAGGGGCCTGACAGCCAAGTGATTTCTGCTAGCAGAATGCCTGGCAGCTGCGGGGGAAGCTCTACCTCCTAGAGATCAGGGCAGGCAGCCGTGGGTTCACTACAAAACTCGAGTTTCCCTCTCCAATGCGGTGGTAACTCTATGAATGAACATTCAGAAACAGCAATGTTAGGACAGAATGCTATATTTTAATGAACCCTTCAGGACCCTGGAGAAGTAGTGATGGCTGATAACCACAGGTATGTATGCTGCTATTTTCTGTAACTAAGGACAAGCCCTGCTATAACCATAATGTCTACCCTCCAAGAGGGTGGGAAATCTAGTTCTGATTGTGCTGATTATAATGAATGACGCTCTGACCCTGGACTTAGTGTTTTCTCTTTTTATCCTACGTCTGTGTCACCATGACACTCTCTTCTCATCCCCATAGTTCACCCTCTTCCTTTGCCCTGAAGATTCTTTTAGGCAAAAACTACGCACTGTTTGGGGTATATTTACTATTATTTTTATGCATATTAAATACCCTTTGATATCTTCTATATTTCACATGTGGTAAAGAAAATTTGACACTAGAGAAAGTCATTATATTTTTTCTTTTGTTCTATTAAAGGCAGTATATGTAGGATTTAAGTGTAATCCAGGCAGCGAGGGTTTGAACCTATTCCTCCCATTTACCTATCGAGATATTGGGGAAGCTGTTAGCTGTTTGTGCTTCAGTTTTTAAAAAGAGTACTTTTCACACATTGTTATAAGAGTTTTATTATTTATAGTTAATATCTGTAAAATGTTTACAATTGCTCTGGACTGGTAGTAAATATGATGTAAACACATTTTATTAAAAAAGTAAATCAAAATACTCAATAAACATACATTGTGTATTTTGATTTACTATATCTATTTCTTTATCTGGAAAGGGAATAGGTTTGGAAGGAACTAATATGGTTAAGCACCTACTCTGTGCCAGAAGCTGCTAGGACAATGACATTATTAATCCTGCTAAGACACATGACATTGCTAATCCTGATAGTAGCCCTGGGACACACACATTATTCTCCTACTATTTCTCACCTGTGACTCCTCTTATTTACAGAAGAGAAAATTAAGATTTGCCAATTTAAACTTCCTACCATGGAGCTGGGGGTTGTTGATCTGGAGTTCAAATCCCATGTGACCTGATATAAGTGGCTTCCTGTTTGATTTTGGCTGGGTTTCCTATTACCCCTTACCCACTCCTTTTTATGGTATCCCTTGAAAGTGAATTTTCCAGTGAATAACCTGATGTGCTCAGAAGTGGTACAAAACATAATTTCTAATTTTCATGAGAATTCTATCCGAAAAAGTTTGTTTCATTTTGTTTCTACTATAAAATAAAGAGTAATGGCATGAAAAATATGACTTGACAACATCATTTATATTATAATTTTCCCCACATTATAAATTTCAACCCTAAAATAATAATTTTTGACAAACATTAGTTTACTTTGTTGTAGTGTTAACCACAAAAACTGCACACTTGTTTCCAGGATTTATTTGTGTCTAGATAACTTTTAAGCAAATATTTCTACACAGAAGAAAATCCCAAATTGAGGAGACTAATTCATAAATCAAATGTTGATGTTAAGATAGTTTTATCTGAGATTACCACTGACTACAAATTACCACCCGTGCTTACTTGTTAAAAATGTCAAGTATAATTAATTCAAAGGGCCCACTATTTGACAACCTCTGTTCTCGGGATTTGCAGAATACCTGCCGGTATGTTAACTTTCAAATTAAACCTGCCAAATGGTTGTTGGTTTTGTGAAAGTAGCTGCTTCCTCATTTGGCCAGGCTTTAAAAGGTAAAATAAGGGGGAAAGAAATGATCATTTATTAAAGATCTACCATGTGCCCAGAACTGTGCTAACCCACACCACCCCTGTACATTTTGGAAAGAGTTCAGATTTTTTTTTAGCTCTTTCAGTGAAAAAAGTCCCAGGAAGCTTTTGTTTCAGACCCCAGGGAATGTGAGAACTCTTCCTTTAGCCATTTGTGTGCCAGTCATATGGTCAGACTATATTGATATGTACAGACCTGATGTGTTGCTCCTTAAGTGTTCTGAGGAGAAACAGAGGAAAAATAGAAAGCAGGGAATCACCCATAGGGAATCACATTACAACCATAGGCTACCTAGTTATCACCAGTGGCCCAACCCCTAAAAGCTCACCAGGGGTTTGTATCCTTGCTTGAGAACTAGTGGGGAGAGGCAGGTAGACTGATCCTATTCCTATTTGGTTAGGGAGGAATGTCATCTCAGGCAGAGACAATAGGTAGCAGCAGGAAAAGAGACGTTTTACTACTTGAGAACAACACAGAAATAAGACACCAACAGGGAAGTAAAACCTGATTGGAGCCATAATTTGGAAAGAAAGCCTTGTGCCAGAAGCTTGACCCAAATGTTCACCCACGACACTGCCTCATTTTCTTCAGTCTCAATGTTATTCCTGCCTGCGGAGTCACTGCACTGACCGATGGAAGCCAGTGTCCTGGATTAGAGAAGGTCTCTCTGCTGGTTAACCTCAGAAAGTAGAAGTAACAGAGAAGTGGTGCAAATTCATTGCAGTGAGGGACCAAGACCCATCTCTGACATCTTAGCATAAACTAGAATTTATTTCTCCTTCTATAATTGTAGAAATCGTATATAAACAATAATGGTATATAGACTATGAACTATAATTAAAGATTAACTCTGACAACAGTTCATGAGATAGTTTTTGTTTTTGAATTTTTGTTTGTGAATTGACCTGAATTCACAAACAAAAATTTTGTTTGTGAATTTAACAACCAAGGGCAACATAATTTCTCTAAAAATGCACCTACCCAATTTCTTAAAAATTTACATAACTAAACATATATCTATATATATGTGCATGTATATACCCAAACATACACACACATTTAGCTAACTTAAAGTTGGAGTCTGACAAACAAAATAATCTGAGAAATTTCCCCAAACAGTAATACAACAATTGACAAGTGAGATTAAAAATCGCTCACACAAAGATGCTAAAATTGACCAAAGTGGGTTGAGGAGACTTGTTTCATTTTGAAGTAATTACATAATTTACAAAATGTGTTATTTTTACTATATTTTTCTAGCCTTTACTTCAGTTAACCTGCATTTACCATGAGACCAAAAACACATCAAATGTATGAATGTATTTATTTACTCCTTCATTTTTATTTAAAAATTGATGTATTTGTAGTAGACATGTGTATATAAAAGTGTTCTACATTTTTCTGAAACAAACTGGTTAACTAGTGTTCAAAGTTCTTGACTTAATAAAAAAAAATCAAGTCTACTTTTAGCAACCCTACATTGTCTCACTGTAATTAACCTTGGCAGTCTTCAGTATTTTCTGAACCTGTGCTAAGTAAGGGTTTTCATCTATATTTTTATATTTCAATATTTTATTGAACAATTAATTTATGTGTAGTCATAAACTAAGTGAAAACATTTATGTTTACTTTCTAGTCAAGGCATGGTAGCTGAGCAAATGCTTGCTGCTTCTTTAATATTTTTCTACATAATTGGATCTATTTTAGCAGTCTGAGCTATTGCAGCTATTATAAACTGAACAATGGAGGAAGACCAATTATTCCAAAGCTGCATTTAACGGCTGCTCACCTTGCACAGATATCTGTCTGCAAAATTAACTATTATGCACCATGCATTTTCCAGGGAATTTAAGAGGCAGGCAGATCAACACTATTAAACAGCATCACTTGGAAGTCATGTGTCAGACATTAAGAATCTTGGACCATCTGCACTGTCATCTTGTTTCTTAGAGTTCCTGGCCAGTTCCATTCTTAGCTATATTTAAAAATTTAATGGTTAGGAATTCTATCGACTAATTTTTGCTTGCATGTTGTCATATGTCCTGTATACTAAATATAGATGAGTTCTTCTCAAACTAGCCTCAAAATTTGCTTGAGGAAATACGCCAAGATTAAAACCCTAGTGGAGGTACCAGCTGAAAGAGACTGGAAAAATGGGTAATAAAATTCAGTTTCAAAATAACAAAGGAATAACATAAACTGCTAATATGGCCTCTATGTGTCCAGGAGTGATGCCATTAGAACAAATATAACACCTAAGGGCTCACAGCCTATTTGATCTTTTTTTTTTCTTTTAGTAAAATGGTGACTTGAGGGATGTTGATTGGTCTTCTTCCACTTATTGTGATCTCCCATCATTGCTTACCTCAATGTCTTACATTAGCTTCCTGAGTATTTGGGAACCCTCCCTTCCATATAACCTACTGGCAATTCTCCAATCACCAACTGCCTGCCTCAGTCCCACCCAAGCGTATCTGACGTGCATTCATTTCCCTTGAGGCATGACTCCCACTAGGCAGCATCACCATGTTTGGGAATCGAGTAGATTTCAGTACAAATTGTGGCTTGACTACTAATTAACTATGAAACATTCTTAACTCTCTGGAGTATTCGTGATTTCATAAGTAAAAATGGGTGTAATAATAGGAGTACTAACAAAGTTGTGACTATTAAAACTTAGCATGTTTCATAACCCAAATGTCCAAAAGTGGATGACTGGATTAAAAAGATGTGGAATATATACACAATGGAATATTACTCAGCAACCAAAAAAAAAATTAAATAAATAAACACATGCCTTTGCAGCAACATGGATGGAGCTGGAAAAGATCATGCTTAGTGAAATAAGCCAGAAAGAAAAGGAAAAATACCAGATGGTTTCTCTCATAGCAGGAATATAATGAACCAGCTGAGAAAATAATAATAATAATGAACAGCTATATACCAGAGACATTTTATGGGGCAGAGTGGGGAATGGGATCAAAAACAGTAGGGGTAGGGAAATGTACTGGACTATGGTAATGGCACATGGGTGATGGGAAGCCCAAGGGGATTACAACTAAGATGGAAAAATGCACAGAATGATGTAAAAATTAAACTATTATATTATTTTAAAAAAACTTGGCATGTTTTAAATGATGTAAATCATATTGGAAATACAGCAGGGTTCAATAAATGGAAGATATAACATACAAAAACTCAAAGTAAATTAAAAGCACTTTTTTAAAAAAAATCTAACAAAGGATTTGTAAGTACGCTATAAAAATTATAAAATTTTATTGGCAGAAATTAAGTAAGGAAGATATAAATACATAGATATGCCACACATGGATTAAGTCACTGTAATAAAGATTTAGTTTATTCAACCTATATTTTCAAAACACTAAGAATTTTAATGGAATTATTTTCATATTGATCAGTTAATATTAAAATTTATAAAGAAATGTAAAATCCTAAGAATATTCAAGATATTTTTGAAGAAGAATAACAAGGAAGATGGGTTGTTCTGACAAATGTCAAGATTTACTATGAAGCTGTATCAATTATGACCATGTGATATTGCAACAGAAAAACAGACTCATGGGGAAAAAAATGCATATAGTGATATGAGTTATGGCAAGTAGATATTCTAGAACATTTGGGGAAAATAATGGTCTTTTCATTAAACAATGTTAGTGTGGGATAAAAAAGATAAAGAAAAGCTAAAAACCAACCCTTGAAAGCTCATTACAGAGCTGACACATCCAGAGTGGGAAGGGGAGAAGGAGTAAGAACAAAGAGGGAAGAAAGTATGATTACAGTGGCAATATCTGATAGGATATCCAAATATTACCTCAAATCGAAATAAACAAAAAGAATAATCATTAATAGAAAATAGTGAGACTTGAGCTTTCCTCACACCATACCAAAAATCAACTTCAACTGAGTTGTAAACTTAAATATGAAAGTAAATCTAAAGTATTCATATGACTATAAATGTATTCATGGCATAGGGCAGGATTTTAAAATATGATAGAAATAGAAAAGATTGTAATGACATTAAAATTAAACTAATGAAAGACACTAAACATAATGTGAAATTACAAGCTACAGTACAAATTATTTGCAATACATGATCAATAAAGAACATTATATCTGCAGGTCAGTTAGAAAAGGCAGACAACCCAATGAAGAAATGAGTAAAAAACTTAAATAAGCACTTCATAAAAGGATACCCAAACAACTAATAAGAAAATGTAAAAGATGGTCAAATTCATTAACAATCAGAGAGCACAAATTAAAATCATATTGAGTTCCCAATACACACACTAAATTGGGAAAATGAAGAGTTTAATAATAAGTGTTGATTGGCATGTGGATTAATGAGCTCTCTCATACATTCTTGGTAGAGTATAAATTAGCATAATTATTTTGGAAAACAGTTTGTATTTTCCAGTAAAATTGAAGCTACACATATCTTATTTCATAGCAATCCCACTCTAGGGTATATCCCTAGAGAAATAAAAAAAATTGTTCTCAGGAGACATACCCTGTCTGTCAGTCTGCATGTTCTAAGGGGAATTTTGGTGGTGGCCTAAAACTGTACATGAACCAAATGTACATCAATGTAAAATGTAATAAATCATGGTACAGACATTAGCATAGTGAAATTCTTACAACAATGAAAAAGGAGAAACTAGAGCGTTTAAAAAAATCTTACAGACACAATATTAATCAAAGAGGGTAATTCCTAATTAATAAAAATTGATAATTCATTAGAGAGGAAACTATACAGAAAAGTTAGGACAGTTAGGATAGGATAGAACTACTATAAGAATTAGGGTTGTGGTTTCCTCTAGAGAGCAAGATGGCCCCGTTCTCTTAGCATGGGACACAGTGGAGGCTTCTGAGGGATTAACTATTAGTTCACTTCATATTTTGAGTATCGTCTATACGCACGTTTAGCAAACTGACCATGCATTGCACTGCATATCAGAATATTTTTGCTTTTTTTCTGTATATGTGCCATAAGTGAAATTTTTAAAAAATTATACCCACCCCGAGAGAATTATATTGGTATCATTTTAGATTCCAAAATAAAGAACAGAGTTATTATCCATTCCTGGTGCTTTGAGCATACAGCCAATGTCACACTGACATCTTGAAAGCTTCCCAGTGTCCTTGACAAGCTGTATTAATGTTAAATAGCAGGATAATTTCCATAAATGAAGTCTGTTATGTCCCAGGCAAAGTGCTAAGGGTCTGGCACATGTTGCTTCCATTTAATCCTCACAAGAACCCTGAGAGGTTAAGTGCTACTATGATAATTCTATTTATCCTTTTTTTTTTTTTTATTTAGGTAAACATTGGCTTACCATATGATTTAGAGATACAGGATCGCATCCTCCGGTATATGTTGCCACACTACCTCCACACTACCACAGCACTGCAATCCTCCACCACAGCCCACTGTGGACCACAAGCACCATTGTGCTTCCTCCCAAATTTGCTGTACCCTTTCTTCCTCTTGTAATATCAATTCTGTAGTAGACATCAGTGTTTACTACTGGTTTGGTTTATTCTGGCCCTTTGTTTTGTATCTCTATATTCCACAGTGTTTGTCCAGCCAGTGTTTGTCCATCTCCTTCTTACTTATTTTGCTTCATATTACCCTTACCAGTTCCATCAATGTTGTTGCAAATGGCAAGGTTTATCTTTTTTTACATAGCTGAGTACTTTGTATGTGTGTGTGTGTATTAGGGAAGGGGGCATCATGACCAGGTGTCAAGAGATACTTGCATTGGCAAAGTATGTTATCATGGGTAGAGTTATCCTAAGACCACCATAGAGACGTTCAGGTAATCAGGTCAGCAGTGGCCTAGGCATCCCTGGCCTGTCTTGCCATACAAGCTATACTCCATAGGTAGTAAAGGAATATTCTGCTGTGATATGTAGATAGCAAATAGGTCACAGTTTCCCATGAGTGGTCAGCTCAAAGGAACTCCAGCTTGGGTGCTCCATGGTTAGGGTGTTATCGACACAACCTGTCTTTTGCAGCTCCTGTAGTTAGTAGCTAACCTCTCTATGGAATGTTTCCTTCTTTTTCTTTTTTTTTGATATGGTTCATTTTATTTTGTCCCCTGTGTTTAATTTTTCTATTTCTCTCTGTCTCCTATGGTGATGATTACCGTTATGTGCCACATAAAAACTCTCTAAGCATCCAATGAGATCTATCAATCAATGCGCAGTGTGGTGCTCTGTTCAATGGAGCTTTTTCAATAGGCGCCAGGAAAATTGCTGACTAGTCTAGAAAGTCTGTAAAGTTTAGTCCTTCTTCAGCCATCTCTGGTCAAGGAAATAGTGCTACATTTGAAAATGATGCCATCAGTGTGGCGGAGCCATGAGTATGAGAGTCAAGGACCAGTTATGCTCAGTACATGGATGATGTTTATCTTCTTAAAATCATTCTCCTTGGTTCACTATGGTTCTTGTTTAATCCTTCCTTTATTAGACATTCTTCCACTCCAAGTACCACCTAACTGCTCAATGATGGACTCACATTTTATATCTTGAGCAATTAATGGGCCCTTGTGAAGAGCTCTTCTTATTCTGTCTCCTAATGATTCCAGTAAACACACATTCATTTAGCCCATTTTTTTCTTAATACAAGCCCCTCTCTTGAAGAAGATGATGTGAGTTCTCTGAACAATCTGGCACATCTCAGGGTGAGTCCTTTTTGTACATCACAGGGTGAGTCCTTTTTGAACACTGAGTCTTTCCCAGAAGGTCTAAGAGTGACTCTTTTTGCAATCCCTCCATCTTACTGGAGAATTTATATATATAGATCAACTAATAGAAATAATTTGTCCTGGTCTTCTTCTTTATTGGAACCTATGGAAATTTATCTAAATTGTATCCTTGCACAATTTGGATGCCTATGTGCACCAAGTGTTCTGCAGGCAAGGGAGATAAGTCTGCTTGTGAGACTTCCTCACCTGTGTGAAGCAATGTAGTCTAGAAGCCAAGATCAAGGGCTGTGCAGGCAGAGTATCTGGGTCAATACACCAAGGCCAGTTACATATTCATGGTATGACACGAGCAATTCTCTTCAACTCTTTCTGCTCAGTTTCTTCATCTATAAAATGGCAGAATAATAGTATCTTCACTTTAGGATTATTGTGTGGACTAGTTGAATATGTAAATGCTTGCCATAGCAAGTATTTGGCAAATCTAGGCACTTATTATTTAAAAGGGTTAACATAATTTTTGTGATTTTTCAGATTAGTGGAACTGATGCTTTTTTTTTTTTTAAAGATTTATTTATTTGTGTACACAGAACTGGGGTGCAGGCCAGAGGCTCAAGGGCGATGAGAGACTTCACCAGAAACAGAGCAGGAAGCAGAGCAGGCAGATCTACAAAGTACACTGCTGAGGGGAGCAG
>NW_004567131.1:24440250-24442402 GCF_000260355.1 Condylura cristata
ATCTGCCTGTTCTGCTCCCCACTCTGTTTCTGGTGAATCCTCTCACCCTCCGCATCTCTGGCCTGTACCTCAGTTCTGTATGAATAAATAAATCTTAAAAAAAAAATCCTATTGTTTAAAAAAAAAATTAAAAAATGCCCACATTTGGCATGTGGAAAACTGAACTTTTCAGAGGTTATTACCGCATGGAGGTCACAGGGCAGTAAGTGGCAGAAAGAGGATGT
Organism: Condylura cristata; assembly: GCF_000260355.1. NCBI lineage: Eukaryota > Metazoa > Chordata > Mammalia > Eulipotyphla > Talpidae > Condylura > Condylura cristata. The sequence continues at coordinate 24,440,475 of NW_004567131.1, forward strand.
AAGTCAGGGTTGTCCAGGTCTTAGCCTATTTTTTTCACCCACCCATTTTCATCACAGTGGAGACAGCTCAGAGGGAAGGCTACCACCTAGTATCTCAAGTAGCCAGAACCCAGAGAGTAGAGTCAATATGGAGGGCTCTCAGATGTGTTCCTTAACCTACACATTCTCATTAGCTCCTACACTGATCGTCAGAAACTTGAGTCTGTCTAACTAGAAAGAGTCAGGAAAATTCAAGGACTGATGGACTTTCAACATGGGCCTTTAACAATTATATTGTTTATTTTTAAAAAGTGAATAAGACGGTATATTATGCAAGAAGGGTTAAGAATGCAAAGATATATATTGGAGAACAGAGGGAAATTACAGTGTGGCCCTGGACAGTTAATTTCAAGCCCTAGTTAATTTGTACAAGGACGTAATGCTTACTTGCCTTCTAAACCAAAAGGAATTTGCAGGAAGCATAATTTAGTGTTTAAAAAAAGATATTTAAATAATTAAGATAAATTCTAAAAATATCTAGGCAATAAACCTCTTTAAATATTTTAGCACAGACTGTTGCCAATGTGACATATCTAGAATATGTTGTGATTTGGGTACAGTTTACTTTGTAGATCACAAGTTAAATAGTGACTGCTGCTAATTACCCTGATAATTCTTCACAGTCTGCAAAGAGAATGGCAGTCTTACAAATAAATATTTTTGTTCTGAATTAATTTTTTCTGAAATAACTTGTTGCTTAGATTAATAATTTGTGAGAAAGTTAGAATGAAAGAAGTCACAACTAGCACTTCATCTTAAAGAAAATTTAAGCATGTTTTAGAAGTGATTCTCATCTCTAAAACCCCAGATTAATGTCCCTATTTTAGCTATATATTGTCTGCCCACATACCACTCTTATTATGTAACTGAAGTTGTTACCTTTGAAGACTGCCTGAGCCACTACGAATTGTCATGTCCTTTCTCAAAGGAACAAAAGAGATACTAGTAAAGCCTGCTAAATTCTACTGGTACGACTGTTGAAAAATGATTTGTAGCTCTAGACATTCTGACAAACAATTTAATGTAAAGCCGGAGTAGAATTTCAAGAGTGTGACACCATAAAGTTCATCTATAGATGCTGTGAGATGATCTGTTTAAGACTAGTTACCAGAACCAACCTCAGCAGCAGGCAGATGAGATTAGCTTGGCTGGTTTAGTTGTTTCTCAAGCCTGCATATGGAAGGGAGTGAATGGATACTACAGAGACCACTATGGAAATAATTACGGAGTCTACACATGTTCTCTATGCATACCTGCAGGCCCAGGGCATGCCAAACTAACTGCAGAACCTCTGACCACAGGCTCAGTGACAATTTGAACACAGTTTAGTATTGAGCAAGACATATTTGAAATGGAATCATTTGTTTTATATGTTGTTTAGTGGGGGGAAAGTGGTTTGGCTCATAGCTCCTCTAAACATTCATCTAAGTGGGTGTTTTTTACATCGTAAAGGACAGTAAAGCAATGTGCTCTAAACCAAACAAGAAAATGCTCCATTTATCTGAAACACCTAATTGCTTTTGTTTTGTTTACCTTTCTACTTAGCAACATTCAAGATTAGAAAATCTAGATAAAATAAATGATAATCTAAACAGATTGGCTCAAAAAGAGTTAGAATGTTGTATAGGTCATTAATTACAGCAGTTAGTGAAAAGCAGACCAATAGCAACATTTCCCAAAAAACAATAGGCTCAGTTTATGGATGAGTTCTGCAAAAATTTAAGTAATAAATAATGACTACTTTAAAAATTTTATGAGTATTAAAAAGGAAAAGGATGGCCCTCCCTGGTGGCGCAGCACTGAGAAGCTAAAGCCACTTCAGCATGAGTTCAATCCTTGCCCTGGAGGTGACCACATGGCGTGGCAGACCTCTCCTGACCCGCCTGCTG
>NW_004567131.1:24442782-24484020 GCF_000260355.1 Condylura cristata
AAAAAAAAGGAGAAGCTTTCTTATTTATCCTATATAGTTAGCATGATCCTGATATAAAACTGGACAAGCATGGCACTCAAATAAAGGGAATCTGTAATACAAATGGAAAAGCTAGATACAAGAACACAAATACTAAGCAATCAAATCCAGTGGTATGTAAGAAATGCAGGATGATCAAGTAGGTTTCATCTCATGAGGAGAAATATTCAACATAAGATAATCCGTTAACCTAATTCATTACAATAACAATTGAAAAGAAATATTAAATTCAATACTCAATTATGATAATGATTATTAAAAACTCTCTTCACAACAGGATAAAAAAAATGATACTTAAATGTAAATTGAACCTGGTTGTGAAACATCAAAAATAATTTCCAGTATAGTTGGCAAAAAGATGAGGCTAGAGGATAACCATTGTCACTATCCCTATTTAATACTTAATGGAAGTTGTAATTATTGGGCTAAATCAAGAAAAAATCAAGTATATGATCTGGAAGCCTGTAATCCTCATAAGAGAATAAATAAATGTCACTGGAAATCAGAAAATACATAATTGATGCATCTATGATTATCAGATAGAAAATGTAAAGAATAAAACAATGTTATTATAAAGTTGAATAGTTAACAAAAAATATTAGACATATACAAATAACAATAAGCTAAAAAATATATTTACAGAACTTAGTCAAGCATATACATATCCTAGATGGGAGATTCCAACACTATAAAGACATCCATTCTACCTCATATTTATTGATACATTAAATACACCCCTCATCAAAAAAGTGCTCCTGGAAATTTTGTGAGCAATCTAAAATTTACTCTAAGATTCAACATGAGAGAGGAAATGCACAAAAGTAGCAAAGAAATTTATGTAAAGTAACAGAGAAAGGAAAGGGTCTTCCCTGCCAAGCCAAAAAACATGTCACAAAGCTATAGCAAAAAGGCACTAGGCAGTGACACAGAAATAGACTAAGCAAACCAGTGAAGCATAGGGAGCCTTCGGGTAGGTTCCTGTAAAAATAGGGATTTAGTTTTAATATAGGAAATATTTCAGATATGAGATGAAGAATGGAAAAATTAATAATTATTGGATAATGTTTTATACATTTCAAAAGGCATAAAGCTAGAGTCACTAAAAGCCTTATACAATTACAATATATATTTAAGAAAAGATATCCTATCCTTATCTTTCTCAATCTTAAACAATCTTCCTTATCTTTCAACATTTCTTTGCCTCCATTCCTCTGTCTCCCTTTCTTTCCTTGCTATTAAAATGAGCTACACAAGATGCTTTATAGAAACAGTAGCAAATGATTCTATACTCCATTGTAAGGGTCTCAAACTCCAATGCTTGAGGCAAATAACAAATAAATGAAGTGTGTTAGACACTAGGGGATGGTGGAGACTATGGTAAATAGGAGAGAAAATGTTCACTCTAAAGAGTGCTATCTAACTCTAGTTGTTAACCATGTAGGCAAGTAGGTTCAAAATGTTGGACTTCTTTTTGTTCCTTCAGATTTTTCCTCAAAAGACAGAAAGAGAGGCTTGATTTGCTAACCTAGCCCAACTTTTAAATGTTGGAGGTTTTTCAAATTCTATTTTTAAACCTATTTCATTGCCTAATGAAGCACATTGGTATGCTCCATCCAACTAGGGGCCTGCAACCCGTGCATGACATTCTTCTTGATCTCTTTCTGCGGTTTAGTAATTATATTGGATTTCTGGATCTCAATGCTTATTTAAAACACCTTTGTTAGTAGGTACTTTATATAGTACCATATAATTAATAACATTCAATAGAAAGTGTTAGTTCAGTAAAGACGGCATAAAATTGATAGACAGCCCAATTGTCTAGAAGTTAATCTATTGTCGAGCAAACCAATATTCTTTCTTTCGGGGAAAATTTTAACAACATATGACATATTCTTAGAAACATTACTGGCAACTGAAATAGGGAAGAAGAAGGATTAGTAAGATAAGAATGCACCTAAAATAATAGCACGTAGAAAGAGAATTAGAGAAAATATAGATGTAATGATAGATTGTCAAGCTGGTGGAAAGGATATGACTATAGTGTTTTCCTAAACACCATAAAATACTAAACTTTTTTTTGTTTTTACTGATTTTATTTAAAATATTAGTTTTCTTTAAAGTGAGTTATAATTTCCATGATTGTGTGCAAATACAGCAAATCTTGGCAGCTACAATACATCACACAGGTAAAATCTACCACCTGGCAAAAAGAAAAGTCCTCAAGGTCATATTTCAGAGGAGATATTGAATCTAGGGACAACAGGGATCTCTGGGTTGAGGTTGGCATTGACTTTTACTGAGATTGAGATTGAGACAAGGTTGAGCTCAGGTGCTGAGAATGAAGCTTCTTAATCGATGAGGCAAAATTTTGGAAAATTGATGCAGCTGATCTCTAAGGTGAGAAATCTTATTTCTAATTAAAAAGGGAGCCAGTGCTTTTCATACTTAAGTAATGCAGAGAAAGCACTTGAGAATAGAAAATGGTTGAGTTCCATCACTCAAAATATTAAGGGGTGGATATAAGTGCTATGTTCCACAGGGCTTTGTATGATTACAGATAGAAAAGAAATTGCACTATTTAATCACTGAATTAGGTTCCTAGGGCAGTCTTAACAAAGTACCACAAACTGATTCAACAGAGATTTGTTGCCCCACATCTCAGACAGCTAGGCCTGAAGCCAATTTGTCAGCAAGGTGGTACTACTTCTGCAGACTCTGGGTAAGTTTTCCTTCTTAGCCTTCTCCCAGCTTCTGGTGATGCCTGCTAATCCTTCCTTCTAGCTTCCTCACACCAATTTCTGTTTCTACCTTTATATGGCCTTTTCCCCATCAGTGTGTCTCAGTGTCTTCAAATCTCTCTCAGTGAAAGGACACCACCAGTGGACTTAGGGTCCACCATAAATCCATGTGACCTCCTCTTAATTTGATAACTTTTGCAAAGATCCTATTTTCAAATAAGATAATATTCATAAATACTCGGAGTTAGAACTTCAGAAAGTTTTTTGAGAAGCACAATTCAACAGTAGTGACCACAGATTGCACAGCCATGTAGAAAGCATACAAAAGTGAAATAGAAATCTTGCTTTCTGGGTGTATATAGTTTGTGAAAAATGTAATGTGGACATGAACACCACTTAAGTATAGCAAAGTGCATAAAATATGGAGAATATGAACTCTCAGAACTCAAAGCGAGCTCCGAAATCATCTATTAAACCTCTGATTTTCCATATGAAGGACAATGACTGGAGCCAATTGTTTCTGTCACTCTATGTGATCATTTACAGAGGTGCTGGGGTTTTGTCCTTTGGGGGGATTTTTTATTGTTCTTTTCATTTTTGTACTTGTGACTGGTATGTTCAATGTTCAGTCTTAGAAGGCTGTTTCTGTCTAAAATTCCCCAAAATGATAAAGAAAAAAAGTACATTTATATTCCTTTTGTTTCAATCTCTCCTAGGTTTCACTTCAGGTCAGTTTTAATAATAGGCATTTTATATTAAAAATATTTATAATTGCTTTATTCTTCACAACCATTAATTCATTATTAGTATTTTAAATTTTATTACTTTTCACTCAAATAATATAAAATACATCCTATTTGTAAAAGTTCAATTATACATAAAACTAAAGTTTTCATTATCACCACTGAAAATCCCAGTACTTCCCAAAGAAGTTAACACTGTTATGAATTTAAAATATATTCTTTTGAGTACACAGTGATGCTTAGCATTTTTCCAAACAGTACTACATATGTGAAATTTAGATTAAAATTCTAAAATGGCACATATTATCACATAATTTCCTTTTTTAACTGATTGACTTGTCTTAGAACTTTCTTATATCATTGTGTGTGGACACTCTTTTTCACTCTTTTTAACTGTTGCATGAACTTGGAGTTGAGAGAGCCAAAATAATGGATCACATTCTTAACCTCTGCTTATCCATAGGGAAGTTTTTATGTATAGCAATCTTCCAAACTGCCCCAGTAGCAACGACTTACTCTCACCTAACATTAAGTGACAATCCACCACATAAATAAAACATACCCTCTTCAGAAAGAAAGATCCTACCTTATTAAAACCCGTATTTACTCCTGAAGTTGTTCATTCCTTTTCTAGTTCAGTTACAAACTTATCTTGATACCCTACAACTTAAAAGCTATATTATAGTTAACCTTATGTCTTAGAAAAAGAAGTGAGAAAATAGAACACTGATAAATATATACAAATTTGTGTACAACAAAGCAAGCAAAGAAAGGCACTGAAAGTCCTAAGTCCTAATAGGTAGGAAGAACATATTTGGTATTTATCATTTCCTGTGTCCACTTCCAATTTCATGGCTCAATTGGCCCTCAACTAGTATTTCAATGGTTAATTCTGTTATCTGGTGGTGTGACCTAGGCCTTCTCTTCATAAGTGCTTGAGCTTTTCCTGGTTTTACCTAACTTGGGTTGCTGTGATCTTCTATTAATCTTTACTCCTGGGTATAGAAGTACTAGGAGATGACCCAGGAGGTAATCTGGGTTATAAACACTCCTTCCTGACTTTGATATATATCAGCAATTCTATTTCTTCTTGAGAATCAAGCTCAATCACTCATGCTAGTGTAGTAAATCCCTTCTTTGCTTATTTGGTCAATGGCATGAGAACCCCAAAGTGGCAAGGTAGCTTGCTTGTCTTGTAGTTGTGTCATAATTAGAAATAACCCTTCTTTGGGAAATAAGACATGTAACCCAGCAGAGTTCAAGATCACAGTAGTGAGAAGCAAAAAGTTTGTAAATGAGTAATTAGGTATAATGGAGAGAAGAACTATTCATACTATACCCTCTTGACCCCCAGATCCTTATATTTTATTGGCAGAAGACACAGCAACATATTGTAGGATTGTCCCTCCACCCCCCCCCCACCATACGACAGTGTGATTTCAAATTTGTTTCTAAGCAAAACAGTCTTCGTTGCTTACTTTAGTTTGGCAAAGAGGAACTGGATATGTGGTTTTGGTGAGTGCAGTTTGGTATAATTTTTTCCTTAAATGTGTAGTAGAAAATGCTGGTTTAAAAATATTTTTATAAGTTACATGAAAAAAGACATTTATTTTTGTCTTCAAAGTAAATAAAAAGAATCTGTATGGTATTTTAACTGAACATACCCCCCCCCAAGAAATTTCAACTGCTGACAGAGATTTTTATACTTGATTTGTAATAATGCTCACTTTTTTAGTCACTGAACCATAGCATCATCAATTTTCATTTCTTCTTATTTTCCTTTGAGGTAGACTGGTTCCAAGTTGACAAAGTCACACATTTAAAATAATTAAAAGTTTCACATTGCAGTAGAAAATATACTTTCTTCCACCTTGGAGTGTGTCCTTTTCTCCATTCATTTGTCACTATAATACTGAAAAATAGTAAATCAGAGCAGCGTTTTATGTTTAACCTCGCCTCAAACCTCCAAGATGAAACAGTGAGTTTATGTGAGCTCCTGTATGGAGGAAGGGAGAGTATTCTTATTCTTACAAAGGCTTTCCAACAACTAAACGGTTTAGGAATTACATTTACAAGTAAAGCCTGCATATTTTTAATATTTAAAAAGAATATTTCATGCTACAAACCTCCCTGCACATAAAAAGTAAACCAAAGTGAACCAAGAGAAGAGCTATGAAGCAAAAGGACATGGATCTTACTTGAGGCAGAAGATGACTCTCACTGGTCTTAATGAGCTCAAACCAGACTATGGATTCTTTTCTCTGCAATCAGCTCCTCCTTCTGTACCCCTCTAATTCCCATATCTTTAAGTTTTTCTTATCGATGCACTGCACTTAGACTCAGTTCTCTAATTTCAGGAGACTTCAGAAATTCTAGACACAAGAAATTAAGAGTTGGTGAACTTATAGGTAAGAAAAACTTGAAATTGGATTTATATTACTTTGTACATGAAATGGAGTAAATATTTATTGTATTAAACAATAACTTTTACACACAACCCAGAAATATCATTGCGTTTAGAATAGAATGGGAACTTAGAATCTGCTTTGATTTTACTTCCAGTATGAAATGGAGGCTCAAGAGCTGAAGTTAATCACTCAGTCTCAGAACCAGCAAATGGCAGTTAATTTTCCATCTATCACATTAGCCCTGATATTTTCATACATACTCAAATGGTGAATAATTACCCCAACATGGTTTGGAGTGTGTTTATGTGTGTGTGTGTGTTTATGTATGTGCATGTGTGCATAGAAACAAGGACTTTTCCCAACAGGCAGCAAAACAAAACAAAAACAAAAAAAAGTAAAACAAACTGAAGATGGCTGATGGCATAAACCACTAAAGTTGGTAGCCAATAATAAAATCAAGGGCACAAGCAGAGAGGCTGGCCATGTACCATAGCTTACTGCCTAGAATCAGAGGAAATGAGTAAACATAGGTGAGAGTGAAACTGTAATTTATAAAGGAAAGGAAAATTCAAGGAAAGTCACATTAAATTAAAATTTTTACAAAGTAGCAAGAGACCAGTTTTTCTACTGAAATTATGTAAATAAGAGATGAGTTGAGTCCAGGGAACATATGAAGAGAGAGTAGCGTTGGCCTGAAAGGATGGTATAGTGATAGACCAATATAAACTATATATTTCTTGGTGATGAGACAGAAAGCACAGCTGAAGCTCAGGACTGTGGCTTCATAAAGGCTTCAAACTTCTGGAACTACAGAATGGGGTCAAAGAAGGTGTATTGTAGCAGAAATCTAGGGCTGTGGCTCCAAGCCATTCTAGTAAGTTATGTCCAAGAGTAGAAAGTTGGAGTTGAACATGTTAGAGATATGATTATAGATGACCACAAAATCCACAGTGTGGGCATGGTAATAAATGGCTGAAAAGAAGGCAGATGATCATTGCTGGAGGAGAGATGTTGAATGGATCCTCTACATTGATAGTGAACACCATGGCAAGATGTGGGCTAGAGAGCAAGGATGTGAGCCACGTCATTAATGAATGACATGTTAGCAAGACCTCAGGAATCCCATAATGAGGAGGGAGAAAAAGGTAGCATAGTAAGATGGCACGAGCAATAAAAGGAGGGCAGTTATTACATGAAGATAAAGAAATGATGCTGACTCAGCCTCCTAATCTGGAGCAACACTCTTGGGACATGAGCAGGGTCCAGTGCTCTAAGACTGGTGTGGAAGCAGTTTTCCTCAACATAAAGGCAGATTTCAGTTAAGGCAGGAGACGGAGTACGTGGTCAGTGACTGTTAATGATATAGGGAGCTTATTTATTGGGTTTGGAGTTCATGAGGTTTCCTTGAGTCATCCAGCAGTCAGGGGACCAGCCAGAGGAAGAGCTGGGTAAGAGAAATTACAGTATAGGGACACAAACAGCTTTTTTATATTGTGACAAATTTGGTAGTATAAGATATAATTATTTTTGTTGACTTTGTAAATGGTTTAGGAAAAGAACAGAATTTGGACCTTATCACAGTAAGATATAAAAGACAGTCTTCTCCACAGGTTTGGGATGATGAGGCCTAGAATTTTACTTTTTCTCTCATCTAGAACATGGCTATGTATTTGGAGAGGGAGGGTGTCATGGAATAAGTTTGTTGATCTGTTTTTCTGTTTTTAGAAGCAGGACAAATATTTCATTAGTCTTTGGGGATTCAAGTTTAACTCTACACATGAATAAAAGGATAAATTTATATTATTGTTCAGGGTTTTTTATGTTCTTATAATTTTAAAGCCTCTGTTAACTTAGATTCCTGAATATAATACGTATAGTAGAACACCACTGTAACTTTTTTGAGTGTTCATATTAACCGTAAATGTTTTCTAATCTCTAGGTTGAATAATATATAATCACATTTGGTTAAACATTGAACATGCTGCTTTTATAGGAATTTAATAAATTTTCATTCCAATTGTCCCTGAAATCTAAGCTATATGATCACTATACTTATAATTGGGAATAATTTATCAGGTGGATAATTTTGTAAGTTTGCTTTTTTTGGATATAGTTCAACAAATTCTGATATAGGGCACAGAATGTCCCAGTGAGGCTCCTCTGGAGTTGTTCAAATCTAAGATATAAAAGCCATAACTCCTATTGAATAATTTAGAATTTTCTTCTCTACTTTAAGTCACTCTGGTCTTACTTCTCTCCTATTTTCCTAAATATTTATTCCTTATACTGCCTCCTTGTTTTACATTATCTTACACATTATCTGTGGATCTGTGTCCAGAAACACATTATCTCATTTAAAAAGAGGAAGGCAGTGAGAATAAGTTGGCTCTGTTTCCAGAGTTGAAACTCATGGAAAATCTCATCACAAAGATGAAGAATTCACAGCATTTAGCCATAGCTAATTCTAGTCCTCTGGGAGCAATGTGAAACTGTACACTGAAATGTTTTAAGAACATTACCTAGCTGGGCAATAAACATGCTTTTAAGGGTTTATAGGTAGTATGCTGACTCAAAGCAGAAATAATATCATTTTTAGTTTTCATGTCCTAATTCTTTCTTTCTAAGGAACTTCATAGCCTTTTTGATGTCTTTTGCTCCCACTGTGATGGTTTGTTTTTGTAAGAAGGCTGTCTCTAAGATTTGTTTGTTCTCTGATCTTAGAGCAAAACACAACAAAATCTTGATTTTTATTGAGGTAACATTTTGTAAAGCATTGCATATGCTTCAGAGTTACAGGATCACACCCTTCAGACATGTTACATGCTATTCCCACCACCAAGCTACCTCACTGTTCTTCACCACAGTTCATTAGGCCAACTCCATGATGGTCTCTACTCTTCCCTCCATCCTTTGGTAACCTCAATTCTACAATCAAACCTCTAGGGTTAGTAATTTATTTGGTTTAAATTTAATATTTATTTCAAATTTTATTAGGTGCAGACTTCTTGGTGAATAGATCAAACTCAGCCTCTTACTCACTGAAAAGCTAGCGCCAAGGCCTACAACACAGAAAACTTTTTGGTAGAAAGAAATGTTTGTAGTTTAGGGACTGGAAGTAAAGGAAAATAAAAGAGAGAAAGGTGAATAAGAGAAGAGAAAACCCACAGGAACCCTGTGACAACAAAATAAGGCATGACCAGAGCTAGACTAGGGGTTTCTGAAAGGAAGTTGTGGGAAAAGAAAGTGATTTCTCATGATTTCTGAAATGGGAGGAAAATAAATATTTGAAATACATAGTCTTGGAAATTTGAGAGCAATTTCTAAAGTTCCTAAATACTAACAATGAGAATTAGTTATTATATTCCTGATACTGCTCATCAATATGTTTTGTTATTTTTAGGTATGACAATAGCAACAGATTGGAAGACAACTGCCATTGTAAAGATAGGTATTCACAGATACTAAGAGGAGAGGATCAATCTCACCCCAAGGGAAAAAAACACAAGGAAGCATGAGGGTCAGTCAGGTCCTGAGGAGTGGGGGTGCATTACTGGCCAGAGACTTTACTGTGGTTTCTTTGGGGTGGGTTGAGAGAGGCAAGGTAAGCAGGTTTAGAATTGGATATCTTAAATAATTTCCATAGGCTCTGGGACTTAGGGGCTATTATAAGTTGTGTAGTGTCTCACCTGGGGGTGGCTAGGCCCCATGGACAGTGACCAAGCATGTGGAATTTGAGAATCCCATAAAGGAGGTCTCTACATTTCTTGGTTTGCATCTGAAAGTTATGTTTACAGGCAAACTGTTTGCCATCTCTAGAAGTTAGTTAATCCTGGAAAAGATAGTCTCTCTTAAATCAGCAAGGCCCTAAATCCAATGCATCAGAAAATAGTAAATAAGTAAATAAAAAAATCATGGTCAACTGACACTTAGAATCAGTGTAGTTTATAATACTAGCAGATTGCCTACATATGCATAACTCTCCTTGCTGTTCATGACTTTCACAAATGTAACTCCTCAAAATTTTATTCAAGAAATTACTTATTTTGCTTGGGAAAAAAATACCCTTCTGAAAAAAAAATTCCTTACTGTATCATATAATTAATTGTATGAATTATATCATGAATTTAAAAAATCTTTAAAATCTAACATACCTCTAGTGGTATAGAAATGAGTTTCAACTAAATATTTATAGGACAAAAAAGTATAAATTCAGTGGCATTAAAATTTAGAGTGTTCCCTGGTGGTGCGGTGATTTAAAGCACAGCACTAAGAAGCTAAAACCACTTCAGCATGAGTTCAATTCCTGCCCGCCCCGGAGGTGAGCCACATGGCCCTGCAGACCCTTCCCTGACCTGCCCGCTGCTCCCCTCAGCAGTGACTTCAACGGACCTGTTCTGCTCCCTACTCTGTCTCTGGTGAATCCTCTTACTGCCCTTGCACCTTTGGCCTGTACCCCAGTTCTATATGCATAAATACATAAATCTTTAAGAAAAATATTAACAATTTAAATGAAATAATTGGGCCTCTCTTGCAGTGCAGCAGTTAAAGTCTCAGTTCTATTAAGCTGTCACCAGGCACTGTAGCAGCTAGATCTCTAGTCAGGGAGCTGACTCAAAAGTGGCACAGCAGACCTCTCCTATCTTGTTCTTGTGCTCCTCTCAGCACTGTATTTCAGTAGATCTGCCTGTTCTGCTCCCTCCTTCTCTGGAGAATCCTCTCATTCCCACATCTTTGGCTTATAACCCAGCTCTTGCATGAATGCACAAATAAAAATAATTAAAAAAAAGAAAATGAGACAATTAACTCCAAACTAGAAGTTATTTGCAATGCATATGACCAATTATGAAATCTGCTCCCCTTAGCAAAGTACTTTGTTGGTCTGCCTGTTCTGCTCCCCACACTGTCTCTGGTGACAGAGACACTGCACCTCTGGCTATACCCCAGTTTGTATGCATAAATAAATAAAACCTTAAAAAAATAGAAGAGGGCCCTCCCTGGTGGTGCAACAGGTTAAAGTGCAGCACTATGAAGCTGGCTGCAGCCATCGCAGCACTAGTTTTATCCCAGGCCAGCAAGGTGACTCACATGGTATGGCAGATCTCTTCTCTCTGGCCCGCTGCTCCCCTCAACAGTGTACTTCAATCTATCTGCCTATTCTACTCCCCATTCTGTCTCTAGTGAATCCTCTCTCCCACCATACCTCTAGCCTATGTCCCAGTTCTTATATGCATAAACAAATAAAAAACAAATCTTTAAAAAAATTTGCAGTTGGTACTGTGTTTCGCTTGGGTCTCCTAAAACAGAAGCATATGCTAAGACAGAATTAGAAATGTAATGACAAAGGACTAATGGGAAAAATTATTATAGGATGATCCTTTGTCTTTGGAAGACCCCAGCTAACTACAATCCTCATATATTTTCTTCCTGAAGAGAGATCTGAATGCCATAACTTGATAGCTAGCTCAGATCACATGTATTGATAGGAGACTACATAAAAATTTATGGAATACTCACATGTTAGAATATTACACAGTCTTGAAAAATAATCTGGAGCACAATAACAATGCAGCTAACTCTTAATTACATAAAAGCAAATAAAACATAATGGAATTTAAAAACTAGATGACAATGGCATATTAGTTCTGAGATGGGTGATTAGGTTATATCATTCTAAGCTCTTATGCTATTTGGTAGGCAAGTAGCAATATTGATTACTGTTAGACTTAAAATGTAAACTTGTTATAATTTTAAGGACAACTAGTTAAAAACTAGAAACAAAATATGACTCATTCAAATAAGCACAGGGTAGAAAGTAATGGAGTGAAAAAAATCAATTCCAAAAATTAGGAAGATGAAAGGTTTAACTCAGAAAAACTGATATGAAATTAAATAGGAATAAGGCCAAGTATATGAAGAGTCACAAAAAATATAAAAATATAGAATGATAGTATGGCTATTTAAAAATCTACTTATATACTATTTATAAATAAAATGAAATTTTCCTTCACCTGACTTGCCTGTGCTAAACTCCTAACTGTCTATTTTTTTTCTGTGTAATAAGGTCCCCAATACAATGGAAATTAAAAGCTGTCTGAGCCAACAAATGTCACTCAAATCAAAATTGATTTCCAAGGCTATGAGACCTTCTGAGGCATGTTTTTATATCATTAGTCACTATTCTAAGTTTGTGGGACTTTTTAGGTCAGCACTGCAGTTCCTGAAGTTACTTTAGATTCCATAAAATTGACCATTTGGCCAAGTACTTGCACAAAGTTCTTCACAACTGGAGCACTGTGGACCTTGAGACAGGACTTCAGTATCTCTGTGTCATTCTGGGGCCTTTTCTTATGACTGAATTTTCTTCTTTCAGAGTCAAAGGGCTGACGTTACTAAAATTTGAGTCCACATTCCCTGTCTATAGTGACATTTAGTTATGTCAATTTCATAATGTCGGGCCAATCTTATTATATAGGCTGCTAGGCAGCTGTCTAGGGCAGCAAAATATTAATGGCATTAAAGAGCTGGGATACTATTTATGAAGGCAGAGGAAAATTCTATTTAAAAAGATCACAGAAAAAAATAGTTAAAAAAGAAAGTTTTAAAATGTAGGAGTTCTCATTCTACTGCTGTCTTTACAGAAATAATGCTATAAGAAGGCCTGAAACTTTAGAATTATCCCATGTCTCTTTCTTGCCCAAGAAACTAGCTCTATGTTTAGGAAGAATTTAGAAAATGTTCCTTTTGTCTCCAAATTTACCCTACAGCCTCCCTCCCTGACTGACATTCTTACAATAGGCAGTTGCAAATGAAAACCTGCAATTAAATTGTATTTTTATCAAAGTAAAACATCATGGAGATCTTAGAAATTAAGATTATTTAATATAAAATAGTACTGCCTTGCGCTATTACATGAGTTGGGTTTTTCAACTTTTTTTTATTTAAGATTTATTTATTTGTGCATACAGAACGGGGGAGTATAGGCCAGAGGTCAGGGGCGGTGAGAGGATTCACCAGAAACAGTGGGGAGCAGAACAGGTCTGCAGTGCCATATGGTCACCTCCGGGGTGGGGATCGAACTCATGCAGAAGTGGCTTTAGCTTCTTTGTGCTGTGCTTTAATCCGCTGTGCTACAAGAGAGGGCCTGGGTTTCTCAACTTCTTAAATGTCTTTAGCTATTTCTTCTGATAATGACCTCTAAATTTTTAAATGCCACTCTTACTTCAATTTTAGACATTACTTCTTGATTTTCTAGTATGAAAGATGAACATTAGCGACTCTTAGCCTACTCCGCACCTCAACTTCCCTCCTTTCTCTGTCTTCCCCATATAATACATGACACCTTTAAATAAAATCAATTATGAATGTAACACTTTTTATGACTATGAAAGTATTATTCACTGCTGAATAAAATCTTATTCTATGATTTTATCTTCTCTTTATATGAAACTTGTTTTCCTTTGAATTGACATTTACTTCATTTTAATTTGCTAGTTTTTTTAAATGCTCCCATCACACATTCTTCACAAGAACTATGAAACCTGTGATATTACTTTAACATTTTCCACCTAGTGAAGCATAGTAGATATTTCTTGAAGTATTCTATCCTCCTACTCCAACCTGGAGGGGATGATCTGGTTTATTGCTGAGATGGTATCCTGGGACTGCCATTGGCTTCATCTTTGTATTATTAGAAGCCAGCTTCCTAGATTTGCTGTTTTGTTTTCCTGGTCTGCACTCTTACTTGCTGTATAATGTCATCCAATAGCTTTCTGAGATATAGTTAATGGTACTAGCAAGTACATCTCTGAGACTTTGAATGCCTAAACGTGTTTATGACACACTTGTACTTTTGATAGCTTGGCTAGATATGGATCTGAATTCTGCCCCTCTCCCCCAGTTTTGAAGTTTTGCATCGTTTCCTAGCTTCTAACATCTCTGTTAAGAAGTTTAATGTCAGGCCCTCCCTGGTGGCACAGCAGGTTAAAGCACAGCACTAAGAAGCTAAAGCCACCTCAGCATGAGTTTGATCCCTGTCCCGGAGGTGACCCACATGGTGCAGCAGACCTCTCTTGACCCACCCGCTGCTCCCCTCAGCAGTGTACTTTCTCAGTTAGCCTGTTCTGCTCCCCACTCTGTCTCTGGTGAATCCTCTCACCGCCCCTGCACCTCTGGCCTGTACCCCAGCTCTGTATACACAAATAAATAAATCTTTAAAAAAAATAAAAAAGAAGTTTAATGTCATTCATGCTTTGAATATAACAAGTGTTTTCCATGTAAGCTTTCTGAATTAAAAAAAAGAACAATTTGATATTAAAAAATCATAATGACATGATTTGCTTTGGACTTTTAAATTTATTTTGCTAGATTCATCTTTTCATTCTAAGAAATTACCTTGTATTTTTTTGTTAACTAAATTATTTTTCCTTTGTTTTATTTGCCCTCTTTTTCTGTAGTATCTGGATGTGGAACTATGAAATAATTATACATCTTGCCAGAGTTTTTCTTTCTCGCTTTACATCTCTTCACTTAGGCTGTACTTTCTAGGAAATACTTCCCAATTTGTCTTCCAGCACTTGTGATATCCTTTGCTTATTCTGTTTTTAATTTCCAAGAGTTCTTCATTGTTTTCTGGTGCATCCTTTATTTTTTAATGGCATCAGCGTCATCTCAGCTTTTTGAGAATATTAAATGCAGATTTTTTTCCAGTTTTCTCATTGGTTCATTGCGGGTGTATCTTTATATTAAAAAGGTTTGGAATATGCGTGTGTGAAGATAGGACCCATCTTTGGGGTTTCTGGAGAGCTTCATGGCAGATGCTCAGCCATTTCACTGAGTATTATGAAATGTCAGTATATGCAAATCATTTCCCTCACCAATCATCAGTCTTTTTATATTTTGAGGAAACAGAATTTGCCAGTATGGAATATGACTGAATTTTGGAGTTGGGTCATGGAAAAGTGGTGGGTGTCTTCAGACTCAGTACGTAGTTCTTTATTTTTTTAAAGATTTATTTATTTGTGCATACAGAACTGCGGTACAGGCCAGAGATTCAGGGGTGGCAAAAGACTTCACCAGAGACAGAGCGGGGAGCAGAACAGACAGATCGACGAAATATACTGCTGAGGGGAGCAGCGGGCGGTCAGGAGAGGTCTGCAGCGCCATAGGGTCACCTCTGGGGCAGGCGGGAATCCCCATCATGCGGAAGTGGTTTCAGCTTCTTAGTGTAGTGCTTTAACCCGCTGCGCCTCCAGGGAGGGCCAGTTCTTTATTTTTTACATCCAGTATTATTTCACTCTTTCTGGTTTATAGTTTTATGAGTTTTGACAAGTGCAAAGTCACAGAGCAGCACCACAGTACAGTTCAGCAAACAGCTCCATCATTGTCGGAAACACACTCACGCTTGTCCTTGGTTGTCAGTCTCTCCTCAAGGCCTCAGTCACTAGCAAGCACCGACCTCTTCACCATTCCTAAGGTTTTACTTTTCAGGAAAAGCATATAAATGGACTCAATCAATTTTTAACCATTCTGTATCTTATTACTTTCATTTGGAATCATGCATTTGAGATTCATATATCAGCAGTTCACCTGCCTCCCCTCCCCCAACTTGTTTTTTTGGCTGCTTAGTAGTCCATTGTATGAATGTGTCATATATTATTCACCCGTTCCGCTATTGACAGTCATTTGGATAATTCCAGTTTGGGAGGATTGTGAATAAAGCTACTATAAACATTTGTTTACAGGTCTTTGCAAGTAAGAAGGTTTTCTTTTCAATCTCAACCTCTAGAGTGAGATTGCTAGGTCTTATGGTAAATGTATATCTAACTTTGTAAGAAATTCAGAAACTGTTTCCCAAGGAATATATTTAATTCTTATCTGCAGTATATGAGAGTTGCTGTTCTACAATCTCACTAGGATTGGCATTATTAGAATTTGTTTGTTTTTTAAGTCACTCTAGTAGGTAAGTAGGGCTATCCGACGGTGGTTTTATTTTGCATTTTTCTAATAAATGATAATGCTTGCCATCTTTTTACACTTATTTGCCATCTGTATATCTTACTGGGTAGAGTATCTTTTGAAATAGTTTCTCCACTTTTTCTTTAAGACTGTTTCTTATTATTGAATTTCAATAATTCTTTAAATATTCTGGATAAAGGTCCTTTAGATTGGTCCAATATTTTCCCTAAGTCATTACTTCTCTTTTCATTCTTTCAATAGCAGTTTTCACAGAGCAGAAGTTCTTAATTTTAATGGGGTATGATTTAATTCTTGAATGGATTGTACTTTTAGCATCACATTTAAGAATTCTTTGCCTCACCAAGGTCATAAAAATTCTTCTCCTGTTTCCTCATACAATTTTTCTTGAATTACATGTTACATTTTGATCTATAATCCACTTTGAAACAATTTTTGTAAGGATGCAAGGTATAAGTCAAGATTTTTTTCATATAGGGATTTCTAATTTTTCTCAGAAAATTACTTGAAAAGATAATTCTTTTACCATCAGAATTTCTTGCAATTTTGTCAACAGTAAATTAGCCACATTTGTATCATTCTATTTCTGTACTTTATATCCTATTCCACTATTCTATCCTTCAAACAATATGTCACTTATTGTTTTATAGAGAAAGTTAAGGTCAAGTAATATATGACCTCTCATTTTGTTCTGCTTGCTGCATCAGGTATTGTGTCTTTCAGAAACAGTTAACAACAACTGGAAATAATCTATTAAACAATTATTTTATTTTGGATATTAGTCGATGAAGAACAGTTTCCCTGAGAAATGTGAACCAAATGAAGTGAGTATTACACCAGATGAAATTAGGAATCAAAGCTGTAACATTTGCAGAACCAGAGAAGAGAGCACTGCAAGAGAAGGAACTCCACAGAATTCCACACAGTGCCTTTTGAATGTTCTGTGGGTAAATGATAAATACACACATGTGAGACAATTACCCAATGCAGGCAAAGAACCACCCAAAATATTAGAGCGAACATATTTGGTGTCTACATGGGCTTGAATTTATACCTGTTGCCCTAGTCAAAATGGAAAAGTTCATAACTCTAGGAGTACTGGGAAGTACTCAGGAAGATCTTACTTAAGAAGTAGGGGATAATAAACCTTAGATTGGGCAGTACTCTGAACCTGCCTAACAAATCAGAAAACCAAATCTAATTAAATCAAACCAGTTTCACAGTAATTTAACTGTATCTAAGAACAAAGCTTAAAAAGATTTATAGGGATACAAAAATATACAGCAATCAATAAGGCAAACTTCCTAATGCCTGGCATCAAATCAAAATTACCTGACAGGCAAAGAAGCCGTAACACATGATTTATAAAGAGAATAAAAATGGAATCAATCAAAATGTACCCAGAACTGAAACAGATGCTAGCATTAGCAAAGACATTAAGACATTTATTACAACTGTATGCCAGATGTTCAAAAAAGCTGGAGTAAAAATTGAACATGTAGAGACATGGTCTAGGTAAAAAGCCCAAATCACACTTCTAGAGAAGGCAACTAAAATCTCAGAGATAAGAAAAATTCACTGACAGGATTGTAGGCAGATTACACACAGCAGTAATTAATGAAGTAATTATTTCTTCATTAAAGAAATCACTATAAAACTTGATGGCACTTCAATTGAAATTATATAAAATGAAAAACAGACAGAAAAGGGACAACAACCAAAATGAAGAAAATCACTGAGATCTGGGACCATTTCAAGGGGGACAGGAAAGAGAGGTTGCAACAGAAAAATATGTGAAGATATAGTCACTGAAAAATTTTCAAATTTGATGAAAAGGAGAATCCTGCATATCCTAGATGACCTATGACATCTTCATGCACAAAATAACACAAAACAGACTATACCAAGGTACATCATCATCAAATTCTTTAAGTCATAAAAAAGAGGAAATCTCATAAGAAGTGAGAATAAAAAAGACCTTTTAAGTAGAGAAGAACAGGGGTATAGATTAGAACAGATTTTCAACAGAAACAATATAAGTTAGAAGTTAGTAGAGCAATATCTCAAAAGTTCTGGAAGACAGTCATCAAGTGAGAATTTTACACAGTAAAAATAACTTCTAAATTTAAACACATGTATTAAATTGTGTTTAATACATGCATGCACAATCTGAAAGAAATCACCACCAACAGAGACTCACTATAAGAAATGTTAAAAGAATCCTATATTAGATGAAAATATGGATTTACATAAAAGAGTGAAGAGCATTAGAAATAGTAACTGTGTATTTTTCCTGCTTATTTAAATCATAAATTACAACTGACAATTTATGACAAAACAATAACATTTTATGGAGTTTAAAACATGTTTACAGTTGTGACACGAAGTTGTAACCACCTGAAGTTAAAGTTGTATACTAGAGATAATTTAAATATAACGACACAAAACGCTAAGTCAAGCAAGTCCTCAAGTCATGCAAATCCTATGTTTTAACCCAGGATATTTGTCCATCTCCATTCCTCTCAGACTCACTTAAAAGAATTAAAAAATGCATGTGCTGTGGCCATCAGGTAGACAAAATACAGAAACAAAAAAGAGCTTAAGGGATACAGAAAGTCTTCCTCAGATGTCTAAGACTGAATGACCTATTTCCTTTGCATTCATTAGTGGGCACAGCTTGTTGGGGAGTCATGGGGACCCTCAGAGAGAAAAAGGATAAAGGGCCCCACATAAGATTAGCTCATAGGGAGTCATGAACCACCTTGTTGGAAGTTTTTCAAAAAGAGTTAGTGATCAGGTCTTGAGGCTTTTCTTTTACTTGAATTTCTGTGTAGCGGTTGTAAAAACTTATTTCAAAAATCAAAAAAAAAATCAGACATGACAGTCATTGTTAACTCTGCCATTATAATTTAAGGTTTTACTGACAGTCTTGGAGGGGGTTAGGGAATAAGCAAGTAAGCTTTGAAAGAATAGCACATTTCTTCATGGGTGTCTCGAATTTCGAAAGGAATTCTTTTTTATGTGGATGTAATCTAAAAATATGTAACCTGTTTCACCATAAGAGTGAGGACTTAATAGACACACACACACACACACACACACACATACACGTGCACACATATACACAGAGCATGATATAATCCCACCCATACACTCCATTATAAAACTTTAATCCTCTATCTAAAGAGCATTCTTTAACCCCCACAAGCAACTCCCACCCTTAAAAGCCCCCACGGGATAGCTCAGGGTCAGTCAAAAGTACTCAGAAAGTATTTGTCCTGCAGTCCTGATGACAGAGGAGTTTTCTCCCCACACAGCAAGGCATAAAGCCTTGTACTATTCTGGTGGGAGTTGTAGCCAAGGATTCAGGGATCCCAGGGTTATCTGTGCCCTGAGTGTGTACATTCCCAGCCCAAGTACCTCCACGCAGACATCTCCATATGCATTCCTTGGCTGGCGCCTGCTTTCTGGATGTACAAAAACAGGCCAGCAGTCCAGGAACATAGGAACTCAGTGCCACTGGCTGGGGAGTTCAGTTGTGTACCTTTTGCATGTCATCTCTAAAGCCTCGAGTCTCCTGCCATAACTATTTTTGATTTTGTGAGCATCAAGTGTACTACAGCACTACTTTCTCAAAATATCTTGAGTAATTTCTGCTTCTCATCGTGAACCCTGCCAGACACACCCTCTGGTAAGTAGATCCCTGGGATGCATGCTTAACTGATCAAGTCAGTCTCATTTCCCCACCTGTCTCTTGCCCCTATAAATATATTTCCTTTAATATATATATATTTTTCCTGCCCCAAAGAGAGTATAAATATCTTCTGATGGTGTTTTAACTAAGACATATAGTTTAAAACTTCAGAAGTAGTTGCTAGAGGAAAGGAACACGCTTCTGTACTTTCCTCCTTTTATCATTTTAATAGGAGTATCCTGGAGGGTATTTTCACTTGCTTTCCCCATTTTCCATTTATAAGGTCTTTTGCCTTACCAATCTGAAGATTAGGTCAACACAGCTTTTTTTGGTGTGTGTTATTTTGTAAGTAGCTGCAAGTGAAGACTTACATACCTAATGATTATTTTGGTGGATGGGATACTGTTTCAAATGATAACATCCTCTTAAGTAAGCTCCATGTACTGTAAAAATCAATGAGTTGTGCTCTGCAGGAGAAAACCCAGGGACTCAAGATTGCTGAAGTGCAGATTCGCGCCTTTGCCAGCAGTTCAGCTCCATGGCCAACCAGCGGTTCTTTCTGGGAACTATGCCTCAGGTATTTCTGTGGCAGTGTCAAAGGGATTTTTACTATATGATGCTATATCCAATTAATTCAGAAGACTAAAAATATAACCCGAGACACTGGAATTTTTGACTGCAGACGTCTCTGTCCAAGGCTTCTATTCTGGCACATTAAAATAACATTACTGCATCAGAAGAAAACCCCTGGGCAAGAAAATCAAGAAGGCAGGGGGCTCCCCCTTCTTAGCTATTAAAATGGTGTGAGGTTTTCAGTTTTATGTAGTACTGCTCTTTCAACACTATATATTTTCAAATGTCATGGGTATTTTGAGCATGTAACCTGTCTGCTTAATGATTTAAGCCGCAGTACTAACTTAATTACCTCAACCTGCCAGGTTTGTTTCAGGAAGAGACCTGCAGCACTGCTTATTACAAACTAAGAGGCATTTAGGGCTGTGTTTTCAGTAATTTCTTTGCTCTTTCTTCTGAATTTAAAAATGAGAAGTTATTCTTACAACAAAGTCAAGCCTAATTTTCCGATTTCTGTTTAATCAGACAGTGAAAGCTCAATCAGCTTGCAACTGTGGCCACTGGTAGTTACCAACGTTTAGATACCCTTAAACCCTAAATTTCCCAACATGTGAACGGCAGTCTGTAATTCTCATGCTGTCCTTTACATGCGGTAAATTATATATTATCCCCTATTCATACGCCTTCTGGACATGCATATCGTAAGCATACTTAATGTTGGCTGGCTTTTGGACGGAAAAAGCTGAAAAAGAAATTACTTTGAATAGTTTGCAGCATGAATACAACTTAAGCATCACCCTGCCATTTTTGTACCTTAGAGGTGGGTGGAGAAAAACGGCAGGTGCATCTCTCTCCCAATTATATAGTAACATATTTTGGGAAGATTGTATAATATAGTGCCCATTATACCAGTGGTTTCATGGGATAATTATGAAGCACCAAAGCAAATCAGCATACCAGACTAGTTGAATATGCTAACATTCTAATTTTGTATAGAGAGTGATTACTGTTATTATTATTTATAGAGTGCAGTAAGTGTACATGATGCTTTATAAACCGGTAGGCAGACAGGGCTCTGCCCAGAGATGCCTAAGTTCTAATTGTCTGAATTAGACAATGTAAATGGGGGGGAAAAAAAAGCTAATCTGTGCAAAGGCGGGTGATCAGGCAGAAAATGGGGATAAAGAAATGTTTAAATGTTTCTATAGGGTAGTAGGATAAAAGCAAGCAATTTTTAGCCTTACATTGCAGTTGCTCCATACAATTCAGCAAGAATCAAAATCCTGAAACTAAATCCACTTAAAATGCTTCTAGAGCCTTTGAGGATAACCTGACTGGTTCATGTATATGCAATCTTCCCCTACTGGGCCAAATTCTAGATCCCTAGATTCCATCACTGGGAAAGCACAAAGAAAGCAGGGGAAGAGAAGGGCGTCGCAGATTGTAGACTCTGAGGACAAGAACTGGGTCCAATAGGTATGTGACTTTCTAATTCATTCTCTTGACTAGGACATTTCTTGCCTTGATACCAGTGATGGGAAGCACAACAATTTTGTAACCAGTAGAACGGCTTTCCTATACCAGCAAATTGACTTATAGGAGCACCCTAATAAAATTAGTCAAGAAAGTATTTCCCAAAACTTGATATGAAAATAACAGCCAATTCTATCTCTACTATTGCTTATTAGGCTTCACATTATGACAAAAATTTCTTTGGTGTTAATATTGTCTACTTAGAATGAATAGTCTGCACTTCAAGAAAGAGCAGATCTATGGAATGGCCTGTTAAAAGTCCTATTTGAAAATCCATGCATAGTTTATACTTGAAAGTCTATCCAATCTAATTATAATATTAACATATGTATAAGTAAAATGACATCAGTTTTAATATAATAATACAGCTAAATCCAATTTTCACTACTAAATTATTCCTAGTCTATAACAACACTTAAGGGTGCTATGTACAAATATATTAACTAATTATTTTGTTTATGATTTTTTTTTTAAATTATCAGTTCAGGACTCTAACTTCTTAAAAGAATTGGCCATTTAGATTTTGTCTTTGGGGTTAACGCTACTAGAATTAGAGGGTATGATACATGTACTTCAAATATAAAGCTATTAATATATCATGAAGCATGAAATATTGAGCAAAGTTGCAGGAAAATCCCAGTGTTTTATATCAAATTGACTATGACCTCAAAATAAACACTTAACATTTTTTTGGTAATGTTTTCTTTATCATGAGCTTTCTTAAGCTCTTTTTAACACCTCCCTAGAAATATACCTATATGATTCAATATTTAAAAATAACTTATTAAGATCATTACATTTTATGTACACATATAGACATTCATGTATACATAGACTGTAACCACATACAAGTTACACATGTTAATTGGTTATAATGGCTCCTTGATATAGGTTCTCATTTTCTGTAAAATGAGAAGCTATATCAAGGAGCTTGTTTTATTCAGGAGATAGCTTCTGGAAAGACAGAATTATGAGTCTCCTCAGTTTGCCAACATGTATTTGCTCGATGTTTTGGTTTAGAGGCTTTGATGACTATAGAGTGCTAATAGGGTGCTATATTAAATAGAGGCCCTCCCCCAGGTATGCCTGAGCCCTGATTCCTAAAAGAGCTATTTATTTACAAGCAAAATCTATGGATTACTGTGTGTTGAGTTGTGTGTGTGTGTGTAGCAAATATTCTACATAGTCCCTGGAATGTGTATGATAACTGAATTGCTTGGCCTTAAGTTGCAGCAAATATTGCACATAGTCCCTGGAATGTGTATGGTAACTGAATTGCTTTGTCTTAAGTTGTCTTTGTTTCAGAGTATAGTGACACATTGGCCTGAAGCCTGTGGGGCCATTTTGGCAGAACCTGTAATCATTGTGAGCTCTCTTGAGATTAGGGTCCTGAAATTGATTAGGGCAAGTTGAGCTAACAGTATTTCTTAAATTATCAGCAACACATGCAGCCCACTTAAATGGTGAACGCGTTCTGAACAACAGGAAGATGCGTTATGATATTGTAATTCACTTTGGACAGTGCACATTGAGTTCTAAACACCAAGCTTTCAAAATATGTGAACCTCTAAGGTTAGAAGACAGACATGCGAACAACCAGTTACATAAGAATATTATCTTGGAGGTGTGTACAGAATACAAAAGGAAATCAAGGAAGAAGGGATTAGGCCTGCCATATCAAATAGCCATTACTCTCTGTGGCCAGGCCAGCAGGTTGTCATCTCTGCAAATACAGCATCACTAACTAGCTGCTGACACTGAAAGCTTTGAAGCAAATTGTGACCCAATTTAGAAGGTTCAGATGTATCATCGTAGCTGTCACTTCGCAAACTTGTTTTCAAACCATTCTTTTGTCAATGACTTGCTTACTCCCACACTATTAATCTGAATTAACATCCTCAGGAACAGTATTCCTGCAAAGGAATTGCTGTCTCTGAAACATGCATAACTAACTCTAGTTATGTAATTCCTTTGTGATGACAATATGTTTTCAAATTTATACGTTAAAAAATAGGATGGCTGGTACCCTGTGTCTTCTGAAACTCCCTTGTTAGATGTTCTAATCAGAACATGTCATATTCTCACTTATTATTTAATTCGACCACTGGTTAAATCCAACCCTAGCTAAGATAGCCATAACATACCTAGTTAGTTAATTAGTATTCTAATTTTCCGATGTGTGCATTCCTATGATTACTACACCCAAGACCTTATAGAACAAGATCCCAGACTTGCTTCTATTTTGTTAAGCTTCCATTTGAGACTAGAGATCACAAGGATGCTTTCTGCTGCTCCCCCAAGTCTGACCCTACTTTTAGTACCTTTAAAAAGTTGAAATTAAAAAGTGTGGATAGGGATTTTTTTTTATCCCCTTCCATTCTGTTCTTTTCACTCCCCCACCCCCCTTTCCGATCTTAAAGTGTTATTACAAAGAATTGTTGAAATCTCGGATATTAGTGTTCTGGATACAGGAGGAAAGACGCTTAGAGTTAAAACCACTGTCATTGCACATGGGCAAAACCGCTGCCTGCTCTGGCGGTCACAGCAGCGCGGTCCTGAAGAAGCTTTCTTGCTGAGGGACCTGCTCCTGGTAGCAGGAGGGCAGGGCACAATTTGCTCCCGCCGAGACCACAGGCGGCAGCTATTGCGGGTTGGAAGCTGGGCACAGCCTCGCAGGCAGGGGAACGCGCACCCGGCCCCGAAGACTGTCGGGCTGCCGCTGCCGGGCAAGCACTGCAACGGCAAGCTTCATCCGTGCTAGAGAGTCTCTTAAGATCCTTCATTTGATGCCTCTGCATAAAGCTTCAATTTTGACTCCTAGGCAACTTCAAAGAACGAGCAAAGTTGGGTCCCTCTGAAAAGTAAGATCCCGGAGCGGGCAAAGCCTCTCTGTGGCCTTACCCTGCTGACCTCAGGGAACTGCTCCAAGTTCTAAACACCGCAGCCTCGGGCAGGAGAGCCAAGGGCGAGGCATAGCGCTTCTGAAGTCCAGCCTAGGCCTCGACGCCTGCTCGTGCGCCCAGCTTCTGGTGGAGGCTCTTCCAGGTTCTAAGGGTGGGGAAGCGGGCGCGGAAGACCGGCTCTGATTCCTTCGCAGCAACTTCTCAGTAGACGGTGGCAGCGGGCAGGATGTCCGCCTCGAAGAGGCAGGAGGAGCGCTAGGCGCACGGAAGCGGTCTCCCTCCTAGGACCTTGCGGCGAGAGTGGAGGCCGGGAGTGGCCCGTCCGGATCTCGACTCCGGAGCGTGAAAACAACCCTCCCGCGGAGTCTACTCCTCTCTCCGTCCTAAGCCTCCAGGCAGCCTTTCAGAGGAATCTAGTCCACCCTCCAACTTTGGGCAAAGAGAGTGCCAACTCCCGTTCTCCCACCTCCCTATCGCGCTAATTCATTTCCTTGGGTCGCAGGCAAACTCGGCGTCCCTAGTATCCCCGCCCCAACCTGGTAGCGAGCGCCCCCGGCTGTTCACAGCAGCCCCTCGGGCCTGTTTGGAGGTTGCCAGGTCGCTGGCTCCTCGCAGAATCCAGCGGCGGCTCCCAGCGGTCCCCGGTCCGGGGGGGTGGGGGAGGCACACGCGTGTGTACACACTCGCTCGTTCCTGCTCACACTCCCACATCCCGGCTCCCGGCTCCCCACCCGCCGCGCCGCTCCTGCGCGGGGTGGGGGGTGGGTGACGTCAGGACTGCAGTCCCGAGGAGAGCGGCTGGAGAGGGCTCCGCGCTCCTCGCCTCGGAAGCTGGAGGCGCACGCCGGGCGCGCCGCTCCCGCGCTCCTCCCTCTCTTCTGCACCCGCTGTCACGCCGCGCGGCCGCGGGGGAGCCTCGCGAGCCTCCAGGTGAATTGAAAGTCGTTTCCGGGGGAGGAAGGAGCGGGTGCTGCAGTCCTGGCAGGCACTGAAACTGCAACTCCGACAGAAACGACCCAGCCGAGGAGCGGGGCGCGCGGCGCGGTACGCAGCATCCGCGAGCTGCCGGAGGCGGCCCCGGCTCAGCTCGCTGAGGCGCGCGGCCACCGGACCACGGCCCCGGGACTCCCGCCCAGGGCGCGCCCGCCGGGGAGAGACCCCAGCTCTGGCGCATTTCGCAGCTGCGCGGGTGTGGGGAATGAGAGCGCAGTGGCTCCAGGTCGCCGCGGAGCAGCTGCCTCGGGGAGCCCGAAGAGTGGCGAGGGGGCGGCAGCCCCGACCAGAAGTAAGTGTACCAGAAGTTTGCGTTGGTTTCCCTACCGCGCCCACCGAGCTAGTGGGAGACGCCTCTCCGCTCGTTTCCTAAGGATGCGGAGGGCAGACTTAGAAGGGAGCCCAGCCCGGGGGAGAAAGTCATTGTTGGGGGGGTTGGAGAGGCAGAATTCAGAGGGCAGAAGCAGATGGAGAGGTACCAGAGGAGAACCCCGGCTGGGGTGAGGGGCGGGGAAAGAAGTCGACCCTGGGGGTCTGGGGCAGGGAGGGCTTTGGGAGGAGTGAAGGTGGGGGTAGTCCTACCTATTCTGGTGACCTTGGCGTGCCCCCCTGGAGTGGCGAGCCACACACTTACCGAGGCTGGTACCCTGGTGGCTGGATCCTGCGTGGTTTCTCACTCAGGGCCGCTTAGGGGTTGTCGCGCTTCCGGACAGCAGGAACATAGACTGGGGCACAAGGCGAGAGGAGCCGGCTCAGGCTGCGATGCTGGACGTGGTTACGTCGAGGAGTCCAGATCCAGGGGTTCAGCGTGGGAGGCTGGGGCGCCTTTGGAAACGCGCCAGCGTCGGCGGAGACAGCAGTAGAGGGAGGGGGCGGCGTGACACTTCGGGTGGCCACAGTGGCTGTCGGGTGCCTGCGGAACCTCGGGGGCTAATTCTTTCATTGGATGGCTTCTCCGAGAGCCACGCGCTGGGGAGCAAGCTGCAGCTGGGGCCCTCCTCGCGGCTCTCTCCGCGCGGCGGCGGGACCCGGAGGCTGCCGGCTTTTCCCTGTGGCCTCGAGAACCTGCGAGTCTCGTTTTGCGCCTGAAACCCTGAATATTTTGCTCACTTCTCTCCGCTAGCACGTACCGCTCTTTTCAGCTCGGTCTTTTCTTGCCGGACTCTCGCGGGAGGTTTTAATCTTTAAGTGACCAAACTTCTAATGGGGAATGGAAAAGTTCCTGGAAGCTGCGTTCCTCTTAGGAGCAGCGCCCCACAGAGGCCAGGCGGGAGCTCTGCAGGTCAGCTTGCCCACCCTGTCATCAGAGGAGGGTTCTTCTGGGAGTTTATATTAAAGTGATTGGATTATTCCCTGAAGACGACAAAGGTGACCCCTTAAGAAACCTGAATGCCACTAAACTTCTAGTACCAAGGGGTACACTTTCCAGGGAGAAGGAGATAGTTAAATCCCATTGGTTTAAGAAAAATGTCATTGAAGATGCATACTGATTACCTAATTTCGTTTACTCATATTCATTCACCTGTCCATGCAAACTACTTTTGAGGCTCAATATGTGCCGTACATTGTGTTAGATGCTGGCGGCGATATAAATTGGTGTGTTATAAATTGGGCTTGAGGTCTGTAAGAGAAGTGGTCTGGAAAGTAAGTAGAAAACATGAGTCCTCCACTAAAGGGCAGGAACCACTTGGTTTTTACATAACGATTCACTCTCAGCTCATTATTGTGGAGCTCAATATCTAGTAGATTCCATGTCCTGAAAGATAGGGGCATTAGTTTGATGCTCAGAGATCAACAACTCTGCCAGGCACACACATCAATAAGGCTTGTTAAATGAATAAAACAGCAAATTATTAATCCTGCAAAGTGTCTTAAAGGAAGGCATTAACTGTATTTGAGGGGAACATGTAAAGGAGAAAGAGAAATGACAAGAAAGGGGAAAAATGAAGGAAGCTGGAGAGGACAGAGAGAGAAACTAGGGTTTGGAGTGATTTGCAAGTATGTATTCTCTTACAACTTTTGTATGTATTCTCTTATAACTTTTACTCTCCATTTTCATGCAGTGGTAATGACTAGCACCCAACTCAGTTGTCCATTTGTGAAATGCATGCATCTCTATGGAAATAAAGATTGTAATTAGTTTTTTAGAACAGGTTCTCTGTTAATGTTTACTGCATGGAGGTCATATTGCCAAGCGTCTGTGGATATGTTGACAATGTGGTAATTTGGTTGTGTCTAGGAAAGTAGAAAAATACTTTAGAATACAAAATCATTCCTTCAATTATCTCGAAATGCCTATTTCTATGCCTGTACTTTAAAAGCACTTAATTTAAGGTTGTTTGAAATGTTTATACATATTAGTACTTTTATGTAGATTTTCCCAGTGAAGACCAACATAGATGCAGGACTTTCAGTTCAATTGAACACAAGTTACTGTTGCAGTCAGGTAGAAAATGGTAACTTCCAAAGCACTTTTTCCCTTTTCCCTTTGTTTTATTGTTTTACCAAAAACTAAAGTTTCATATGTTTTTCTCAAGTGTACAGTTGAACTTACTTTGCATTGTGTTGTCAGTATTCAT
The DNA here is from genome assembly GCF_000260355.1 of Condylura cristata. NCBI lineage: Eukaryota > Metazoa > Chordata > Mammalia > Eulipotyphla > Talpidae > Condylura > Condylura cristata. The sequence goes on from NW_004567131.1 coordinate 24,470,958, forward strand.
AAATAACAATAATCCAGTGAGTGGTTTGAGTTCAGAATTTATAAACAGTAATTCTGGATTTAGTTATTGGAAACTTCTCAGTACTCTGTGATTTGGAGCAATCCAAGAAATTTTGTAAACCTCATCATTTTTTTTCTACTTAAACATAAAATTATCTTTCATAAGTGATTTAGGTATGCCTTTGCAATCAAATTATGTCTATGTATACTACTATTTTGTTTTGGATGCTGTATTCTCTGGTTGATGCCATTAATTAAGCAAGCCAGCACTGATGAGTAATTTGTAATTAATGAATAGAAAACCTCTTTATTTTCCACTTCAGATATTTTGGAGACATTTTAGGACTTTGAAGAGTGTTGTGTTTGTGGACAATGTGTGGTGGCTTCAAAATTATGTTTTAGAAGTAAATGTAAATAGATACTACAGAAAGGTAGTTAAATTTTAGGATTTTTAAATCAAACACTGAAATATTTTATTCTTGTGGATATTTTATTTGGGTTATTAGCAGAACAATACTGTTAGATGAAATAATTATTTGAATGAATCTTAAGGATTCAGCGAGGATTCTAGGTGATTAGAATTTTATTTTGGAAATGTAGTTAGTATACATAAGTGCTGAGGTTACAGAAATATGGAATCTCAGATTACTGAGCATCTGTTCTAGTCTTATTTTCTTTTGCAGATGAGAAAGCTAGGACCTAGAAAGTTGAGGGCATCTCCCAGGATGCCAATCAAATGCACAAAAATGCCTTATCTTGTCCACTAGCATTGACAGAACATCAGACCGTTAGAACATCTAAGCACAAACAACCTGATGGATATGCTGTCCTTGGACTTTCTCTTCTCTTGGTTCTCATATGCGAGAGGGTGGGAGAGGAGTCCTATTTACCTAACCCCTCCTCACACTGCACCTGCCGTCTTTCCAGGTCCTTCAGAGAACAGATAACAAAGGACTTACCTGGGTTTTCTTGACTCCCAGACTCATATCAAGGTCTGGTCCTAGGTAGCACTGAAGTGAGGTTTACATGCTCCATTGCACATGCAGACATCAATATACATCATAGCATCATCATTTTGGAGCCAGAAGGGGGTCTAGAAATCATTTGATCCAAATCCTTCCTTACAGAACTTGACATAGAAGGATGTGTGGTAGTTATATTACAGTGTTGTATAGGACTCCATGAATCAATTTCTTACTCTGTTAAGCTGCTGTGTCCTGTCTCCAGTGGATGGCACTGGCTATCATTTGATGACTATTAAGTTAACATAAGCATGTGTATTGGAGAGACACAATTTGTATTTACCTTCCACCTGGCCTCTCCCTAGCTGTGCCACCACCACACTTAAGTTCTCTACCCCCTCTATTATGTAATATTGGTTTTTGATGTTGTTTTATTACCAATATATTGGTATAGATGTATTTGCATAATCATTTATTTATTGCTTCTCCCTAGATTATAAATTTTATTTTAAAAAAGGGACAAAGTATTTTTTGGTCACTGCATGTCTAAGCCCTAACATGCCCTGGCACATAATAAGCACTCAATAAACATTTGTTGGATGGATCAATGGATAGATGGGTGGGTGAGTATAATAATGATTGAAGCGAATTCTACTTAGATCGATTTAGAAATCTTAATATGAGATTTACACCTATCTAAGGATTCAAAATCCAAAATGCTGCTATGTTGGCTACCATCACCCCCAGGATAGACGAGACCCTGATATTTCCCTTCTACTCCTCTAGCTCTTATTTCTTCTTCTCTTAGTAACTGGAAGCTCCACTTGAAGCTCCAGTTGTTTGGGCAACAAACCTTGACATCATCTTGACTTCTCTTTCTCACAACCAGTGTTTAATCCATTCATAAATTCTGAAGCTGTTCCTTTCTTTATGATAATTCCAAATCTGCCAGTCTACACCAGGTCTCCACCACTTCTCACCTGGATTGTGGCATTGGCCTTCTTCTCTCCCTGTTTCCCTTCTTGCCCACTCCTAAGTCTATAGGTTCAACACAGAGCCAGAACAATGCTACTAATACCTAAGTCAGGTCTTATTATTTCTTTGATCACATTTTGCAATATCTTTTCAGCTCTCTCAGAGTAAAAGAAAGGCCCTTATAATTAATTTAATTGAATTAATAACACTTTACACTATCTAGCTTGCTCTGTCTCCTGTTTCCCTCTAATTACTGTTTCTGCCACTGTCATTTCCTTCTTGTTCCAACAACACACCACATATGCTTTCTTGTAAGCAACTTTGAACTTGAACTTTTTGTCTGGAATGTTCTGGACTCCTGCTTGATTCACTCTTTTATTCCTTACATAACTTTTCTCAAATTCCTCTTCTCAATGAGGCTTCTCCTGGCTATCCTATTTAAGATTATCCTCCTCTAACTTTTAATTCCCCTTTGGCTCTTGTGACCCAAAATACCATGAACTCTACTCACTGGAACAATGTGTGACACATAATGAGTGTTCATAATTATTTATTGAGTAAATAAATAGGAATAAAATAGTGCCTGCATTATAGGGTCTTAAAAGATTAACTGGAAATGTATGCCAAGTGCTAATCACAGGGTTCAGCACACAGTACGTGCGTAGTTCATAGTTTCCGCCACTATTATGTTATTTCTAGTCTCCCTACCATTTTGTCCCTCCTTTGACCAGGGCTGTGGTCAGAACTCTCAGAGCTGTTATTTTTATAAATGACCTTGACAGAGCCCCAGTGTTTGTTTACATCTGCTGCTGGAAATAATTAGTAAATAAATGCACTTATCTCTCCAAGAGATGGCCTAATCATTCTACAAAATATCTTCTGACCCGGGGCATTAGGAAGTTTGCTGTTTTAAATCACCCCGAGGGAAGCGAGTCAAATTCTCTCCCAACATCCTTGCATGTCCTTCCTTAAAAAGTCGAAGAGGTCTTCCTCCTCTCCTAGCTACTTTGTACTTTACATGGTGGTGGCAGTGGAAGGGTGGAAAGAGTGGCCATCATGGCAAACTGAAAACAGAGCTATATCTGGAACATCATTTCTTCCTGAAGTCACTTGTCAAAAGGACAAGAACTGGGACAAGAGAAGGAACTGGGAGATTTTTTTGATTAGCTAGTTGACTGTGCTAGTTGATTTTTGATTGCTTTTCATGTTGATTCCTACGTTTGCTTCTTGCTTGTCTTAATGGTACAGGGCAGGGAGAGAGGGGAATCCCTGAATCCCAAACCTGCCTGCTCTAAATAGGTTCTGCCATCTGCCGCATCAAGACAAGACATAAGAGCTTTAATGGAAAGGAACTTTAATACAATGAGTGTGCAATACAGAAGACAAAGAATATACTTTCTAAATCAAACACCTGGAGTTACCCAACCCTTGTGGATAAAAGTCCATCCAAAAGAGATTGGCCCAAAGCAAGGCCTGAAAGCCTGCCACAAGATTAAAGCACCTTCTGGCTGGGACCTATAGAAAAGGGTCAGATATGGCCAGACAAGTCTGGAAGAAAAGAGAAAAATCAAAATTAAGATAAAAATTGCCATAGTCAACCTCCCCATAGGTCTCTCACCTACACCTGTTTTACCAGCACAGGGCCAAGAAACAAGCACGATTTCTTCATCACATGCTCTCTGCTCCATATGGCTTTCTCAGGTCACCTTCTGGCTCTCTAGCCTGCTTCCTTCTTCTCCAGATCCTACTCCTCTATGCTTAGCTCCACCTTTCTCCTGGGTGGGGCAGGGAACTTGAAACTTCCCCTTCTCCTGGGGCCTACCCTGTTACAATAACATGACCATTCTCATTGGTTAGCACCTGACCCAACAGATTTTAGACAAAAAGGATTTTGATTAATCAGTGAGAATGACATAAAAAAAAAATCACCTCTATACTCCCCTTCTCAGGACAGGGGAAAGTTTGTATGCTAAACAAACTCTCCTTATTTATTTAATATTAGCCAGTACCATTCGTCGTTAATTGGGACTAGGTGCTGACTTTAGACTGTGAACAACTGAACCCAGAACATGGATATCAAACCAAATCATACAATTTATACCAATAATACAAATGACAAAAATCAAAAAAGAAAAATTGAAATGATCTTTATATGCCCTGTTCTCTCAGTTTAGTCCTATGGTTGATATTGTGGCTTTAAATACCGTGAAGATGAGGGGGCGAGCCTTTGTTAAATTTAAAGAACTGGGCTCTTCCACAAATGCTTTGAGATAGTTACAAGGATTTCCATTTTATGGTAAACCAATGCAAATCCAGTATGCAAAGACAGATTTTGATATAATATCTAAAATGTGGGGTACTTTTGCTGACAAAGAAAACAAGAAAAGAAAAACGCCAAAACTATAGAACAGACTGCAATGACTGCAAACAAAAAACCTGGTCAGGGAACATTAAATAAAGCTAATATTCAGGGGACTGCAGCGCCAAATCCTCAGGTCTCTGATGACCCTCCAAACTATATTTTATTCCTTAATAATTTACCAGAAGAGACTAATGATCCATGCTGTTTAATCAGGTCCCTGGTTTCAAGCAAGTATGTTTGGTACCTAGAAGGCATGATACTGCTTTTGTTGAGTTTGAAAATGGTGGACAGGCCAGAGCTGCCAGGGAAACATTACAAGGGTTTAAGACCACACCATCCCATGCCATGAAGATAACCTATGCCAAGAAATAACTTTGGGATAGTTGTCTTAAAAAGGATTTGGTGTTATTTATGATGTTTGTTATGATAATATTTGGTTATTTTTAAATAGTTGATCCAGGGTGGAGGGGGGAGCATAGTGAAATTTTGGTGAAGGATTAATAAAATTGCTAGTATTTCTTAAGCCTTAGTGAAGGCTTGAATTTTGTACAATAAACTGTTATTTGCATTCAAAAATAAATAAATAAATATATTTACATTTCTATGCAAATTACCATACTCAGCTCTACAGTTATTAACTCCTGCTAGCTCAGATAAGCTTTAGATGTTGACTCAGCAGATAGTACTTTCAGCGCTGACTGGTTCATAATGGTTTTGCTTTAAAAGGGAAAAGTGGGGCCCTCCCTGGTGGCTCAGCGGGTTAAAGCACAGCGCTGAGAAGCTTGAGTCACTTCCCCATGAGTTCAATCCCCGCCTGCCCCCGGAGGAGATCCACATGGCGTGGCAGACCTCTCCTGACCCACCCATTGCTCCCCTCAGCAGTGTACTTAGTCGCTCTGCCTGTTCTGCTCCCCGCTCTGTCTCTGGTGAATCCTCTCACCCTCCGCATTTCTGGCCTGTACCCCAGCTCTATATGAATAAATCCTAAAAAAAAAAAAAAAAAGGGAAAAGTGTTATGGTGTGTGTGTGTTTTCCCTTCTAGAAGGAGAAAGAGAACCTTGGGTTTAATACTTGTAGGTTACAGTCTGCTCAGCGACCTTGCCCCATTTACAATTAGGTTAGAGTAGTTTTTCTGGAGCCAGGAAAAGTTACCAGGCAGCAAAAAATGAGACCAACAACCTTGAAGTACAGCCATGAGAAATCCATTTTCTTAGAACTGTGAAAGAGATGCAGTCAGAACAACTCTTTAGGAAGAAGAAAGGGAGACAAGAAGTGGGGAGAATGAGAGCAAGTAAGCCACTGTGTGTGTGAGAGAGAGAGAGAGAAAGAGAGAGAGACAGACAGACAGACAGACAGACAGACAGACAGGCACGATGGATGGTAGGATGGACACCCAAATCATTATAACAATGAAAGGAAAGAAAGGGTGACTTTTTATCTTTCTCAGCAACTAGAGTATACAATTCTTTTTTGCCTAGCTTAGAAATACAATTTTTTTCTGAACATCTTTCATTAGAAGGTTTTTTTGAAAATTTTTCTCAGAAACAATGCTACATATGAATTTAGGTTCCCAACTGCCTTGGGGAAAACCTCTCTCATTCATTGTTGAACACTAATAAATGATACTATAGTTTACTTTTTCATATGGGAAAATGAGTCTTAATTCCTAATTAGAAATTTTAATTTCTAGCATGTTATGCCATGTGATTTAGATTGGCATTTTGATAAGTAATCTCTCCCTTGACTCCTTACTGGTTTATCTAATAGAATAGGGGAAATGCACACACACACAGAGTATATATAATATACTTGTATGATATGTGTGTATGTGTAAATATATATACACAGGTGATCTGGCTATTTTTTGGATCTCCTTTATCAGCTTTTAAAAACACTTATAAAATTATGTTAAATTAAAAAAGTAAAAATATAGGTAAAATACATAATCAAAATTAAGTATATAGACATTGTTGAGAATTAATACTCCTACATGACAAACCTCAGGGCTGATGTATCCGTCAGTGTCACACATGGCTTCCAAAGGAATGGGATGCATGTAACAGAGAGAGGTGAGGAGATTTTCAGAAGATTTCTATTTAGAGGTGTAATGACTCTCTCTAGGAGGCTAAATCCCTGATTTATAGTGTTTGCTGATTTCTGTGTTGTAAATATTTCTACATTAGCCAATTTCAGCATGACGTCAACTGGCTTACAAAACTCTTAAAAATTTAACAAGCCACTTTCATAAATCTCTACAATCTGGGCCCCCCAGTCTATTTTTTTTTTTTTATTGCAAACAGTGATGCAAAAGAAGAGATTTAAGTTGTCTTCTTGTCCTTTCCCTGTGCTCCTTCCCCTATTTCACTTGGTGAACTGTAGGGGAAAAAAAAAAGATATAGATCCTGGAGTCAGTAAATGTATTCTATAATGAACCAGATTGTAAATATTTTAGACTTTTCAGTTCACATTTGGCTTTTGTCACATATGTTTTACTGAGCAACTCTTTCAAAGTGTAAAAAATGAGCTTTCCGCTTAGCTAAAAGGCAAACAAAAATAACCCAAAACAAAACTGGACAGTTCCATTGGGCCTGTGCATCTTAGTTTGTAGTAGCTGTCAGGGTGGGTCTTTGCAAAGACAATTTTCACAGGACTGGAGTAGTATAAGATATATTCCACATGTATATCTCAAAGGAAAAGTCCAGATTGAATAAGGTTGTCCTAAGCCTTGTCTCTTTGTTGGAAGAACGAGGCCTCTGGGAGTAAGTGGGAAGGGGTGTGCAGCTGAGCTGCATGGGGGGAAGGGGAAGCACAGCTAAGGTCACATTTACAAAAGAGACAAAGCAGAATACCACTTTATTGAAATATAATTCACCTAGTATTAAATCCATTCACTTAAAGTATATTGTTCTTTTTTTTAGCATCTTCATAGGCTTGGGCAATCAACACAAGGATCTAATTTGAGAACATGTCCTTCTCTCCTAATAGAAACTTTATACCATCAACAGTTGATCACCAGAGACTGCTGTGTTCTTGGCTCCTGTTTTGATCCCTTTCTTCCCCCCCACCGCTAATGAATGTCTCCGATTTATAGTTGACCTGCCAGCTTGTTTTCTTTTCCTTACCCTTGAAGGGCTTGCCTGTGTTCCTCCTATAAGTGAAACCATCTGATATTTTTCTTTTTCCTTCTTGCTTATTTTATTGAGCGTAAACCTTTCCAGTTCCATCTATGTTGCTGCAAATGGCATAAGCTTATCATTTTTGATTGCTGAGTAATATTCCATTTGTGTGCACGGATGTGTGTGTATTATATATATATATACACCCATTGTGTGTGTATATATATGTTTATATTTATTCATGTATATATGTGTGTATACATACATACATTTATATATACACACCATAGCTTCTTGATCCAATCCAGGTAGTCATTTTGAACATTATTTCAAGGTCATTTCTCTTTGTAACTTTTACCAGATAATTTAAACCAAGTCAGTTATTGTGTTCAGAACAGCTGAACTTAATTTCATAGGGTCGTTGAACTTCTTTCTTTACAATGAAAGACTAAATATTATCATGCCATTATTTTAATTTTTTTAATTTGATAAAGTTATATATGTAACTGTTCCCTAATTATTAATACTTGTAACTACCACTTAATTAAATAATGCAGGAATAAACTCAACATGCATTATTTCTTATTGCTTTCAATCAAGTTTCTTTAGAAGATTTTCATTGCCAGTTAGTTTAAACTTTCATTGCTTCTTAGGAGTATGGGATTGCTTCAGGTATGCCAAAAGCAGCAAAGAGGGTGGGAAGGTAGGGTGGAGTAGAGCATACAGGCATTTAATTCTGTAGGTAATCTTAGAAGATTGAGTTGGGCTGAGAGTTATGTCAAGTCAATATTTCTAACTGTCAACTAAGGGTTTGGAAAAAAGGGAGGAAGTATGTGTCACAGATTAATTGAGGGAGCAGAAAATAGGAGTGCAGAGAGCAAATTGCTAGAGGCATCACTGAATAGAGCTGTTTGAAACCATTGGACCCGAGGCTATGCTTGCCAGCTCAGGGACCAGGAATGGCCGTTGCAGGTCCATTTAGCACAGGTTCTAGTCTGTAAAACTGTTTTATTCAATTCTTTGCCCCTGGCTATCAAACTGAGCTACTTCTCCTAGTGTAAGACCATAGGGCTTATCAAGAGCTATGGTTTCAATTCACAGTCACTAATCATTTCAGTCTCATTTTGCCATCAGAGACCTTGTTTGTGTACTTCTAACAGTTCAGTATGACTCCTACCCAGCCAAAATATCAGGCAGGTACGACTAAGTACCATACTTCTCTGAAAACTCATTACTCAGCAAACATTTTAATAGCTCTTTCCATGTTTATAACCTTCATATAATGATGATTTCAATAATGGTGAATATAGATCATGCTTTCCATGAATATGCAATTTCTACTCTTACACAATCTAATTTTTTAATGTTCTGCCTGATTTGTCTCTGTCTAGGACTCTGCTGATTTGCATGGTGGCATTATTATTGTCATTATTTTACTGTTAGTTATTTTGACATAAGAGAGCCATTGAAATTCTTCAGTATCTAATAAAGTTTGACTTTAATTGCCACTAAAAATTATGATGTATTACTGAAGTTGAAACTCTTTTTAAAAGGGGTTTACTCTTCAACCCCATCAAAAAATGGGCAGTAGAGCTAAAAAGACACTTTTCCAAAGAGGAAATGCAGCAGGCATATGAAAAAATGTTCAACATCACTCGTAATAAGGGAGATGCAAATTAAAACCACAATGAGATACCACCTCACCCCAGTGAGAATGGCACATCTTCAAACAACTAGCAACAACAAATGTTGGCGAGGATGTGGAGAAAAAGGAACTCTCCTGCACTGCTGGTGGGAACGCAAACTAATACAACCACTATGGAAAACTGTTTGGAGGTTCCTCAAACTGCTAAACATGGAGCTTCCCTACGACCCAGCAATCCCACTCCTAGGTATCTACCCAAAAGACACAAAAACACTGATTGAAAAAGATACTTGTACCCCCATGTTTATTGCTGCTTTATTTACAATTGGAAAAACATGGAAGCAGCCCAAATGCCCAAAAGTAGATGACTGGATTAGAAAGATGTGGTACATATATACAATGGAATATTACTCAGCAACCAAAAAAGAGAAACACATGTCTTTTGCAGCCACTTGGATGGAGCTGGAAAAGATCATGCTGAGTGAGATAAGCCAGAAAGAGAAAGAAAAATACCTGATGGTTCCACTCATAGCAGGAGTATAATGGACCAGGCGAGAAGATAACAAGAATAATGAACAACCATATACCAGTGACATTTTGTAGGGGTGGAGTGGGGAATGGTATCAAAAACGGGGGGGGGGGAAAGGGAGGGAAATGCACGGGACTATGGTGGTGGCACAGGGGTGATTTGGTGATGGGAAACTCGCGGGGATTACAATCGAGATGGAAAAAAAATGTGCAAAATTATGTAAAAATAAACTTTGTAATAAAAAAAAGGGGGGGTTTACTCTTTACCCCAGCAATATTAATGCTTCATGATATCCTATTCCTGGTATCTGTAGGCAATTTCCTTTATATCCTTGACTTCAAACCTAATCTTAAACCAACAGGGAGGGGCCTATTTCTCCTTTTTGATGATGGGAGAGAAAAAAGGTTTGTTTGTTGTTTTTTCATTTTTGTCCCCTTTGTACTTAGCACAATACTTATTAGAGTCAGTGAACTGAGTGAAAGAACAAATATACTTGAAAGTGTGGTAATCAGAATGCACATAGCAAACATCCTAAATAGTTTATTTACAATAAGTTGAGATTCCTTATTTAATATTATTTCTTCACTATTGCAGATAATGTGACCTAATAATAAAAGTAATATTAATTTTAGTTTCTTTGATATAGCTATAAGATTTACATTTATTATGAATCACAATGAAGTTTCAGATATGTAACAGAGACATTGAATGATCAATAAGCAGATGACAGATGCGTAACTTTGAGAATCTGGTTCTCAAAACATATTCATTTTCTTTCATCTACGGATATTATCATCTTCAAAGTAAAGTAGACTTTACTTTAAAGGAAGTAATCACGTTTTCCAAATTTTAACCATTAAATTTGCCCATGAAAGAAAAGCAAAACTTACATGACATTATAACTTTTACATTTTAAAGGGCAACTGACATTACTCATTTCACCAAATTGGCCTTTCAAACCCATGATCTTAATCAAAAACATGTTTCATTTTAAAGGGAAACACTTTGTCCCAATTGGCTAGTGAATTTTTGTGTATTTGCCTTAACAGTGATAAGAAAATACAAGTTTTGACACAGATGATATAAATAGTGTATTTCAGTTTTGAAGACATTGTGGTTCTTTTTATTCCTTAAATAAGCTTTTATGGGAAAATTCTAACATTACAGACATAAGAACTTTGGGAGAAGCGACATGATGACAGCAGAGTGAGGACACCAAGCTCAGCTCCTCCACATCCTCACAGCTCTATTGCAACAGAACAAGGAACAGAGGAGCAGTGTCCAGGATAGGGGGCCCCAGTAGACACTGGGGTATGCCGAGCAGGCAGCCCTGACAAGATAGGCCCCAACAGGCACCAGCAGGCCCCAGCAGGCCCCAGCAGGCAGTGGAGCTGGGCAGCAAGCAGCCCTGCTGTGGTGACCCCCGCAGGCCCTGGGAAGCAGTAGGCCAGTGTCTGCAGACAGCCAGATGCTGCCTGCCCAGTGAACAGTGGGGCAGGCCCTACAGTGGTGCAGATGTATCAGAGAGTGGTCTCTGCTGGCTGCTGCTCTTGGAACTGGAAGTACACTGGTTGGAGAGACAATCTCATGGATAGGTAGTGGCACTTGGTTATCCCTTGGATGGTGGAGATCAGTGCATGCTGCAATAGGATTTATGCTGAGGACATTCATGTTTCATCAAATAGGAGATGGGTGGAGAGAAAAACCTCTGGTGTGTATAGGGAAAGACCTAACTCAAATGATTAGGTAAGAGAAAGATCTAAAAGCCATCCAAGTTGGAAAAGACAAATAGAATTTCACTATTTACAGATGACATGATAATCTGCACAGAAAACACTCTGGATAATGCTAAAGAACGATTAGAAATTATCTCGCAGCATAGTCAAGTGGCAGACTCAAAATCATTATGCAAAATTCAATTGCATTCCTAAATACAAATAAAAGACTAGAAGAGAAAGAAATCAAGAAAATAATCCCATCTTCAGTAGCATAAAACTATATAAATATCTCAGAATAAACCTTAAAAAGAAGGTAAAAGACTTATTCTTTTATTCTTATTCTTTATAAGATTGCTAAAAGAATTGAAAAACATAAGAAAGACAAAGATACTCCATGCTCGTGAATTAGAAAAATTAACACTGTTAAAAGTGCCCATCTTATCCCAGGTAATATATAGATTCAATGTCATCCTATCAAAGTTTCAATGGAATTCTTCAACTATGTAGACAACACTGAAATTTATATGGAATCATAAAATCCCAAATAGTCAAGGAAATCTTGAAAAAAAAAAAAATAAGAGCAATGGTGGTCTCACACCTCCAGATTTCAAATAAAGTATTATCTTTAATCATAGATGGTATCTAAACCAATGTCACCACAAAGAAAAAGTAAAGTAAAAATTAATAAAATAAAATAAAAAATAGACATTGTATCATTTAACCTATTAAGTGATATATCATTTGAATAAATGAAATCAGTTTAAAACTTTGAAAACATGTTTGCTTAGTAAGATTTTGAAACGTATGCAGTGAAACAAAGACAAAATACTTGAATCCTGTGATATATTGTGTAAATAACCAATTATAATGCCGAAGATTATCTTTGTGGAAATTAGTTTTGAGTTGGCTTTTGAGGTTGGCAGATAGATTGATGAACTGAATTGGATGGGGGCCCGGAATAAGGTGAGATTTGCAGAGGGAGTAGGCTGAAATACGATAACCTCATACAAAAGGTAGCCCCAACAGTGGTATCAGAGGTAACACAATCCAAGAGTTGGTTACCTACTCTCCGTTTTGTTTCTTACCTGCTCTAGGCACTTTACTTGTCTCTTTGCTGTTAATATTCTAATCTTCTGATTGGTTAAACAAAATGGATATTGGAATCTCACAGCTACATCATAGAATTACTCTAGGCATAGTTTGTTCTATATAGAATACCTCTTAAACTGCATAGATTAAAATTCCTTATAAGGCTAGTAACTACTTTAAGCCTAGAATTATTCCACTAACAATCACAGGTAACCTGAATAGAACTGGCTCATGTTGTCTGAAGGATGAAGAAGTTGTGACTCTAGGTTTTGCTTAGAAAATTAAAATGAAAAAGTATGAAGTCCACTGACATCTTTTTAACTTATTGAAAGTCCTAAAAATATTTTTAGATTCAGGGCATTAATAATAGTTTTGACTTAGCCTATTCTGTATAAGTCTTTGTCATCTTTAGGTCCTGTATTTTTAGGTCCATTTGAAAATCACTTTTAGAATAAAATATGTGAGAACTTTATTAAACATTTGGTCAGTTTCCCTAAGAGAGTGACTTGGAATTCAGATGAAACTGGAGATGCCAAATTGCCTTTAGAATTTGCTCCTTCATTCCATTCTGACTTCTTCTACCCTCCACCCCCCCCCCCCAAGTGCAAATAACGGACTAGGGTTTTCTGTTCCCAGAATTATTTTTTTTTTTAAAGATTTATTTATTT
>NW_004567131.1:24484120-24485486 GCF_000260355.1 Condylura cristata
TGAGGGGAGCAGCGGGCGGGTCAGGAGAGGTCTGCCACGCCATGTGGTCACCTCCGGGGCAGGCGGGAATCGAACTCATGTGGAGGTGGCTTCAGATTCTCAGTGCTGTGCTTTAACCCGCTGCGCCACCAGGGAGGGCCCCCCAGAATTATTTTATTTTAGTGTCTTTGAATTGTCATCTTTACTGGGCTGGCCTTGCAGGTCCTATGCATTGCACAGCATGTGGGTAAAATAATAGGCAAAGCATTATCTTCTTTTGACGTCAGAGTTACTATTATAAATAACACCCTTTTTTCTTCACCATATGATGATCTTCTGCTATTGCTTTCATGCCTAGTGAATGATTCTAGGCAAGCAAAGATAATTAAAAATGTTCTCTGTGCACTTTTACCTTCAATATAAATAAGTGTGAAAATTTCCATTAAAAAATCCCTTCCTAGGAGCTAGGGAACCATTTCTTCAGTATATACTTTCTGAGACAATGGAAGATATCAGCATAAACCCACCTGTTCAGAGTTTAAAAGACACTAACCTTAATGCCTGAACATGCAAAGTTGGTGTTTCTCGTACATTTTTTTGAAATTTACTTTTACATTAAATCATGTATTTTGTGTTCTTTAATTATTTTAGCTTCTATCCACTTTCTCTGTTTCATTTGATTTTATTTTTAAAATATTTTCTTATTGTAAACCAAATGCCCACTGATGGATGAAAGGATAAACAAAATGTAGAATATACATGGAAAGAAATATTATTTGACCTTATAGAAGAACATCATGAGATAGCATAGACAATCTTTGAGGACATTCTGCTGAATGAAAAATGTCAGTTATAATAAAAAAAGTATTATATGATTGCATTTATATGATGTACCCAAAGAAATTAAATTTAGTCAGATAGAAGTAGAATTTTGGTTAACAGGGACTGGGGGACAGAGGCGAAAGATGTTGTTCAATGAGTACAGTTTCAGTTTTGCCAGATGCAAAGAGTTCTGTATTGGATAGTGGTGACTGTAGCATGACATTGTTAAAATACTTAATGCCACTGAAATGTACACTTAGGAATGGTTAAGATGGTAAACTTATGTTCTGTATAGCTTAACAATTTGTATTTAAATATAATATTTAGGTGTAGATGCATTTAATTTTAATTTCTATAAATTATATATATTTACATTATACATTTATGCATGTTATATAGGTATATATTATGAATAAATTTTAAATGTTTAAAATCAATATTAAAAAATGGTCATAGCACTTTTCTATTAAGTCTATCATTCACTCTTGATTTAGGATAAATACTCATTGTCAGGTAAAGAAGAAATATTGCTAGTATTTTTTTTTAAGATTTATTTATTCATTCA
>NW_004567131.1:24485776-24492235 GCF_000260355.1 Condylura cristata
TATTTGCTTACAGCTTTGATTTGTTAATTCTGGATAAAAGTCTTTCCCATATGTCTAATTTTAAAAAATATTATTTGCTTACAGCTTTGATTTGTGGGTTGTGACACCCTTTGGAGTGGTATGTGATACCTTATACTTTAACTCTGCTTTCTGTTGTTAATGAAGAAACTTTTACCAGTGAGGACATTGAGATGCCAAGAAGTTAGGTACCTTACTCAGGGTCACATAGTACTGAAACTAGATCTTTGTCCTTGTTATGTATAATAAGGAGCTTTAGACTACGTGTGACAGATATCGTCTTTGAAATTGGTTTCAAGAAGGATATAGTGTTACTCACCTATTTTGGTTGCTGGGGGCCAGAATTTGGGTCTTGAATCTTGAGTCTACCTGTTCTATTCCTCCCTTATTCTACACTACCCAGTCTGTAGCCTCATTCTTAGGATGGTGGCAAAAATATTCAAAGGAAGTTTTGAGCATCATCAGATAAGACAGCTGTTCAGAAGATTTGATCATAAATCTCATTGGTCACTGTTTGTTCACACACCTGGTCTCAGGCTACTCATGGCTAGCAAAATGATGAATTTAAATTATAACTTGGTGTCAAATGGATATTGAGGAGTCCACCATATGACCGTTTTAACCTGTCTGACTCTCCCATATTGTCCTACTTCTCTTGGTAAGCTGTCTGTCTACCATGTTTGGCTCTATGCTCCTGTGAGTTTTTGGCATGACCAAAAACTCATTACTCCAGTTCATTAGTCTTACTGTTGATGTCACTGTGAACTGCTATTGCTACTTGTGTTAGCGTGTTTGTTTCCAGCACTATTTACATTCCTTTTCTGATTATTTAACTACCTGCTTCCTAGCTACTGTGCCCAGGGAAAATGGAAAACAAAAATCACCTTATTAGGTAGACATTTATAAACATTTAAAAATAGTCTAGCAATAATGCGATGTTATCTTTACTAAAATAATACATAAACTTCAAAGAGTTCAACTTGTGTTATTGTTCTTTCCTGTTTAGAGTTCTTTGGGCATATTTATTGCTTCATTCTCAAGTTTCTCAATGGTTGAGACAGGCTTCTTTGAAAAGTAAATATTTGAAGTTCTACAAGAGTATAAAATACTTGTACATTTTTCAAAGCTATCATGAAATTAGTAGAATTAGAATTTTTAGCTTTCTTAAAGATATCCAAATGATTTTTCACAGTGGAATTAGATTTAGCAGTAGTGGGAGATTAGATTGAAAGATGCACAAGAAACCGTGGAGGATTTTGATGGTCAGATCAGATAATTTAGCAGATTCTATCAAATGTTATCCCTAAAGATGGAAGAGAATGCAGGCATAATCCCATAACCTGGGTGGTTAACCCCAATTGGTTCCAAACAACCCATCGACATTTATTTAGAATCTGTGTTTCAACTTAAAAATCCATGCAAATTTTGTATTCCCTCTATAGTATGTGTGTAATCATTTTAATCTGAGTTGTGCTTTGATTGCTTGTCTTTGAGTTGATGCTTCGGGAAGTCATGTCATGTTTCTTCTAACTTTGCCTTTAGATTGTCCCATACCCAGAAAGACTTGCATTTCTGACCACAACCTTATCTTGGATGAAGGTGAAGTTTTTCAGGCTTTTGCCTGAAGCCATTGTGCATGCCTCAGTCCTGTACCGTGGGAACTCTTCTACACCCTATGCTCAATACACGTTTTTCCGCAAAGAGCTTGCCTTCCTGCCTACTGAAATCAGTGGCTTTCTTTTTCTCTCATACCTTCAGCTATGTTTTTCTAGTTCTGGTACATTCCTTATTGACTCTTCCATGCTGCCATCAACTCCTGGATCATCCTATTCCATAAAGCAGGACTTGAAACTGAAGATTTTCAGATAGGAGTAGTGTAACTGATTCAGTCTACTTGGAAACTTGCCCTGAAATTGGTCTGTGAGAAAGATTTAAGTGGGGAACTTAGAGTTGCAGACACTCATTTAAAGACACAGAGAAGTAGGAAGGTTGGCATGGATTGATGTTAAATCGAGAGACTTCACCAAAACCATGGACTAGATCTTGAGTTTACTTTATACCCTTTAGATTAAAGACTGTTACATGAGCAAAATGTTGGTTTATGGGAAATGTTTAGGTATTTCCCTAAATTTAACTTTATGACTGAAATCAAAGATCAGATCTATGAGAATGGCATAATTAAATGTAACGTAGCAAATGAGCTGATTGTTCTCTCTCTCTCTCTCTTCTAAGTGGAATGAAATTCAGGACACTGTAGTTAATGGAATAATTAATGTCCATCACTGATTAGAATGAATTTTTTGGTTCAGAATAACAAATGTCATTCTGCTTACATGCAGGGCTTGTTTATTCATTGAACTTTTGACTTACAGAAACTAGCATTTTACTGTAAGAAACACTTGGTTACATCTGTTATAAATTGAACATGGTTGTTTTTTCCAAGAGTAGTGTTCCAACTCTAAACCAAAATCATAAGCAGCTGTCTGCTAATAGATATGCACATCAACTCCCCACCTTTGTGTCCTATTTAAAAGTGGCTTTACCTTAAAAGTCAAGTTCAAATTAATCTTAATTTCTCATTTGCAAATTACACGTTAGGGTTTTGAGCTTTTTTTCTTTGCCCATTCAAAAAATGAACTTTTTGTTTGGGAAGAAAAAAATTGTTTGCTACTTTTTCATGTTGTGTTTTTATATACATTTAGGAAACACTTCTCTATTAGTTTTTATCTATGCTTACAATTAAATTTAGCTTTCTTTTAAAATTCTTACAGGGTTTTTATACCTTTTTTCCTCCTGGCACTTATTTCTTTTCAGTACCCACCTGGATAATGTTCTGAAATCTTTGGAGAGGTTAAAATTAATTTGTAAAAGATAAGCCTAACATTCGAGCCTTTTTTCTCATTTTATTAATTTTTCTTACATTGTAAAAGAAATATACTTCACATAAGGCAATAGCAATAACGAATGTAAATAAAAGAAGTGCTTTTATAGTCATCATAGCCTTCAATTTCCTTATGAATAATCCCCAGTTAACCAGAATCAATGAGTACCGACAATTATTCTCTATTACATACCTCCATTTTTTTTTAAGATTTATTTATGCATACAGAACTGGGATGTACAGGCCAGAGACGCAGAGGGTGAGAGGATTCACCAGAGACAGCGGGGAGCAGAACAGGCAGATCCACGAAGTACACTGCTGAGGGGAGCAGCGGGCCAGTCAGGAGAGGTCTGCCGCGCCATGTGGTCACCTCCGGGGCAGGCGGGGATTGAACTCATGCGGAAGTGGCCCCGGCTTCCGTGCTGTGCTGTAACCCGCTGTGCCACCAGGGAGGGCCACATACCTCCATTTTTTTAATTCATAGTTTTATTAACCACTTGGTGACCTGGAGTAAAATGTCAGTCTGTTTTGCAGAAAATTTATTGGGTGGTGAATTTATAGACATTTTCATCTACTAACTGATATTTTTATAACATTCTTCATTTGCAGGTGTAATTATTTCACATATGTTTTCAGTTCATATGAAAAGCACATAGATATTTATAAGATTCTTGAATCATAAACTTTACCCATCCATATCCTATAAACTATGTTGTCTGATATTTATTAGTAGAGAGATGTTGGAAAAGAAATTGTAGTTGATTTTTTCCCCTTAGTTTGGGTAATTTCAGGACTTATCTTAAAATTTCTTTAAGTTTGCAATTTTTATGAGGTTATGTCATAATATTTATTTATGCTTATTAACTTTCTTTAGATGTTAGATTATCAGCTTCTAATCTCAAGTTTGCTTTCTAGTTCTAGATTGATCTATCCTCTTATCTTTCCTAATAATGTTTCTCTTCTCCCCCAAAATTGTTCTTTTATTATTGGACTTTCTCTAATGTTGGGTTTTCTCACATTTTAAGACTTGACCTTAAATTATGTTATTCCTTTTGTGCATATATTTCACAACTTTGCTCATTTGCCGTTTATGCTATAAGTGTTTCTCCAGCTTGCTCTCTGCAATTTATGGTTGGTTTTTTTTTTTTTTTTTAGTATGCCTACTGGTACTGTTTCACTCATCTTATATCTCATTTTGTCTCACTCATATCTGATTTCAACCAAGTCTTGCTTAATAATATTCTTTATCATATTGGATTCAAAGACTAGGCATTTTAAAATAGTTTTCTGTTTCTTGAAGTCTGTGTGAGAGAGACATTGATGAGGAGACAATAAGAGGATTTTTCCCTTAAGCCACTAACTTCACGTTCCTTTTCTTCCATCAGAGAAATTTATGGGCAGATAATTGATTAATTAATCTAACACATGTTTATTGAGTACTTACTATGTGCCAAGCATAGTTCTAGGTACTGGAGTTATTACAGTGAACAAAACAAGCACTCCCTCCCCGGTTCATGGAGGTTCTACTCTATTGAGGAGATCCAGGGAGAAACAAACAAACAAAATCTTAGGTAGAGATGTGCTCTACAAAAAATACAATGGGGAAAGGAGAGGGGGAGTATTTATTGGGAGTACATCAGCTACCTTTAAGATAAACATAGAGATTTCTGGGGAAGAGCATTCCAGGTATGATAAATTGCTATTCCAAAACTTTTAGCAGGCATGTGACTGATGTGTGTAGGAGAGCAATGATGAGATGGGTCTAAGCAACAGAAGATAATGTTTAGTGAAGCAACAGGGATTGATCATACAGGGTTTCTTGCCATTAGTTTTTTTCTATGTGAGATAGGAACACAGTGGGGGATTTGTGAGTAGACACGTGACATGGTTTTACTTTCTTTTTTACATAATTACTCTGGCTGCTGGATTAAGAACTGATGATAGACACCAGACTAGAAACAGGGAGACAAGTTGTGAGTGGCTGCCCTGTGGGATGCTCATGACAATCAGGTGGTAGCAGTGGAGAAGCACTAACAGGTCTGCTCTAGAAGTATTTGAAACAGCTGACATGATTGGTTGAAAGTATTGGCTGTCGGGTGAAAGAGAAAGTAGGTATTGGATAAGTTCAAAGCTTTTTGTATAAGAACTGAAATGGAGTTCCATCTTTAAACAGAAGATTGAGAGAGAATAAGATCTAGGGAAGGTGAGGAATTCTGTTTTATACACCTTGAACATATAAATGACATGCAGATAGTTGGACATACCAATCCGAGGTTGGACTGGAGAAATGAGAGCCCCAGGAGCTAAACATTAAAAGCATCATTAAAACCAAGATTCCAAAGGGCATTTAATATTTAGTATCATTTGGCACATAGTAGCTGCTCAAGAACTATTATATAAATGAATGACTAAGGGAATAAGTGTTTGATTTCACCCTAATTAACTTCCATTCTGGAATGTTTCTGCTAACATATGATTGCATCAAGTTGCTGTGTATGTCTTACTCGAGTCTCTGTGCATTCCCAGACATAAATTAGGCATCTTTGGAAATTGACTAACTTTCACACACTGCTGATTACCACAGAGACACTGGGAATAGATAGACTTCAGTGTGCTGTAGTTCAACATCTCCTGTTGAGTTGCTCTCACCCCAGTGAGAAACCCTAATGAGTGGTCTGAAGAAATCTAAGTACTTTCACTGCGTAGATTTATATATAGTACACTGCTTTGAAAGAGAAAGAGTGATGATCTATTTTCTTTACCAGCAGAGTTTGTGAAGCCTATTTGTAACTGTATTTAGCCCACAGATAATTTGTGGCCTTGGCAAACAAGGCTGACAAGAGTAGAAGCTCTCAAGAGCCCACGGGAAAGTGAATGAGTGATAAGCTCAGCCTAACGAATGGATGGTTAACCACAGGGCGATGGCATGGGGAGAGGAAGCTCATCAGGCAGTAGAGACAAAGCAAAGCCTAGGGGATAAAAACATCTCTGATTGTGTCCACAAGCAAACTCAGAGCTGACTAACCCATGGCTGCATTCTCTCATGGTGCAGACTCTTATTGTTTGGCACTCATCTTATAACCTGACATAAGGACTGTGCCAAAGAGCGTCTCCCCTGCTCCCTGCTAACCTGTATACATCCCAGAGATGTCTAGGGCAGAGGCATGTGTTCCTCTTTCCAACCTGGTGTGGCAAAACTATCTGTATGAACTAGAATTTTAAAAAAAGATCTATTTATTTATGCATATAAGAACTGGGGTATAGGCCAGAGGTGCAGGGGTAAGAAGATTCACCAGAGACAAAGTGGGGAGCAGAACAGGCATATAGACTGAAAGACACTGCTGAGAGGAGCAGTGAGACAGGAGAGGTGTGTTGTGCCACATGGGTCACCTCTCTGGCAGGGGATCAAACTTGTGCTGCGGTGGCTGCGGCTAGCTTCATAGTGCTGCCTTTTAACCCGTTGAGCCACCAGGGAGGGCCCTGAGCTAGAATTTAAGTGAGAAAGCAGAAGGGCCACAGTGATGGGACTCCTTCTCAGCCAGCAGCAGAGGGGACTGAGC
>NW_004567131.1:24492850-24502188 GCF_000260355.1 Condylura cristata
AAAAAAAAAAGAAAAGAATATTTGTTTGATAAGTGTAAAGTCTATAGGATGTAATGAAGGAATCAAGAAGACTTTGAGGCCCCAGGATGGAAGTTAAGACTGGGACCCAGAGGTCCTTCTTGACTAATGAGAACATCTCATTTGAAAAGCACAGCTCACAGGAACATGATGGGATAAGACTATTTGGCAAGTTAAAGGACCTCTGTGTCCTACAGTAGTTAAATCCCTGGAAACAAGAACACTGGCAGGGAGTTGGTAGTAGCTAAAGGTTTTTCTTGAGTAATAAAAGATAAATGAAGGTAATGAAGATATTGGACGGAGTATTGGCATTTTACTTCTTCTAGAATTGGGGAGAAGATGGTGATGGAGAAGTCAGATGCACTCACACCCTGAGTAACAGGTGGTTCTTGGAGACCTTATGAAGATGAGCAGCCTAGTGGGTTTCAGGAGAAAGACAAATACTATTGACAACACAACAGCGAATAAACATCTTGGGTAGGACCTATGCATGTCCAGGTGGGGTGACTCACAAGATGGTGATAGCTGAGATAATTAAGGAGCACCTGCCTTATTAGAAAGGGCCAGAGAGTCACTCCCAGAGGGCCTATTGTGGGGAGATGATGAAGAGGAGCATTCAAGGGAGACAGAAAGTTAAAAAGATAGAAGCCCAAGGTCAGTGGATTTCTTCAGAAGCATGATCTAGAACTGAGGGGCCTAGCTACCTCCGCAGCACCAGGCTGCTTCTGGAACTAATGCTGAGAAATACATTCTCATGCCTCCTGCTTCCCTGCTCTTAGATCCCGGGAAGCCTTAGGAACTGGTTTTATAATGAGAACCAGGTCCTCTCTCCCCTCACCCCAGAAGTCATTGGTATGTCCTATATTTAGATTCCCTGGGAGACTCAATTAATCAGGACCTGCCCATCTGGGACTCATTCCACTGGAAACCCCAAGGCCAGTTAGCCAGTTCCTCCAGGCTGCACCATCCTGACATTTTTAGTTTTTTCTCAAAATGAAAGTCTCTCCAAGGTGTCTGCACAGCCCAGCCATTCTGTGCTTCCTCCCCCACAAATGTTCTTCACTCCTTTCCCCCAGACCTATGCACTGTGTCGTCACAACCAGTTCCTTGTGAACAAGAGTCCTGTGTTTTGGCCTCCTTTTCATGGACGTTCTTTTTAATCACTGAAACTTCACTGACAGCTTTGTCATGTCAAGGTTTCCGTGTTCCCAGCAACCTCCCAACTTTATGTTCTGTAAGAGGATGAACCACGTGCGATTTGCTTACCAAGAATCTTACCAGCACCTAACCAGCCCCCTGCACTAGGTCCTTGAAAACTACTTCTTGAATAAATGAATGAAAACATGCATGTAGATTTGCTCACCTGCCACTTCCTGTGCTCTGTCTCCAGGAGTTGGAGTTGAAACTCCTTAGTTTCCTTTTAGCATTTTGCAGACAGTGATTCAAAGGTTTGCTCCTTGGAGACTCATGCTGTTTGATTATGAAACCTGCTACCCTGTCACTGTCAGCAGCTGTTCTTCCTTCTGTCCCCCATGCCCTCTGGCACTCTACTTCAATTCTGAAATAATTTTAGTGTCCACAAAGATGGTCCATGTGACACTCCAACATTTTGTTTGCTAGGCCTTGTCTCTGCCCCCGCAACTCCACTTCTCTGCAACTGCCCATCTCCCTGGCTCCAGCCTAGCACACATCACCTTTTGGAATTACAGCACACCTCACATCTTGTCCTCATTAGTGTAATTGTCTAGAAAATATTCCTTACACTATTACCTCTTCATCTCCTAGGTGCATCTGAATTTAATCCAATTGAGTTATGCAACCAAGGTCCTGAAGTGTTCTTTCATCCACTTCATTTTGTTAAATCTACTACCATTTTTCTGTCCTTGTTTTAAAGGAAAACTTGCAGTGTTTGTGAACTTTGAGCATGATTACCTCTTGAAATGTTTACCTTTGGCTTCTTTGATGCTCTTAGTTATCTCCTACTTCTCTATCTCTCTTTATTCTCCTTCATCTGGACCAATTCCTAAGATATATATTTGGTTTCATTTTCTGACACTTGTTCTCTTGAATCTGTACTTTCTACCTGTGCAACCTCAGCTACAACTTGAATAATTGTTTGCATTATGGATGATGGTGTCTTCCAAACTTACACCCTCCAGGACCTACTTGTGAGGCCCAGAGAGGATGTCCCCATCTAGGCCCAGGCAAATTCTACACTAGGGCTAATTCTTGACCTCAAGTTCAAACCTGTTATAAAAACACTTAATTTCCTACCTTTTCGTGTAATGTATTTTATCCCCATAACCCCCCCCCCCACTTTTGGTAAATGTCCTCACATATCTTGACTTGTTCATTTTTCTCTACCTCTCCTCCCATAGCGTTTGAACATTTCATTTATTGCCTGGGTTATTGTGACCCTTTCTTAAACTGCTTCCCAGGTATCTACTCCTAACTCCGTCCCATCTATTATCTAAACTGTCATTTTCTATCATAAAAATGTGATCATGTCTTTCTCCTACTTTAACATCCTTCAAGTTATCTGCTTTTCCCTTAATGAAAGTCTAAACTTGCTAACATACAAAACCCTCAGGCTGACCTTTTCTGTTTCATCTCATGCTACGCCTCCCTCTACCCTATTTCCAGTCCTGTGGAATTAAAGCAGTCCTAAGAGTATAAGAACTGACTGTTTTTTTTTTTTTTTTCATGTTCATTTCAATGGTCTGAACACCGTCTTTCTCTGGCCTCTTTCAATACCTCTGCTCACATGACCTACCCCACCCTGGTGGTTGTGGCTCAGTTGCATTGTCTGCTACATCCACAATTCCTTCTTCCCCAGTTTTTGTCTTAGCCTTCCTTGCAAGGCACTTACACCATGTTCCCTCTTCATTCCCCACTGTGCAGGGCAGTCTATGGCCCAACAGATATTTGTTGCATTCATGAATGATTAAGGGAAGAGTTTGCATAAGAGACTGTGACTACATAAATGTAGGAAAGTTCCAGTAGTAGTATGTTGGTAGAATGAAGTTGTTGGCTTATTTGATAGCATTATCATTAATATGTACAAATAACCTTGGAGCTAGGAAACATTTGACGTTTAGTGGGTCGTCTGCAAGCATGAACCTTGCCTTTCCTTCTCACAACAGACCGGCCGATGATGCTCCCTCTACTCCATGACACACCCTGTGCACAGACATGGATGTGTTGATTGGAAATTTATTCACTCATAGATTTTAATAATTTAAACCCCTGAGAGTTCTATGTGCTGAAGCAGCTTGAAATGTAGCTGAAACTGTGTCTTCTAATTTCCATTTCCCCACATTATGAGTCAGGAGGGCCTTCTGGGAGCCGAAATGTCTTTTGGATAATGCCATTTCTGCACTTCACCCCTGTGCTTTTGAACTTAACTTTCAGGATGAAAAGAGTGCAGTTTAATTCCATTTTACAATGATAGATGAAATTCACTTGTTAGTTTGGTGAGTGGTCTTGCAAATCAAAATAATTTCCTTGATTTAGCAAATCTAAGTGAGGAAAAAATGTGGAAAACTTTTTATTTTAACTTTTAGTAAAAGTTTTATTTTTTACTAAATTCTGAGACGTCCCTAGAGTTCTTGTCAGATTATGTATTTTGAAAATATTTGTGACTAATTGTGCACAATAATACAACCAGGGAGAGGAATCTGTTCAGATTCTGCTTTTTTTAAAAAAATTATTTATTTATGCATACAGAGCCGGGGTACAGGCCATAGGTGCAGGGGCAGTGAGAGGATTCACCAGAGACAGAGTGTAGAGCAGAACAGGCTGATCAATGAAGTACACTCATGAGGGGAGCAGCGGGAGGGCCAGGAGAGGTCTGCTGCGCCATGTGGGTCACCTCCGGGGCCAGGGATCGAACTTCTGATGAAGTGGCTTTAGCTTCTTAGTGCTGTGCCACCAGGGAAGGCCCAGGTTCTGGTTTTTAAAAATACTGAGATGAGGGCACAGCAATAGACATCTTTTATTATCTCTACCTTTAAAATAAAGTTTCTGAGAATTGTTTTTTGGGCAAGAGTGGGTCTGGTGTGTGTTACTCTTCATATTGCCTTTGAGAGCAGATTCTGTATATCACATTTTCAAAATGCAAAGATAGTTTGTAGATATTTGTGAGGCCTGGTAGAATCGGCTGAAAACAGTTGCAATTGTTCTATTATTTTCTGGTGCACGTTAAACCCAAAATAGTTTTCATAAAGAGACAGATTGAATTTCACTGTGAACATAATCATCAATTTTTGGAATCCTAGAAAGTCATTAATTAGAAGTTGAAATGTTATATTGTGTGTCAGAAGTGACTTAATGAATTGCAATACTATTAACTTTGTCTTTTCTTTTGATCCCTAAGACATTTGCATCTTATTTACTGTAGCTATAGGCTTAGGTGTGTATTTTTTTTTTTTTAAAGGAAGTCATTGAACAAAATGTTTGTTGTAAACGTACAAACGTTTTAGTGCTTTGAATTGCTTGGGAAAAAAATTGTACTTGGATCCAAATGTTAATTGAATATTGAAGAATTATTTCTGAAAAGTTGACTTTTTTTTAATCTACTTTGATATAGGCTCCAATTAATATAATCGTGTATGACATTCACTGTTATTTTCATTAACTCAGAGTTAAGAAGATTGTTATAAATATAATTTTCCACTCTTTGTTACACTTTATTTCCTTCAGGCATCATAGGTTTGATTACATTTATTTTGAAATGACTTTTTTCCTTCAGGTATCAAAAACATTCATTATGATATGTCACTAATGAATTTTACCATAAAGGAGGGAAATTTTTATTAAATCTTAAGTGCTAGATTTTATTCATTGTCTTTAAATTACTGACTTGCAAAATACCTGTCAGGAACCAAAAAGGCACTTGCAGAGTGTCCTCCCTTCCTCAGCTCCATGCCAAACTACATATGTTACATATGTCATTGATCATGCCGTAGGAAGCCCCACTCTCTCCAGTTGTGGAGACAGAAAGGGAGCCTCAAACACAATGAGTTCCTAACCTAGATTCACATAAGTAGGAACTGATAGATTTGTGATTATAGACCCTTGAAATTAATGATAATGATTGATTCTCCAGTTTAATGCATCCTTTTTTAAGGAGCTGAAATACTTATATGAAAAGTATTCTGTGCTCAGTTGAAAAAAAAAGATTCCAGAATTAATAAGCAGCAGTCCCAATTAAGTAAGTGCCAAACAGTATTTCCAGGGAAAACTGGCTAACACCAGTGGCTGTGGTTATAATTTGAGTGTTCATGTTATCACTTAGATGTCTTATAGAAAGAAAAGAAATACCTCAGTACAAGGGTGTGGAGACTGTACCCCAAGAAACTTAATTCACAGTTGTTAACAGCAATAAATGGAGAGCTTTGGACATGGTTTCACTGTTATGCCTGTTTAATTGGTATATCTGCTTGTGAATATAATCAAATAACTACCCACCTATTTCTTAGTTGAAATAGCTATAATAATTTAAGAAAATTTAGGATACAATCCTAGAAAGCTTCAGATGGAGCATCTGCCTGTGGCTGGGTTGACCCAGCTCTCAAAAATATATCCTCTCTAAACACTTGCAACAAGAGGCTCAGTGGTTGAAGCAGAAGTTTCCAGACTTCCAGTTACTAGAAGAATCTGAAGAACAAAATGAGTCTATTTCATAATAAGAAGACTAATTTTTTTGAATGAGTGAAATAGCTCATATCCAAAATCCAAACTAATCTCAATAGTTGATCAGTGAAAAATAATAAGATATTTATGAATATCTTAATATCAATCTTAACTTTTAAATGTCTATTTTTTAGAATATAAAGGAAATCATAATTCATAAATGTTTCAGACTTCCACTTTCAGTTCTGCTTTGTTGAAAGGAGGGTTCCCTTGCCCCCTTGACAGATCCCACCTACTGCAAGACTCAACTCCTAAATGGCCTTGTCTATGAATTCTCCCCTAACCACTTGCTCACTGTTCTTCCCTCCCTGGTCCCAGTAGTTAACCCCTTCCTCATGTCCCCAAAACACTACTTAGTTACCAGCCTTCTTAGATGTCTTCTCTGCTGAGTGGACAGGTCACTCATCACAGAAGCCTCAGACTATGCTACAGTGTTTGGCACATAAGAGCCCCTCATGTTTGTCAAGCAAATGGATAATGTGGGTTAGATGAAGGTCGTACATATGAGAAACAATCATCAAAAGGAGAGAAAGAGAAGGGGAAGCTTCTTAGAAAAACTTCAAAGAGAGAAGAATCCCATCCCTGACTACTCTCTAGAATGGAAACAAGATGGAAACTCAAGTGGCTCCCATTGCTGTGCTACCTTCGTGGACAGTCGCCTTCACCTGAAGCTTTGCCAGGACTCGAAGTTGCAGTGATCTTTCCAGGAGCTTCTAGCATCTCCCCTGATTGTCTAACAGAGTCATTATGACCTCTCAGGAGTTGCGATGGATCTTTGGACCCTGACAGTGTTTCACAGCAGAGGACCCCACACCCCAGGGTCGGGGGTTGATGTTGTTTTCTGCCTTTATATCATCCCCACACCTCTTTCTACCCCTTTTGTCCATCATGTCTCTGGGTCTCAAGGATAAACTGCAGAATAAAGTGCCCCTCCCCTTCTGATTCCACCCACAGGCTTTTCCTTGGGGCCTTTGACTCCTGACAGTCAGCTTAATACATTTATAAATGCTTCTTTTTCTTTTCTTTCTTTCTTTTTTGCTTCCCCTGTCTCCTTGTTTCCTCTGGGCATCCTCCTCTGAGGGAAGGAGTTTTAGTTTCACTGTACCATTTTTGACAATTTTTTTAATGAGTATTGCTATTTTTTTTTTTTCATTTGTGAGCTTTAATCCATGGCATTTAATTGCAGCATTAAGAGGAAGGATAAAATCAAAGGCAAAGGAATTTTAAAATATCATTGGCAAATGAGTTAAAACCACCAGATTATCAAAACAATAATTAAATACAAATTTAATTTCATCCTAATTCTACAAATACATGGGAACATCACAAACTGTAAACATCAGAGCTGACACTCGCAATCCAGATGTACCCCACTTCCCTTGCAGATGCTTTTAGGTGCAGCTTCCTCCAGCAGAGGCTTTGATTCTTTCCTGAGCTTTAGAGCAAACAGCAGAAGGTTTGCATGGAAAGATAGGTTAGATCCTTAGAGCTTACTAAGAGAAATGAAAATCCTGAAAAAGTCTAGGAGCTCAAATCTATGGATAGAGAAAAAAATTCCTGAAGTACGTATGACAATTTCTTTCTTTTTAAAGAATTACTATGTATGCATACAGAGCTGGGCTACAGGCCAGAGGAGCAGAACAGGTTCACCAGAGTCAGAGTGGGGAGCAGAACAGGCAGAAGTACACTGTTTAGGGGAGCAGCAGGAGAGACAGGAGAGCTCTACTGCATCATGTGGGTCACCTCTGGGGCGGGGATCGAACTTGTACCTACGTGGCTGAGGCCATCTTTGCTGCACTTTAACCCATTGCACCACCAGGGAGGGTCCACACACAACAGTTTCTAACCACAGATCTTTTTGCCATAATCCAGAGAATTTAGACTCCTGGTTTAGTTCTAATTCAGTCTCCAACTAGCCATATAATCTTGTCTAAGTCTCTAAATCTTTGTCACCTTTAGTGATCAAGGAAAGTTCTAATGGCCCCCAGATTCCATACTGCTACAATCCTTTTGATAAGAAGCCTGCAGAATATGCATGCAGAGATCATCTTTTTTCCCGAGTAATCCCCCATGAGGACTGAAATACTTATAACTACATGAATGCAAAACAAAAACAAATGAGGAATAAAAAGAGTGGAGAAACAGAAAATAATAAGCCAACAGGGAGTAGATTTAATAGCTTATTGTGGGAGTAGAAACACCAGCAGGAAAAAATAGAAAAGTCAATAGTCAAAACGAGAAGTTTGGCCATGCTGTGTATCACTAAGAGCTTAATGGACTGATGTGAACTACAGATTACAAGAAAAATCCCTGCTAACTTCAACAAACTGCATATGCCTCATGTTCACTATTATGAAGCTACACATTATTGTGCTTATAATTCATTTTCCTTTTTAATCATTTACACAAATTTATGTTAGCTTTGGTTATTATCTGATTATGAAACCTGCTTTCATAAAGTATAAAGTTAAATAAAGAGAATCTATGGATAAATAGGAATTAATATGGGTTTAATGGTTTGAAATATAATGTAAATGCTAATGAATTTGGTGGAGAAGAGATAGTTGGAGTGTTTGTTTTTCAAAGGGTTACTATCTACTTTCAGATTATTAGTGTTGACTTTTTCATTGTTTTCTAATTTTTACTGTGGTAACATATGCATAATATAAAGCTTGCCATCTTGACCTCTTAAAGAAGTGCATCATTCAGTGGCAGTAAGTGCATTTATATTGTTGTACAACCACCACATTATCCACTTCCAGAATGCTTTTTAGTTTTCAAAACTGAAAATGTACATTCATTAAACAATACATCTCCATATCCTGGGAGGGAGATCCTGGAATGACCCCCAGTATCTGACAACTATTTTATTTTATGTCTCTATGATTTTGACTACCTTAAATATTTCATAGAAGCAGAATCATCATGTTTTGTAATTTAATTTTTTTTTTTTTGCTTTTTACCTGGCTTATTTCACTTTATATAATCTCTTCGAGTCTTATCCATATTGTAATGTATCACGAGGATTTGCTGCTTTTTGAAGACTGGCTAGTATTCACTTGTATGTATATACCACATTTTGTGTATTCCTTCATTCATTGATAGACTCTTGGATTGTCTTTGTGGTTTGGCTATTGTGAATAATGCCCCTCTAAACAAAGGTGCACAAATATCTCCCAAGACCCTGATTTCAGTTCTATTGGGTATAATCCAGAAGTGCAATTGATGAGCCATGTGGTAATTCTATGAGCATATTAAGAATGGTAAGTCTTCCAACCTAGGACTATGGGATATCTCTCATTTATTTATGTCTTTTTAAATTTATTTCAGAAATGATTTGTATGGGGGGTGGTCTCTGCGGTTGCTTAGGGTTAAGCTTCAGTGCTATCACTGCTATGGCCTGAGTTCAATCCTGAGCTGGGGAGCTAATTCACTTACGGTGCAGCAGACTTCTTCTGTCTCACCCACTGCTCCCCTCAGCAGTGTATTTCAGTAGAAATCTGTTTGTTCTGCTCCCCACTCTGTCTCTGGTGAATCCTCTCACCCCTACCTTTGCACCTCTGGCCACATACCAGTTCTTCCATGCAAAAATTTAAAAAAAAAAGTTTTGTGGTTTTCATTAAACA
>NW_004567131.1:24502839-24549356 GCF_000260355.1 Condylura cristata
TTTTTTTTTTTTAAGATTATTTATGATTATGAGAGCTGGGTGTAGGCCAGAGGTGCAGGGGTGAGAGGATTCACCAGAGACAGAGTGGGGAGAAGAACAGGCAGATCTACTGAAATACACAGCTGCGGGGAGCAGCCAGGAGACAGAGGAGGTCTGATGCACCATGTGGGTCACCTCCTGAACCAGTGGCTGATTTGCTTCATAGTGCTCTGCTTAACCCCTTGCACCACCATGGAGGACCTCCTCCTTTGTTAAATTCTTAAGTATTTTAATCATTTTGATGCTGTGTCAGTGGAATTCTTTTCTTAAAACCCTTTCAGATTGTTCATTGTGACTGTCTAGAAAGACAGCTGAATTTCAGGGCATTGACTTTGCCTCCTGCTACTTTGCTGACCTTGTTTATTAACTCTAACAAGCCTTTATTGTGTGCATAGAATCTTTGGTGTTTTGACATAAAGATAATATCATCTGTAAACAGATATTTTTACTTCTTCCTTCTATTTGAATGCTTTTATTTCTCTTTCTGCCTACTTGCTCTGGCTATGACTTCCAAGACTATGCAGAGAAAAGCTTTTGGTCTCTCACCTGTAGGATGTTTGCTGTGGGTTTTTCATGTATCATTTTTATTGTGCTGAGTTTATTAATGCTTAACTTTGAATGGCATGATTTCTTTAAATACTGACCTCAGAATAAGTAGCTTCACTTTACTTCATTTACTTCTGTGTATTTACTTTATAAGAGGAGCAGCAGCAGCACTCATGGTGATTAGATAATGGTATTGCAAGACAACAGTGATACCTCACAGGTCTTGGGCCAATTCAAAGCTCTTGTTTCTCAGCTATTGATCCGAACAAGGTGCTTAGCTTCTGTGAGCCGAGTTTCCTGTCCTGTGGGATTGCCCTCAAAAAGTTAAATGCATACTTTTAAAAAGTTAGGTTTGCTTTTATATTCACACCTGTATTGCATCTGTGAAAAATGTATTCATTTTCTCTGTCTCTTGCGGTAGAGAAAGAGGAAGAAATATTTCCTTTGACTAGGTTTCATATCCCATTTATCTCACTTCTTCCATTTGCCTTACATTGTATAGACACCCATATAGGGAAACTAGCCAAACTAATTTTAATCTGAGATTTGTCTCTCTTAAAGTGTAAAAAAAAGCTTTAGCTTACTGCCTGTACCCTCATTTATGTTTTCAGGGGTTGGCACAGATAGGCTAGTGGCTATATGAAAGTTAATTGGGCAGATGAGAGTGTAATATTTGATGGCTGGACCCATCTTATACTCCCAGAGCTTCCTTGGGTGCTTCCTTGGGTCCGGCTCCCTACCCGTTAGGCATCTAGATATTGCAGACAGGAGCACTGGCCGTGTTGACTGCTGCTGGCAGGCTTGCAGCAGATGGGTGGGACTGTTCAAAACTCATTATGGCTGATTTAGACTAGACCTGAATGTTCCCATTCTAGCTGACTAGTGCTAAAAGTGAAGTTAGAGGATTTGTGACGTCCTAAGGTTGAGTGGTGTGAGCTGAGGTGGAAATGTCAGGGAATGAGGGGAGTACAAGGGAGTGGGGCCCAGCAGTGGATGTAGCTGAATTCTAAATACAAAATACAACATCTTATTTTCAACAATAAGACAAAGACTAACAGTAGGCACAAAAAAGATAGCAACTTGGGAAGATGAGAAAGAAAATGAATCAAAAGATTTATAAGACCAAGGTTTGGGTATGCTTATGTAGAACTGGTTACCAGTTAGTAAAAAATGAAGTTCAGATTTGAACAAGTATCCGTGTAATCAGTGATAACCTCTCAATGAGGATCAATGAGGATGTCATTGATTCTTACAATGTGCAGCTCATAATACCAAGGGCTGGGGTCTTCTGCTGAATAATTTCCACAGAATTTCAAATCTAGTTATGATTTAGGATAATGGAGAAGGAGGCAAGACAACAGATAGATTTTATCAAGAGTGAGACTGATGGCTACTACATCATTCTTTCATCCCAAATCTCATAGGTTTTGCTTTAATGACCTGAGTGTCTAAGAAGATCTATTCAGAACACATTTGGCTTTGAACGCAATCAGTGCATGCCATGGGAGCTCGATCCCTTTTAACTTAAAATTAATTATAGGCATTTATATTTTCATGGGCCAAATGAGTAATCAGACCTAATTAACTGGTACTCAATCAATGCTTCTCTCCCTCCCCTACATTTCCCCATGTACAATGGCAAGTAAGTGAAGGTAATTTTAATTCTGAGAACATTAGAAAATCTTTGCAGGCTGAGGAGAACCAGTCCACACCATGCTTGGGGGATTAGATGTGTATTTTCTCCTGTTGTTAATGATGTATGGTAGGTACATAGCCATCTTTCTCACTGTGCTCTAAACCCATCCTTACTTGGTGGTTTCATGCCTTCTGTGCCACAGGCTAATCCCATTTCTCAAGCGGTTGCACATTGGCTGAGTCTTGATTTTTGTATTCTCATTGTTTCGGCTCCAGTTGAGCTTAGTTATATTGTTTATGATTGAGAGATTCTTTCAAACGAAAGGGTTTCACCAACTACTCACCAGTAGATAAAGCTCAGTGAGTTCAGTTATGATGATGAAAAGGGTTAGGACAAGTGTTGGTCTAGTTATGATTCAGGGTATGGCAGAGGAGAAATTGAGAACATATTTTGTTGTATGAGAAACTAAGGCTGGCAAGGTCACTGATTAGAAGGCAGAGAGGATAGTGGTGATAAGGAGGTAGAGAGAGATCATGAGCTCATTTCTGGTACCCTAAAATGGTGGTGTTGCTGAGACATCCAGGGCAAGTGTGCAGCAGGTAATAGGTCTGGAGCACCTACTGAAGAGAGAGGTCAGAGCTGCCCCAAGACTTTATCCTTCTTCGTCCCCCAAATCACATGTGTGTTGCAACATGTGAAAGTTAATCAACATTACATACAAAATGAATGACCAACATTAATGATCACTTTGACTAAATAGACCAAATCTTAGAGTTAATTCAAGATTTTAAACTTAGTTTATGAGGGACTCAGTATTTCTCATCACTTGGAGCTTCAGGGTGATTAAATGAACTGTCTGGAAGTATGGCATTAAAATGGGATAAATCTACATTTTCTTCCTTTGATGTAACAGATTTATACTGCATAGCATTTCCATCACAGACTTTTTCCCACTGGTCAGTGGCTTCTCTCTGTATTTTATATATTTCTAATTTAAACCATTTTATGTTGTAGCCCTGTTAACTTCTATAACTTTCATACCTATAAAGCATAATTATCTCTTAGACATATCAGATAATGTTATGAAAGTGACATCAAATTGAAATGACTTTCACTGAGTCAGGTAAAGAACTCTAATGATTTCTTTTTAAAATTATAGGGCAGGTCATGCTCAGAAAAGAATCAAATATTAAGTAGAAGAATTACATTGGATCAGTGCCCAGATTCTTAAGAGAAACCAGAACCTGGTTTCCTCTGAGCTTGAATCCAAATCATGTTTCCTTATTGTCAGTGGTCCCTGACAGTAAGCCTCAGGTGCTTCCAGACTTTTCTCTGAAGGGCACTGGTAAAATTGTAGCTTATGATTTGATTCCTTCAGAGAGTTAGTCAATGCTAAATTATGAATTTTGGGGAACTATTGGGGATACATATGTAAATTTTTCATCTATGCTGATATGATGGTGATCTCCCTTGGCTAACTCATTATTGCTTTATTCACACATTTATTTTGTATATTTTTTCACAATATTCTCCCATGCCATGCTCTTCCACAGGTAACAATTATTTGCACCATAAAATGTACAATTAACTATAGGTATTATCCAAAGCTTGTATCTCCATAAAATATTAATACAAATAAAATCTAAAAACTTATTATTAAGATATACAGACAGAATTACTAGGAAAAAGTCCATGGGAATTACTAGCACATGTACTAGATGATATGAATAGATTACTTTTTCTTTATACATATTCTTTATAGTCCAGATTTCTTCAAATGAACATATTGTGCTCATATCTTCAAAAAAAAACTATTTTTCTAAATATATATATATATGATAATATATAAAGTTGAGAAACTGATGATATCAGCGTCACATTAAAACTTGTGTACACACACACACACACACACAAATGTAGGAGAGAAAAAAAAGAGCAAAATGAGAAAAGGGGACATCTTTCCATATCTTCTATTTCTCAGTATTTTGGGATAGAAAGAAAGTTGGACTATAGAAAATCCTTGTTTTCTGTCTCTTTAATAAGTCACTGATTACCAATCTTCACCATCAACATTTGTAACAGTCTTGCATCAATCACTGCAAAAAAAGAAATATTTTTATTTCATATTTGTAAGGGTTATCATTATCATTTTTCTTTAGTATAATTTAAGACTTGAGCAGATAGAAAAATATAGAAAAAAATTTAGCATCATGCATTGGCAATCAAGCTTTGTCAAAATCTGATGTCTTGTTAGACAGGTGTCAAATATTAGATCAGTGTTGTCAAATATATTACATCTTTGTAGTGGGGAAAAAAAGGGAAGACTTCATTGAAAGTTGTTAGCTTGGAAATATAGGTAGGCTAACTAGAAGTGGAACATGCTCTGATTTGTTAGGAGTATGTGTGGGCTTTCTCTCGTTGGTCCTAAATTGGAAGCAGGACAAAAATTAAGGAAGTTGATCATCAAGTCTGGCCATTTGGGGACTAGAAATTACAAGTTATTGTGTAGCTTCTTGGATTGTCACTAGGACAGGAGTCTGCTTCCTGGACTCTTTATTGTAAATAAGGTTGGTTTTCTGGGCTGTTGGCTGTAGGCTAAAGTTCTCGTTTTCTGTATGGTTTGTATTGTCTGTGTCTCTCATGATACATGAATTTTGGATTCATTCACATTTACCTGCTGTATGATATTTCACTATATAACTATCCAATAATTTATTTATCCATCCTGCATTTGAAAAACTTGGACGCCAGTTTTTTACTGTCTCAAGCAGTACTGCAATTGATACATCTGCCTATAGGAGAAACCCCTTTCTTCATTGCTTCATACCTTCAATTTCCTTTTATATGTCTGCTTCTTTTATAAATTTTATTGAAGGAGTATTGGTTTATAACATTGTATGTTTTAGGTGTAACATTATGCTTCAATATCTGTATATATTGCACTATGATCATTACCAAAAGTTTAGTGTCAATCCACCACAATTTAATTGACCCCCTTTAATCATTTTGCCATTTCCAACTCCCTGCCCTCTGATAACCATCTTCTAGTCTCTGAATCTGTTTATTTTTGTTTTATTTATTTGTGTTTTTTTCCCACATAGACAAATAGAATCATATATTTGTCTTTGTCTGTCTGGTTTATTTTACTTAGCATAATACCTTCTAGATACATACATGTTGTCACAAATGG
Organism: Condylura cristata; assembly: GCF_000260355.1. Taxonomy (NCBI): domain Eukaryota; kingdom Metazoa; phylum Chordata; class Mammalia; order Eulipotyphla; family Talpidae; genus Condylura; species Condylura cristata. Next base: position 24,508,251 of record NW_004567131.1, read on the forward strand.
GAAGGTTTTGGGTTTTTTGTTTTGTTTTTGCAGAGGTTTCTAGTTAATACCAGGTTATTAGCAGTTAAATTTGGGAAAGTTAGAAGTGACATTCAAATATTCAACTATGTTGGGGTCAAAAATCTTAGCCCCATTTTTCAAGGGCCAATGGTAAACTACTTTTTATTTATCCAGTCATTGTTGATGGACACTTAACGTTGTTTTCCTATCTTGGCTATTGTGAATAGTGCTGCAGTGAATATAGGGAAGAAAATATCTTTTAAAATTAGTTTCCTTTTTCTGCAAAAATTTAATTTCCACCTTCTCATTGTCCCCCTCTTCTCTTCATCTGTAGTTAAATAGGATAGCAACTCTGCCTCCTCACCAGGATGGAAACCTTTTTGAGCTAGTTATTATAAATAGCCTCCAGTGCTGATTATTCGGGACATCATCACATAAAACTCACTCAGTGTGAATGTTTTCGGTCAAGGCCAGGTAACTAATAGATACTTAACTAGAAGTTAAATTGAGTACAAGGTCTAAGATGAGTCCTTGGTATTGAATAATTGCCAGTTATTTTATGTTATCTTCTCCTTTTAAAGCTCTACTATGTGTTGAATATTAATATTGTAGTATAGCCTTTTATATGTATATACATCCTGAGATTTTTATAGCTTTTCTCTTGACTCCAGATAATCATTTACTGATGGAGCACTCATGAGAATAGTAAATGTTTATTTCAAAGAAACGATAAAAAATGCATAATAAGAAAAATAGGAAGCTATGATTCTTATTTAAGTGGCCAAGTTTTAAAAACTCAATCTCTTATCTCATAAACATATTTCCTTGTGTGTATCCCATTGCCTCCTTTATTTCTTGCATAAACTTAAAATCAAAAAGATACTGTCTTGGCAAATCTTGCTGTCTCTGGGCTTGGCCCATTTCAGTCTTTTCTTCCCACTGCTATCAGAATGGTCTTCCTACAAAGAAAATCTAATTTGCTCCTGTTTTTAAAAACCATTAAGACAGCTTATTATCCCAGTATAAAGTATCAACTACTTAGTCTGATGTGAAAAACCTTTGCGATCATAGCACTTGTCTAAGCTCCCCATCTGTCACTCTCAGCACGGCCAGTGCTAGGCAGCCCTATTCTCTGGCAATACTACAGGTTCCCAGAGGTGGCCTAGGGCCCTAGACTCTTCATCCAGAATATTCCTCCTTCCCATGTTACTTACTCACCCTTTAGGTCTCACCTCTAGAATGAGGGGCTCTGTCTGTGACCTCTCACCTCCATTGCAGCCCCAGCCCTCTGTCCCCCACATCTACACATGCTTGGTTGTAGCACTTGACAGAGTTAAACATGGCAATGTGTTTGCTGTTGTAACTACACTGTGGGCTCTGTGAAGGCAGGCATTGTCTTGGAAGGCAATCTATTTTTCTTTCTAAGTTTTTAATTTAAATTTGAAACCTACCTATGCAAATATATTTGTGCAGGCCAACACATGCACACACCCTACTCTAGGTCCTCTCTGCTACTTGCTCTCTCAACTTAGACATGTTTTTTAGCATTAAGCTTTTAATTTTTTTGTGAGGAGGTTGAACTTACGTTTTGGGACTCTGGAGGACTCATAAAAACCTCAACCAAAGATCTGCTGAGAATAGGATCATTTCCTTTTCTTACCTCTTCTTTCTAACTTTAGCACCCAGAATATTATATTGCTCAATAAATGTTTATTGAATACCATGAAGGAAGAAAAGAATGAAAGGAATGAGAGTGGAGGGAAAGGAAGAAAAAAGGAGGGAAAAGGAGGAAAGAGAGAAGAAAAGAAAGGAAGGGGGAAAACAGGGCAAGAAACATGCAAGATGTGAGGCATTAAGATCTGCGTGGGTTTTATTATTATTATTACTATGACCTTATTTTTGTTGAATAATACGTTTACAACACTGTACATAATTGTGTACCTCTTCAGATGTATGGACAATAGTGTCTCTGCCACCAAAGCACCAGGAATCCTGCACCATAGCCCTGTGGTCCCTCCCCACCCAGCTTTCCTCCACCCTCCTCTAGTCGCTTCAGTTCCATAGTCAGATGTCTAGAGTTTTTTTTGGTTTAGATTTTCTGTTCCTTTGTTTTATTTCTCTGTATTCTACATACCTACATACGAGTAGAATCATCTGATATTTCTTTCTCCTTCTGATTTATTTTTCTTAACCCCCTGCAGCACCAACCATGTTGTAGAAAATGGCAAAATTTCATCTTTTTTTAAATAGCTGAGCAGTATTCTGTTGGGTCTACTTACCACATCTTAACCTACTCAGCTTTCATTAGACACTTAGGTTATTTCCACAACATTGGAATTCTGTTGAAAAGAGAAAACTGATGTCGAGTAGGAAACAGTATGTCTTGTAGGATGCAAAAATAAATCAGATATGAAACTTGCTCTCAAGGACCTTTTTCTCTCAGAAAGGGAGATTAAAACATGTCTACACAAAGCTACAAGCAAGACGTAAGAATTTTCTGGAGCAATAGGCCTTCTGTAGAAGTCTACTGGGTGAATAAATCATGAACAAACAAAAGTACAAATAAAGTTCTTAAGGAGTTTCAGAGGAAGATTAGTTTCTGTCTAGCTGAAAGCCTCTGAGAAGGGAGAACTTGACCTTGACCTTGAGGTGAGGAAGGAATTGAATCATGTGATAAAGGGCAAAAGTTTTGGGTGGTGGGAAGATGAGGAAGGGTACTATCAGGTAGAGTGAAAATTGGAGAAGAGTGAATGGGAACTAGGATTAATTTAGTGTGACCAAATCATTCCATTTTGATGGCTTGCAGTGAAGACGGCCATGCCGCTATCACTATAAATTCAAACATTTAGACAGATAGTATTCTCTCATTGGGCTGTTCTACTGTTATGGTAACTATCAAATACCATTTATGTCTCTTCAAGAGCTTAAAAATATACTCACAACTAACTGCAAGAATATCAGTCAAAATAATGACATGCAATTATTCTAACTCTAAATTTGTTTCATGCAGCAAGTATGAACAAGCTATAATAACAACTTAGAATAAGCTCCCAGGTGTGGTGCTAGTTGAGCTTTATATGTTTGTTTTCTAAAGAAGGATTGAAAAATTTTAACCAGAGAAAGCCAAAGACTAAATGAGGAGCTAAGATGAGCAGGGGCAGTGACCCAAGATAGTGCTCTCAAGTGTTAATGCATCTAATCACATCAAGTTGTACTTTTTGCTTGTGCAGCTCAGAAATCTACATTTTTATACAGAAAGAATATTTTCCAATAATCAATACTTAACCTTTAATGATCATTACAGTTACCATTTTGTGCTGCTCATAGATCCTCAATAGAGAAAGTTGAAAATACCAATGAGAAAGGGGAAGAAGTTTTATAGATACTTTAAAAATGTTCAGGTGTAATAGCATGATCTTTTACTTTTTAGTAACCTCGTAAAGTTTGAAGTAGATCTCTGAATCATTTTTCTATGTTTTTTTTTTGTATTAAAAGCAGCTTTATAAATGATAATAAAAGGGAATCTTGATTTTTTTTTTAGATTTTATGATTAAAACCCAATATGAATTATCTCATATTCCTAGATATTACCAACCACATCTATTTGGGGTGTGTGTGCGTGTGGATTTAAATATAGAGTTTGACAATAGTATGAGAGTATATGAGATGCTAAGAGATTTGTATCCATCAGTTTCCAGTAGTTACTAGTTACTTATTATGCCTGATGCTTGCTGGGCAATGGAGATATAATAGTATAGCATCATAAGAGGGTCATGGGCTCAAATAGGGCCTCATCATTCTATGCCAGGCTGGTGAAGATAGTGGTAAACACAAGTTTTTTCAGGAGTTTGTAATAGAGTAAATTACCCAGTTTTGAGCATTAAGGATCCTAGAAGACAGACCAGTGAAATAAAGTAAGTCAAAGGGAGGTTATATTCTCTTTTTTATTTTTTAGAATAAGTTTTTTTTTTAAGATTTATTTATTTACTGGCATACAGGCCAGAGATGCAGGGGGTGAGAGGATTCACCAGAGACAGAGTGGGGAGCAGAACAGGCAGATTGACAAAGTACACTGCTGAGGGGAGCAGCGGATGAGACAGAAGAGGTCTGATGCACCATGTGGGTCACCTCCCTGGCTGGGGATCTAACTTGTGCTGAAGTGGTTGCAGCCAGCTTCTTAGTGCTGTGCTTTAACTAAGCTATTGTACCACCAGAGAGGACCCAAAGGAAGGTTATATTCTGCACAGAAGACTCAGGAGAAAAAATGAAGTATTATAGTAGGGCTACTGGAAGGCATTGTAAGAAAACCAACCAGGCCAAAATCCATCATGCTGTCCAAGTTCCACATTCAATGTGCAATATTTATAGTGTATGATAAATAGTTGGCCTTAACTGATACTTCATTTCTAAACTGATTGGTGAAACTAAACAATTTTTTTCTTTTAAGTCCACTGTAATTCCTTTTGGAGTATAACCTTTAGGACAGGAATTTGTAAAAAGTTTGTTATCTTGTGTTTAGTATTTTGTCATTGGGAAATCCTATTTTAAACATAACTGGTTATTTCAGAAAAATTAAGATCCCCTTTGTCACCATTAATACATAGTTCAATGGGTGAAATATGAAATACCGGTTTTAGTGGAATTCATGGGCCTCCATTGCTTGACTGAGGAATTATCAAGGAGAGGACCTTGCCCAAGGTCATCCTGTCTTTGAAGCTGGGTGAGACCTACAGCTCAGGATTTTAAATCAGTATCATTTTCCTAATACCTTAGCTTAGTCCTAAACTTCCCAACAAAGGCTTTGTAGGAATCTGCTAGCTCTTTGGGAAGTGTCTACTGTGACAGTATCTTTTGCTCCCACTCCTCTCCTTCAATTAATTAATGAAAGGTCAGGTGACAGATGATTCACATTCTGATGGGATTTTGATGGGTTGCTGAGCATGATGATGTGTGTGCATTTTGGAGAGGCAGTTTCCTTAAATGCTCATTTACATGACTAATTGCTGGGCTCAGCACTTATGAGCCAGCACAAGTCAGGAAGGAGCAGGATGTGACATGGAGAAACCATCAAGGACATATCACAAAACACTCAGGCTACTCTCTTTCATGACTGAACAATCAGAAGCATAATTTAGATAAAACAGTGACTTACAATTCTCAAGGTCCTTTTATTTGAGGCATTGACTGAGCATAGAATTCAGTGACGTTAAAGAGATGAGTTGCAGGTCACAGGGGGGCTGTTTTGATAATCTTTACAGTATGAGAAGGTAAATGAACTCTCAATTGCCAATAAAATGCAAAGCTATTGTTGTATCTCTTTAATTCTTAATAAACCTCTTACTGAGACCGAATGAGAAAACTTTGTTTCCCTTCCTCTGGTTGTCAAATAAGTTTATGAGAGAAAAAAAAAAGGAATAACTTCTATTATATAAAGATTTTATGCTTTTATTTTATTGCATTGAACCTATTAAATCATTAAGATTATATCTTTTTGACCTTTGTTTTTACTCTAGAGATTCAACTTTTTATCTTGATATCTGAAACAGGCCACTATATGAGTAAGCTTATGAGTAGTCTGGGATTATATATTCACTAATCATCTGCAGAGGAAAATTGCCAATTCTAAGCTTTATCTTCTATAGATTTATAGTTCAGAATTATTTATTTTTTTAAAGATTTATTTATTAATGCATACAGAACTGGGGTACAGACCACAGGTGCCAGGGTGGTGAGAGGATTCACCAGAGACAGAGTAGGGAGCAGAACAGGCTAACTGAGGAAGTACACTGCTGAGGGGAGCAGCGGGTGGTCAGGAGAGGTCTGCTGAGCCATGTGGGTCACCTCTGGAGTGGGGATCGAACTCATGCTGAAGTGGCTTTAGCTTCTTAGTGCTGTGCCTTAACCTGCTGAGTGACCAGGGAGGCCCCTCTTATTTGATTTTTTTTTAAGATTTTTTTTTTAATGCATAGAAGTATGGTATAGGCCAGAGGTGTGGGGCTCAGAGGATTCACCAGAGACAGAGTGGGGAGCAGAACAGGTGGCTCTATTGAAATACACTGCTGAGGGGAGCACAGGTGAGAAAGAAGAGTTCTGATGCACCATGTGGGTCACCTCCGGGGCTGTGGATTTAACTCAGGCTGTAGAGGTAACAGCTCTGAGACCAAACCTCTGCACTACCAGGGAGGCCCCAGAATCTTATTTATATGCTTGTTCTGAAGTCAGATTTTTTGGGATTCCTTCCCACCAGCCTCTCAGCATTTGAAAGACACTGAGGAAATTTAATTTTTAAGATTCAGTTTTTCACCTGTACAAATGGGATGACCATAAGTGTCCACATTAGAAAAAATTCCCTAGCATTTTATCAGGCAATAACATGTATTTTAAGTGAGTCTTTGTTTCTTTCTAAGCAAAGAGTACTTTTTAAAAAAATTTGGGACTTGCTTTTTAATTTGAAAGAATTAATGTTGTACTTAATTAGTATTTGTTTCACTATGACACATTATTAATGACAAAATTAAACTTGATTTTCTTAATTAGATGTTAGTAAAAGTAATAAAATAGAATGTTGTTTTCTTTTTCTGGTTAAAAAAAAATAGTTTCCACATTACAAGACTTGGTGAGGATTCACTGAGATTAAAGGATAAAATCCTCAGCAAGGAACCTAGACAGAAGAGCTCACTAATACCATCAAAATATACTGTAGTTGGTAATGTATGGTTTATTAAACTTTCTAGACTGCCCTTGCCATTTTAAGTAATAATTATACTGATCCATTACTGAGAAATGACCAAATTCATTTATCAATGTTGAAGCATATATTTCTTTAACATTTAAGTTGTCATGAAATGATCATATTGGTTATATTTGTTATGAATGCTATGTAGAAACTTTCTTTTTAGCAAAATAGCTCATTTTTAAAGAATAAGTTTTAAAAATTGTACCACCAAATAAAACAAAGGGAAAATGACTATTTGTGAGATGTGTAAATCTCATGATGTGTGACTTCTTTCTGAGTTGTTAATTTGGTTGATTGATATGGTTGGCAATCATAAATCAATAATAACATGACTCCTGGTCATAAAATAGTTGAATTTTTGAATTCTGCTTTAACAAAAAATCTTGGTGTCATGGAAAATTTCAAACACCTTCAAAAATAAGAGAGTGTAGTACAATAAACTTATATGCATATATCCATTAGCCTTGACAACTAATAACTGGCCAACTCTTTTTAAAATTGTTTTATTCTTTTTATTCCTAACTTTACTGAGATGTAATTGACATATACCATTGTGTAAGGTTAACACATACAAATTCATGATTTGATATATGTATATAGTTTTAAATTATGTACATTTTACCGCTAGTTATTCCTTTTTTATTTAGATAACTTTTATTAAAAAAAAAAAAGTCTGTTCTGCCTAGCACTTCTAGTACTATGCTGAAAAAAAGTGTCAAGTAGATAGCCTTTTTTTTTTGTTCCTGATCTTACAGAAAAAGCTTTTCTCACTTGAGTATGAAGTTAGTTATGAGCAGGTCAGATATATCCTTCATTATGTAGCAGAACTTTTCTTCAAAATCTAGTTTGTAAAGTTTTCAATCATGAACAGGTGTTAAATCAAATACTTTCTAATAATGTGACCTTTATTGACTTGCACATCCTTGCATCTCAAGGATAAATTCCACTTTGATGAATGATCCTTTCCATCGTCTTGGGCCTCGTGTGCAGCCTGGGTCCACGGGATCCTGCCTTGAACCTGGGTCTGCCAGATTTAACCTGTCAGTGGTGTGAGTTGGAGGCCTCAGCCCACAAGAGCCAGAACAGCACCTACTTCTTGGGAGACTGGCCTGGTGCTGGGTGGGATGGAAGCCAAGCTTCAACCTCCTTGCCCCGGAGATAGTGTCTCTCCTTGCTGGGTTGCTGGGAATTGGTGGGTGTGTGGCAGGGATGTTGTGAAACTGATTTTTCCTACAATTTTCAATGAGAATTTTCTTACTTCTGTGCTCTAGGATCAAAAATCCCTTACCCGAAGTCTTAAGTGCTTGTAAAGGTTTTCTCAGGTGTGGACAGTTATTCAAATTGATGCTTCTGGGAGAGGACAAGAGCTAGAAATCCTATATAGCTGTCCTGCTAATGTCACTCCAGTGGGCTGGGATCAGTTTTATTTCATCTAAATCTGCACTCTGTTTTTTTTTGCCGCATCACACTGACTGGGCTATTTTGAAATAAATGTCATTTCATACCTGAAGTTGTAGGAATATATATCTAGATGATAAAGACTCTTTATGTTAATCTAACCACAGACTCATTATTATGCCTCAAAATTTAAAATCCCTCAGCATTATTAAATATACAGTCAATTTTCAAGTTTATCCAATTATTTTAGTTTTGAGTACCACTTTTGAGTGAGGGAAAATGAAAAAAAAATTAAATAAAAAATAGTTTACTGTTTGTGGTTTTGGGTTCATGTGATATACCATAGCAATTTCTGGCAATTGCCTTTCAGAGAGTAAAATTATACCACCTGAAATATTGAAAAATATATTTCAGTGCTTGAATTTTACAAGGCAACTGCTGGATGCATCTATATCTCTATTATATTATCAAAGGTGAGCATCACATTGGGAGTTAGAAATTCAGCAATGCTGTGTTATGCTTCTACCAAATAAGAACTGATCTTTCCCCCTGTTTATGCAGATACTGTCAGTGAGGCCAATGCAAGATAATTTATATTTCCAATTTTGTACTCGGGAAACCTATTGCAGGATTTTCCTTTGTTTTGTAATTTGAGCTCCATCTGTACCACATTATGTCTGGAAAAATACTGATATGTATGGAAGGTTTCATGACCTTCATCTCTAAAAATGATGAGCATTTTAGAAATGAATTAAATAGAAACTGTCTTTGGGTTATCCTTTTATGATACATTTTATCTTTGCAAACCAGACACTAGAGGGCAAAACAAACATTTAACCAGTCCATTGGGGTCAAGAAAAGGACAAACCTTTTCACTTTCGGCATAGTTATTCCAGAATGGTTGCACATAACCCATACTTTTGCACATAGTCTACAGAAGCTAGCTATTTAAAGGGAAATGTTTTTGCAAAGTAGAACCTTTTTCAGGGAAACCATGTGCAAAGAGAATACATTATCCTGAGCCTTGAACAAATACCATTAATTTATTACTAATAATCCTCATTTAATTCTTTTATAAGATACTTTCATATTTTAGCCTTTCAAAGTAGTTTTTTGTTTTGTTTGTTTGTGTTTTTTTTTTTTTTTTGCATAGAGAAATGGGTTTGCAGGCCAGAGGTGGAGGGTGAGAGGCTTTACCAGAGAGAGTGGGAGCAGCACAGATAGATCTACTGAAATATTCCCATCACTCTGCATAACCCTCCATCAGGGAGAGACCTCTAGCTGTCTTCTGCTGTCTCACTGTGGTCTTACGACCTCACAAATGAGCATCATCCGGAGAACCCATTTCCACTCATGGGAGAGGAGCGTCCAAAGTGCCTAATCAGGCATTGGCATCCTTTGGTGCTCTTATGCCATCCCTGAATACCATGTGTCTACTCTTTTGCTCACCAGGCTATTTCATGGTGCTAATGGTTGAATGTCTGGATGAATCAAAGCCAGCATTTCTACTCATGCCCATCTTGGACATTTTCATCTCTTCTTCCACTTATGTTACTGTACACCTCCCAGTAGAAAATTCAGTTACTAGTGACTGAAATTTTTGCTTATTTATTTTAGGAAATAATTGATTTTTGTTTACAAACATCACTCATTTCATGAATCATACATGCTGCTGTTTTCATTCTGTCAAACTTCAGATCAAAATTTTAGATTTCTGGAAATAAGTAAGGAATACATGATTTATCCAGTGTGGAATAACCCTGACATATAAAGGTGATTAAACAAATGAACAGTATGAAACACACTTCCACTGAGTACACACTTGGCAAGAGAAACTAGTGCCTGAAATGTGCCGAGAGACGTGACCACATATAGTTTTGCAGGTAGCATGGCTAAGGTAGAGTTCTGTTGCTCTCTGACCTCTGGCACAGGCTGGCTGTGGCCAAATACAAGGCATATGCCCATGTGAACTGTGGGCTCAGAGCTGACAGAGGTAATTTAGGCTTCTGTCAGTAAAAGCACTTAAAACTTGAGGAGACAACTTCATTTTGACCTTTTCTCCCCATGGTTCAAGCAATGTGAAATTAATTTAAATAGTCTTTCACAAAGACATTTTGGCTTTTATTTTATAATCATTGCTTTTACAATAGAAGGAGGCAAATGTTTATTAAGAGGAAGGTATTGGACTTTCAAATGTTTATTAAGAGGAAGGTATTGGACTTTCAAATAGATTTAAAACATATTTTAAACTTGTAGAGTTGTTTAAAAATTGTTTCATGATGCTTTTAAGCCATTCATTTTTGTCAAAGTGCAGAGACAAATACATCATTTCCTCCAGCTTGTTTGGGAGTTGCTTTGGCAAGTGGATGCTCAGTCATAGTTCATGCCTTTCGAGGGGCTTGGCTTTCATTGATGAATTTTATCACTGATGTGAAAGTACAGTGTTATATTGGTGCATAGTCTAGCACAAAGGAATGGGTGTTGGAGGGCGTGAACATATTTCATTCAATAACTGACTTGATAGGTACATGGGTAAGGACACCGATCCCAGTTATTTTATTTCTATCTTCCAATTATCAGCAACTAAGCAAAGCTTAGGTTTTTACTAAAGAAAAACACATTTTTTTCCCCCTGGCTTTTGCCTACCATAGCAGGAAAAAATCTGCTGTTAATGTTTTCATTTAGCTGATAAAGCTGCAGTTATTTATTTTAAGGAGTACTTGATTTTTGTTAGCGACTGTGAGTCATTTCATAAATTACACATGCTTTGGCTTTCTGTCAGATTTCAGAACAAAATTTTAGATTTCCTGAAATAAAACATGGAATAGATGATTTGTCCAATGTAGAATAAACCTGACACATAAAGGTGATTAACAATATAAATGCATACTTACCTTTACCTGGGAAACAGGGATTTCCTAGGAAACCTGAAAATACTCTCTCAAGTGCAGGCTCATGTTAATGTATATGAACTTGTCTCTTGATGTAGAAATATATTCTTTTATCTGACCGTTGGAGGGGACTTGAATAGGACTTGTTCCACATGTGTCCACTGAGGGGTTACCACTCAGAACAGCTGCTTGCTCCTGCCTCACTCACTTCTCTCTGAAGACCTTTGAGGGAGAACTGGGAAGCCTGGAGCTCCTTCGTCTGGATCCTCAGCCTCAGTGCTGTGAGAGCTGTGCAGCAACTTCTGCTTCAACTGGTCCAGCCTGGCCATGGGACACAGCTGCTTCCCCAATCCATTTTCATGGGAAATGTACTGATAACATTTCCTGATTTGACTAACCTTTATTGATAATTTGGGGACTATGAAGGGGCTGCTCAGAAATGAACTCTTCAGGGGTCTCCTTGACTGTTCCTCACTCTCTCCTGATCTCTTCTTCCCAATCCCTCACCCCATCCCCACTTTTTATTTCTTCCCTCATACATGTTTAGTCCTATTGGAAATCTTGACTTATCTATATATTTTCCAAGGAAAATTTAGACTATACAATATGTCCATTTCATTACAGGCTGCAGAAAAATTTTAGCTTTGGTTCCCAAAAAACACAGTGGACTGTTAGGGGCAAAAGCAAATGGGAAACCAGTTCACCCAGATTCTTGTAGGCCTGCCTTTCCCCCACCCCTCTGTTAGCCCTTGTCTTGGCCATTTGTTTCACCTCTCTAAACATCATTTCCCCATTTGTACAGTAGGGACAATGACACTGACTTCAGCTCCCTCAGAGCCTGCCTTCCTTGCTTGCTTCTCGTGTCCACCGCTTCCCAACCCCGTGCCTGTATCTTGGGGTGTACACAGGTTCATGGGATTATAATCGGCTGTACCCAAAGGATACATAAGAGCCCTTCTTCGAAGGCATAGAGTACGGTAGGTACAACGACTAAAGCACTTAGTAAAATTATGTTTTGACCATAATTTGACCAAAATATAAGTATTGACCATGCTCTCATGTACGTCTGGAATATTCTAGCCTTATCCACCCCTTCCCATGAGAGGCCTGAGCAGGCATGAGGTATTATGAGGCCTGGGGTATGAGAGGAAAGAAGCCTGCCTCCCCGTCTGATGACAGGGGAGCCTTTATTGAGCTCTTATATGTCTGGTGCCACTGGCACTTGAGATTCATTATCCATTTAAACTACTCACAACCATTCTGAAGATAAAATATTTTTATCCTGAGTACGGAAAGAAGGAAACTAAATTGCTGAGAGATTAAGCAACTTGCTCCAGGCTACATAGTAAATATGTCTTGTTCCAAACTTAAGTGTGCTTGACTCCAAAGCTCACAATTCTGTAATAGGTTATGGGTTGTCGTTCATCTTAGTAGACAAACAGCATTGTACTTTCAATAGCCACCCATTCTCTAGAACCATAGAAAGAGATTTAAACCTGGAAGACTGATGTATTATATGAACTTTAGGGTTACAGCCCCCCCCCCAAACACACACACACACACAAAACATTCCAGGAGGTTATGAAGCCAATTCTTCAGGCAGATGATGCTCAACAAGGAATTTCTTAACTTCTTGCTTTGCCTTCATTTAGAACTGTTGTCTCTGACATGTGTTGTGAAAGAATCTGTCAGGATGTGTGAAAGAAGGAATAAAATACTAGGCAGGAATAGGAAGTTGTCGGTTTCCTAAGACCTGGCCTGGAAACCAGCTTTCTGTCTTCTGTTGGTCAGATGGCCACAGCATTCATTAGACTCCAGGACCAGGGACCCCCACCTCTAGATAGGAGAAACGCACAGAACAGCTGGTGAATGATTATGCATAGAACAGCTATACACAGTCCTGTTTTCCGCCACTTACGTCCATCAACCCAGCATTTGTATGGAGCTGGAGATTGTTTCATGCTACTTCAGAGTATTTTTTAAAGATTCACTAATGTCCACTTACGTCCATCAACCCAGCATTTGTATGGAGCTGGAGATTGTTTCATGCTACTTCAGAGTATTTTTTAAAGATTCACTTATGTATGCAAGAATGGGTACAGGCCAGAGATATGGAGGGTGAGAGGATTCACTAGAAAGACATTGTGGGGAGCAGAACAAGAAGATCTACTAAAATAAACTGCTGAGGGTGAGACTGGGGAGGTCTGCTGTGCTGTGTGGGTAGGTCCCTGGCTGCAGGTCAAACTCATGCTGCAGTGGCTGTGGATAGCTTCATAGTGCTGCAGTTGAACTCCTTGCCCACCAGAGAGGCCTAATTTCAGAATTTTTTTTTTTAAGATTTATTTATTTGTGCATACAGAACTGGGGTACAGGCCAGAGGCTCAGGGGCGGTGAGAGGCTTCACCAGAGACAGAGTGGGGAGCAGAACAGGCAGATCGACGAAGTACACTGCTGAGGGGAGCAGCGGGCAGGTCAGGAGAGGTCTGTCACGCCGTGTGGTCACCTCCGGGGCAGGCAGGAATCGAACTCATGCGGAAGTGGCTTTAGCTTCTCAGTGCAGTGCTTTAACCCACTGCGCCACCAGGGAGGGCCAAACTTCAGAATATTTTTAAAAATGTCTCCCAAATTGTTGGAGGTAAAGAGTAGACTACTACTTGAATTGAAAATTTTTCTGCTGTGAACAAAGAAGAAAAGTTAATGGTGGAATTAGCAAAGGGATCCCTAAAGTTTGTTGTCTATCTCCTCAAACTAGAAAAGAAAGGATAGATTTCATATCCCCAAATATTCTGAAAACTGCAGTGATCCTTACCAGCAAGACATTCCAATGACAGATGCTGGCAAGATTGTTTCCTTCTGAGGAATTAGGGAAAATCTGTACTTCACGTTTTTTTCTGGTGGTTTGGGAGTAATCTTTGGCCCTCTTTGTCTTGTAGAAGCAAACTCCAGCTTCATGGTGATCTCTTTGTGTAGGTTTGTCTCCAAATTTCCCCTTTTTGTAAGACCCCAATCATTTTAAGTTGACATATGTAAAGAACTTACATCACATTTTGATGTAATATGGATAAGGATTTCAACGTATGAATTTGGGGAAAAATAATTCAACCAAAAGAACTTATAAAGCTTCAAAGGAGTATAGGCTTTGCCATCAGTTTGTATTAGGATCATGTAACACAGTGTTTCTGAAAGCACGTCACAAACTGTGAAGTACAACACAGATGTGAGCTGTTGCTATTGTAATTGATAGGCATTTTACAGTTTTTCAGCCTATTCCAATTTCTGTCTGATTTTTTGACTTTGAAGAGTAGATTATCACTCTATAGAAAGTGAGAAGGCAAAATTGTTTTGCTGGCACTGGATTAGAAACAAAAAGAGAGGGAGGGTTAGGGAGAGAGAGAGAAGAGCACCAGAGAGATAGAGGCTGCCCTTCATACGTCCTTGTAAGGAATTAGGATCTACTAATTAATTTATGATTATCTGGAGCAATCCATGAAACTTTCTCCAGAATTCTTATTGGTCTTATTAAGACTCACCCTTAAAACTCAGGGCCACTGGGCTTATGTACGGAATAGAAGTGTAGAATAGAAATATAGATGCTTCTTTGCTGCTTAAATGAAAAGGCTGAGGACCACCCGCTTTGTAATGTAGATATAGAAACTCATACATACATACATACATATATATATATATATGCTTATCTGAATATGTATATATCTATATAATCAAAAAGACAGCCAACAGGGTGGGGTGCTATTAGATTAAAAATTAAGAATATATTAGCACTACAAGAAATGTCTTTCTAAACTATAAAAAAAGGTTGACTTTAAAGTGATTTCTCTTTGTATAATATTTTTTCTGGGAGCTATTTTGTTTGCTTTGAAAACTGTCACCACCAGGTGCTTTAGAAATCTCTTGATTGCTTTTCCACCTGCTTATAGCCCACCTATCCCCTGCTCCTGGCCTCAGTACTATTTTCGTAACAACAGAAGATCTAATTCCTTTAAACAGGATGGATAATGTCTATAATACAGGATAAATAACTGTAATAGGAAACATGCTACTTACTCCTTCTGTATGGATTTGTTGCTCTGTTTAGGTGTATAATGACTTCATTATTAGATTGGATGTGATTCAGAAAATCACATAAATTGTAACAGGATTAAATAACAAGTGAGGGAGAGGAGGCCAAGGAGAAAATATGAACACAGTGAAATACGTACCCACTTCTCAGTGACCGTAACATCTGTCTCATGGTGCCTGGCCTGTTGAGAAAACATAACTCTGAACTCTTCATCTGAACAGCTTCCCCCAGCCCCTGCCTGCAGAGATATTTGTTCCCATGGGGCCACCAAAAGAATATACTGGGTGAAGACAGTGCGTTGGCCTTTTATAAGGACTCCTAAGGACTGGGAGATATACTAAGTCCCCATTCAAACACAAGTAAGGCCAATGGATCATCATCCCAGTCAAAGCTTTCTGATTGCTGTTTCTGAACATTTGTGGATTTACAGCCTCCGTTAAGTAAGAATAGTGATAAATATAACAGACCCATGTGGCCAGGCACTGTTTGAAGCACTTTGCCTAAGTCCCTGAGATTACCTCATTTTCTCTAGACAGCAATCCAGGTGTGGTATGGCTTTGACCCTCCTGTTTTGACTGGAAACATGAGACTCTGAAAGATAATTTGCCTAAGGTCGCACAGAGGTGGGACATATTTTAATTCATGTGGTTTGAGTTCAGGCTGCTCTTCACCACTGTGCAAAACTCCCCACAACAAGCCCTTTGATAACCTTTTTAAAGGCATTAAGTGGCTTTTCCAAAAAAGGTATACACAGGTTATAGACCCAAAAATTCACACCATCTAGGCAATGTTTATATATTCTATGAACTTCTTCCAATAGATAAAAATCACCTGATTGAAAGATGGAATGATCAAATGTCACTCGGTAATTATTTCTCTCATCAGGATTTGGTGACACTTAGGAGCAGATATGTGAGGGTCCTGGCTGACGGAAGCACCTGTGTGTGGACACACTAGGTTGCAGGCTGGGGTAGGTCCCTGGCTCTCACAGTCAGGTAAGGCAAGGGTCTCTCCATAAAAGCGGAGAGTGGTAGCGGATTGAGTAGTTGCTCTCACTCCACAAGCAGAGAAATTGGCCAAGGAATTGTTGCAGAAAACTGTTCAGTGTGTGGCCTAATGCATGGCTGAGTGAATGATTGAAGCACTACAGTTATTTCTTTCACATCCATAACCACTTTTGTCAGGAAATATTGTTCCAGTGACACATTGTGACCACTGAAATTTTCAACGAAACATACCTTCCTTTTAAAGGTGCAACTCCTGGCAACCTCTCTAGATGATGGACTTGCTGTAAATTCTGTCCCCTCTCCCCCATTAAAAAAAAATTATTTATTTATAAGTACAGATGAGGGGAGCAAGAAGATTCACCAGAGACAGAGTGGGGAGTAGAACAGGAAGATTTACTGAAATACACTGCTGAGGGGAGCAGCGGGCAGGTCAGGAGAGGTCTGCTGTGCCATGTGGGTCACTTCCGGGGTGGGGATTGAACTTGTGCTGCAGTCACTGCTATAGCTTCATAACGCTGTGCTTTAATCCAGTGTGCCACCAGGGAGGGCCCTCTGTCCCCCTTTTCTGATTTCCTTGACCTGCTACCTAGAATTAATATATTTAAGCAATTAAAGGGTTGAGAACATCTGACCACCCTGGTGGTATTTTATTTGAGTATTTGGCCTGACATAATCCATTCTGCTGTTCTGAATAGTCTTGGGAAGCTATATCTCCTGACAATAAAACCAGAAACAGAGGAGAAACTTAGTTTTTTCTTATCAGTGACATAAAAGTCAATGAAAGGCAGTATAGATTATTGGGCCACCATCCCAAAAGAAGTGGGTGGGAAGCACACAAAGGAACTGAGAGTCTGACTCTCAGAGTGGTTTATGAAGCAGATCTTGAAGAAGCTTTAGTTACCATAAAGTGATCTTGAACTCATAGAGTTTTCCAAAATTAATAATGCTGATTATAGTTAATTGTGTGACAGGTAGGCTTCTGAAATCTTTGCATGAATCATTTCATTTATTCTGCATACCCCATGAAGTAGGTGCTATTATTACCATCCTTGTACAGATACAGGAACTGAACCCCTTTCTATAATGCGAGCATTTATTCCAGCTAGATTTTTCCTCCAGGTGACTAAGACACATTTTTTCCATATGGAAAAGCCAGACTACAGTTGACTTAGTGACCAAAGAAGCCAGATTATCAGGATGGAAACTGGCAAAGTTTGGAAGGAATATCTGATAAAGCAGTGAACTTATAATTTGGAATAATAAATAGTAAACCTCAAAAAAACTCCTGAATGTTTGCGGTGATGCTGTGGTCCATTGGCCATATGCCCCTTGAGGCCAAAGGCCCTCATTTCTCCTGCTGCAGCAAGTGGCACTGCTGATGCCCCAAAGCTGAATCCATTTCCAGTTGCCTCCCTTGCCAACATTATGCCCCTTCTCCAGAGCCAGTCAGCAACCTGTGACTTCAAGATATAGTAAAAAGCACCCAACCCCAGTTCCTCAATCCATGACAGCTCTTTAAGACCCTCATAGTTCCAGAGCTTCCTCTGGGATCAGCTGAACCTCTTTTTGCTGTATCTGCTGCCCATTGTCCTGGTCTCCGAAGGGCTTCATGCGGATACGTTTTGATCTAAGGATCTGTTTCTTGGGGAGCTTGACCTGTAATACCTATTTTTGTGTACAATATTCTTTTCTTTAATTTTAAATCAATGAAAGATATCGTTCTCATTTCATTTAGGATATTTATTAAGTCAGTTTTTATGTATACCTATTTTTTCTTATACCTCACTGCTTTATGGAAGTCCCAAATCTTCAGTTGTATCTTGATGACTCTACCATGAGAATGCTATGATTTTAGTTCGTGGGTTTGCATAAACACACACACAAATGCACAATGACCAAGATATTGACATAGGGTCATAGAAAATATGTATGTTGGGCCCTCCCTGGTGGCGCAATTGGCGCAATTAAAGTGCAGTACTATGAAGCTATCACAGCCACTGCAGCATGAGCTCGATCCCCTGCCAGGGAGGTGACCCACATGGTATGGCAGATCTTTCCTGACCTGCCTGCTGCTCCCCTCAGTAGTGTATTTCAGTACATCTGCCTGTTCTGCCCCCCACTCTATCTCTTGTGAATCCTCTCACCCCCTGCATCTCTGGCCTGTACCCCAGTTCTGTATACATAAATAAAAAATCTTTTAAAAATATGTATGTTTATGTCATTTTAAAATCACTGCATGTGGCTTCCTGCTATGTTGATGCCAATCTGGGAAAACATACACACAAAAATAAAAACATTTTATGTACATAAATCATTATGTGCAACTTCATAGACATATAGGTATAAATAGAAATAAAAATATAGGTATACACATAAGAACATAGCCATGGATGTAGATATGTTTTTTGTTATTGGGTCAGGTTTTCAGCTGAACACTTCTTTTTGTTTTCATAAAATTTTGCCTTTGCTACTTTGCTACTTTGCCTTTGCTCAGAAGGCAAGCATAGTGAAACTGTTCAAACATGGCTTAATTCAAACCGAGGATACCTCACATACTGCAGCTGTGCTACATATGCTTCAGGACAGGGTACAAATGCTTCTTTTTGCGTGCTTGTCATTTGTCTTGCTTTCTGTAGAGATGAGCTGGGGAAGGAGTTGAGTGATAAGTACCTTTGGATGTTCTGAATTTCTTCTCTTTCTGTGTGTGCAGATCAGAGACTCACTCAAATGCTTTGCATTTGGTTACAAGACATACAGACAGACTTTTTGAAACCTATGAATGAATATTAGATTTTTAATTATTGAAACATTGATTTCTTCATATTTTTGAAAAACAATGAATATATTCATAGTAATCTGAGCATGGGTTTTGTCCTTTGATGACTCTCAAGCTGCATTTTTCAGAGCTGGAGTTATTCAGGTATAGGACAGTATATGTAAAATACTTCTAGTTAACAGCTCTTGTCTTCTGCTCAAATGTCAGATGAAATACCTTCTTTTCAAATGTCCTTCCAAGACATTTAGTCCAGAGATGCCTGAGTGTTGATTGAGGGTGTTTGTGTGTATGTGTTTGTGTGCATATGCACATATGTGTGTGTGTGTGTGTGTGTGAAAGAAAAGTGAGCAGTGATGAGCTAGGTGACAACATTCTCAGAGTAAAGAAGGTGCACATCTGTGGGCAAGTTAAAGGTGTGGATATATTATCCAGCACTTCCGCTCCTAGGTATCTACCCTAAGGATACTATTTGGAGGGAAACTTGCATCCCAGTCCCATTGCAGCCCCATTTACCATAGCAATCAAAGAAAACAGCCTAACTGCTCAAACACAGATGAATGACACAGGAAGATGGGGCCTGTACACACAATGGGCTACTACTCAGCAGTCATGAAAGATGAGCCCTTGTTATTTTTGGCAACATGGATGCAGCTGGAGGGGATAAGGCTTGGTGAAATAAGCCAGGAGGAGAAAGGCAAATACTGAATGGTGTCATTCATATGTGCAATATAGAGACCCCAAACTAAAAGTCAGATTTTAAAAAACTAAGAACTAACCCTAGAAAATTGACTGTAGAACTGGGGCTACCACGGCGGGACGGGAGAGGCGAAACTAGTGGATGAGAGCACAGTGGACGATGGTGGTGGACTATGGGTGCTTTGGCAGTGGATGCTGTGTGGTAACAGTACTCAAAAGGGGAGATCCTGTACTTCTAAATGCAAACAATGATGTGAACTCAATAAGTAAATAAAAATAAACAAAGGTGATAGATAAATAAATACAAATTGAAAAATAAATAAGAAATGGAGGATAAGATGTAAATGATGGTACATTGAATTGGCTCTCCTTTCGGACCGTAGAATAATGCTGGACACTCAGGGCAATTTGTCATTTCTTCAGATCCTGCCCTAATTACTAAAACTCCCCATATGCTGATGATGACCTTCTCATTTCACATTAATGGTTGTTCTAGGATGCATTACTTATGAATGATACTGTGAAAAAAATTCTCAAAACAAACATCTGGGTGGGCTTTTTTTGGTTTTCACATTTCATATTCTATTACTTTTCTCTGTCATCTCTTTTAGGAATAATGATTTTTTGCTAGCCTAGTTGAATTTTCTTAGGTTTGAGCTGACTGTCTTTACTCTTTTGAATGAGTTTAATTTGCACTGCTACTTTTTCTTTTTGCCGACTCTTTGAAGATTGCAATCAACTCCTTTTTGGCCTTCTCTGTAAAATTTTGAGTTATTGATTCACTTGCTATGTGGTATATAAATGAAGCTTACAAACGCAATTTCTTTGGTTTATAAGGTGTATTTTTTCCTTCAGTTCTCTGATGTTCCAGCAATTCTTTGTCTATGTTTATAATATCTTCACCCATAGAAGCTAGGATTTGTTTGGGCACAGTGAACTATATTTCATTGCTCTTACGAAGCACACAAAATACAACTGCTATCTCCTCAGCAAGCTACCCTTTATAACGAGGACAGAGCAAATGTTCTCCTAGAAAAATTTAATGAGTTCTAAGATACTACTTACATGGGGCTGCTGCATCGGTATGAAACCCAACATTTCACTTTAGCCAGGTGAGCATGCACAAGCTCTTTTCTGGCTGTTTGAATGAATGTTTTCACTTTCCCGTCTGAGCTTTATTTAGTTAGTGCATTAGTGATCTGGATGACTTACTCATCGGTGCTTTCAACTCCTTTGCACGTACCCAAAATAGGAGGTGCACAGATTTTAAAAGGGTTCAGATGGGATAAAGATCACAAATATCATTATTAGAAATAGAAATTGGACCTTAAAGCCACCCCTAAATAATTTTCATAAGGTAAGGATATATATTAGGTGGAATGCTGGGGAAAAGGTCTATAATATGGAAATTAACAATACGGATGCAGGTGGAATTTGAGTACACTCACATGGGTGTGAAGTTTTTGAAATAACCAAATGCAGAAATTAACTTTATTCTTCAAATCAGTGGGACCCCATTTAAAGCAATGTAACCATATTTTTATTTAGAAAGATAGAGTGAATATGAATGAGTGAATGGATGAAACAAAGCTGAGTGTGGGTCTACTCGACAGCTAAAGAAACTGACACACAAATTCTTAATGAACTGAAGGAAGATGTAAAATCAGCATTATTTGTACTAGTCATGTTATAGAAATATCCTAAGGGCCTGAGGACAGATGGCTGGATTAGGAAGATGTGACAAATATACACAATGGAAAAATACTCATTTCTTAAAAAAAGTGAATTCTTGCCATCTGTGACAACATGGAAGGAACTGGAAGGGATGATGCTAAGGGGAATTAGTCATAAGGGGAAAGACAAATACTGGATGGTTTCACTTATATGTAGAATTTAGAGCAACAAAAACAGTGTCAGACAGAACCAAACTAAGAATTGAAAAACAAAAACTAGAAGTCTAGGTATAGAATTGAGGAGAGGGAGAGAGTAGGGTGTGGAAGGTAAAGTAGGGTGTAAGGTAGAAGACTATGGGTGCCTTCGTTGTGGGTATGGTGTGGTGTGGTAACATAACACCTGAAGGTATGCGATCCTACCCCTGAATCGTATAGAGTGTTGTAAACTAAGGCCCTCTGTGATGAGGCAACAGGTTAAAGAACAGCATTCCGAAGCTAGCTGAAGCCGCTTCACCATGAGTTTGATCTCTAGCCAGGGAGGTGACCCACATGACACAGCAGACCTCTCCTGTCTTGCCAGCTGCTCCACTCAGCAGTGTACTTTGTCGACTCGCCTATTCTGGTCCCCATTCTGTCTCTGGTGAATTCTTTAGCTGCCCCTGCAACTCTGGCCTGCATCCCAGTTCTGTATGTATAAATAATGCCTGTTCTGGTCCCCACTCTGTCTCTGGTGAATTCTTTAGCTGCCCCTGCAACTCTGGCCTGCATCCCAGTATGCATAAATAAATCAATCTTTAAAAGAAAAAAAAATTTAAAGTATACAATTCATTGGGTTTTGGTATATTTAAAAAATTGTGCAACCACCAGCATAATCACTGTCAGAATGTTTTCATTACCCATAAAAGAAACCTCATGGGCTCTCCCTGTGGCGCAACAGGTTAAAGCACCACATTATGAAGCTCCCGGAAGCCACTGCATCATGAGTTCAATTCCCCGCCAGGAAGCTGACCCACATGGCACAGCTGACCTCTCCTGACCTGCCCACTGCTCCCCTCATCAGTGTATTTCAGTACATCTGCTGTTCTGCTCCCCAATCTGTCTCTGGTGAATCCTCTCACCCACCACACCTCTGGCATATATCTCAGTTCTGTAAACATAAATAAGTAAATCTAAAAAAAAGAAAGAAAGAAAGAAACCATCTTTCTCTTCCATAACTCTCTTCACGGTCCATCTGCCATCCTACGGATGGTTAGCCAGTAATCTATTTCCTGTCTCCCTAGCCTTGCCATTCTGGATATGTCATGGAAATGGAATTATGCAGCATGACATTGTTTTTAGGCATATAATGTTTTCAAGATTCAGTCATGCTATAAGAGATGTCAATACTGTATTCTTTTTATTATCAAATAATAGTCCATGATAGGACTGTGTCACATTTTACTCATCCATTCATCAGTGGGTAGATAATTGGGTTGTTTTCCATTTTGGTTATTAGGAATAATGCTCTCATAAATATTCATATACAAGATTTTGTGTGGACATATGTTTTCACTTCTCTAGGGTATATACCTAGGAGTGGAATTGCTGGGCCATATGGTATCTTAATGCTTAACCATTTAAAAGACTGCTAAATTGTTTTCAACAGAGCTGTACCATTTTTTATTCCTATCAGCACCAATTTCTCTAAGTCGTTCTCAGTTGCAGTTATTTGACCTTCTGACTACAGATGCAATTCTTTCATAAATTATATGATTTACAAAAACGCCCTCCTATTCTTTGGGCTATCTTTCTACTTTATTGATGGGACTATTTTATGATGTTCAGTTTATTTTTCATGTTTTTGATGTCTTATCTAAGAAACCATTGCCTAACTCAAAGTTATTCTTCTGTGTCTTTTTTAAATCCTTAATTTTCTGTTTTTTATAATTTCTGCTTCATCATAGTTTTTTTTTTTCTGTGCACCTGTTGCTGTCCTTTCCCCTCTCTTTTTCTCTATAATTATCTAACTTTAAGAGCGATCTTATAATGATTCAATAGTGAAATTTTATAGTGAATAATTCCCTCTGTTATTCAAAAGCTTTAGGAAAGATTCCATAAAGTGGCTGTACATTCCACTTTAATAATTTCCATGTTTTTGCACATTTATACTCAGCTTTCAATGTTATGATGTTACTTAACTAAGAACTAATGAACATGCATATAAATATATCTTAATTCAGATCTCTAATTCTTTCCCTAGAATAGATTACAGTTCAGAGATGAAATTACTGGGTAAAAAAAATATAAACATCTTTTCTGACAAATGGCTTTCCAGAGAGTTGTGCCAATTTATACTGTCCTGGCATTATTCTTATCAATATGTGTATTATTTTTAAAAGCCAAGTGGTAACTCTACACACTTCTGTTTGATGCTCACCTCTTATTTATTAAAGCTGACAATGTAGCTACCAATTCCAAGGTGATGTAGTTTTCCTAGGAAGCCATAATTCTGCCAAAGTTTTCATGGTATATCAGGACTTCTCAGTGACTTCAAACTTTGTTTAAAGAGGTACAAAACTCACCTACCCGCCTTGGTGGCGCAGCAGGTTAAAGCACAGCACTAAGAAGTTAAAGCCACTTCAGCATGAGTTCAATCCCTAGCCCCAGAGGTGATCCACATAGCACAGCAGACCTCCTGACCTGCCCGCTGCTCCCCTCAGCAGTGTCCTTCTTTGATCTGCCTGTTCTGCTCCCCACTCTATGTCTGGTGAATTCTCTCACTGCCCCTGCACCTCGACCTGTACCCCAATTCTATATGCATGAATAAATAAATCTTTTAAAAAAAGAGGTACAAAAATCTTTCTTTTTAAGATTATTTATGCATACAGAAATGAGGTACAGCCAGAGGTGCAGGGGTGGCAAGAGAATTCACCAGAAACAGAGTGGGAAGTAGAACAGGCAGATCCACAACGTACACTGTTGAGGCGAGCAGTGAGCAAGAAAGGAGAGGTCTTGTGGATCACCTCCCGGGCAGAGACTGAACTCGAGCTGAAGCGGCCACCGCTTGGCTTAGCTTTGCAGTGCAGCTCCAACCTGCTGAGCCACCAGGGAGCTTAAAGAAGCTTATGAAAAATCTCTCATAAAGACGGTTCCTGAGCTGGCATTTTATTATGGGAGAAGGAGAGAAGAATGGGACAGGCATAGTTGATAGAAACAAACAAAAAGAAAAGTATGCAGGCATATGTACTGTGAATTACAGAAAAAGTAAGGTCTTCCTGCTCCCCTGATTTAGGAGATGTCCTTGAGGGCAGGGCTCTGGCTACTCTTCATGAGAGGCAGTTAGCAGCGAAGACTCCATGCAGGCAGATCAATTCTAGAACCCAAGTGATACTATTTTCTGGCTCTGTGACCTTAGATTGGCCTTAACTGTACATGAAGCTCCTGAGAAAGCTGAAAACAAACTACATTCTCAGTAAATATTAGCTATTTTTCATAACCATTCATCTCTGTACCTTCTAAAAAAGATAGCAAGCATTGGAAGAAATGATAGCAGGTACTGAATAAAATTATTAAGAGTAAATGAATAAATTATGAAAAGAATGTAAAAGAGTGTATATGGGAGAAAGCGCTTGATTTTTCACATTACAGGCCACTCATCATTGTGTTTCAAATTTGAACCATCTTATATTTGGAACTTTCCAGAACTATTATCTCTTTAGGTTCCTTGGTGAGATTTTACTTTGAAATCAGACATTATTTGTAATCTGTCATGTTTTTATTCTTGCAGGCATATGTACTGTGCTTCAATTCTGCTCTTTTAAACAATTTAGCAGATAACAACAACAGCAAAGAAAAAAAATTACTTAGAGTCTGATTTAATCAAGAAGCACAGGATGAAGTGTGAAAAATCCAGTGTTGTGTGATCTTTGGCTTCATTGAAGGCAGCAAAAAGTCATAAATTAAGTGACCTTTGCAGGTCAGGATTTTATATCTCTGATAAATTCCTCAGCTTTGCAGTTGTCAGTAAAAAACATGCAAGTGAGAATATAAAAAGCTTTTTTCCTAGCAACATCTTTCCCTGAGAAGATGAAATATGGATTTGAAGTGCCTGAAAAGTAGTTTTATAAATCTAAAGCATTCATTATGATTAAGTGATATCAGCACAATAAAAATATGGAGTTAAAAAAAGTCAAGGATATTTTTAATCATTTCCTAATAACTGATAGCTAGAGGAATGTTGGCGATTTAAAGTTCCAAATCTCTCATATAAGTGGCTGTTTATCAAGATCTTATTATTTAAAATCAAAGTCCCATTACTCTACATGGAAGTAATGGATGGTAAAAACCATTAAAGATTGCATTATTTGTCTTTATAATCCAAGAAAACATAAATTTAGATTCATGTATTTCCCTTGAATATATTTTAGATGTTGCTGTCTTAAGGTAAATTAAAAAATATGATGTGAAAATTTTCAATTATGAAGGCTTCCTTGGAATTGATCATTTTGGTCTTTTGAAAATGTTTTTGCTGCATAAGCAGTGCAAAGTTTAAATTCCCAGTCTCAAACTACCCTAAATTATCCAAATGGCCTCCTCCTTTGAAGAATTTCTTATACGAGGAGGGTGTGATCTTCTCTGGAGGTTAATTTTCACTGAAATTAATAAAGGTAAATGAAGTCTTTTAGGAACTCCTTTTACTTTTATCCTGTGGGTTTCCTTAATTCAAGTCAAGCTACTTTCCTTAAGCAAAACTTTAACAAAGTTGTTTCCTAGAAGCCTGATCACACTACCTTGAGCTATTAAAGACCTGCATGCAAGATATTGAGTGACATTTTGAATACAAAAAACCAAAACACTAAGTTGCAATTTGGGGCAGGAGGACTTTCTAATACTCTTTTTTGGGTAATACTGTACTAAAACACAAGTCTCCTTCACCCAGTTCTACTTGGAAAAAGTAGGAGAATGCCCAATCTAACCCTCATTAGAAAGTCCTAGAAAGCACACATTTTACCACTATCATTTGAAGGACAATGTGCAAGTGGTTGGAAGTTAAAGCTTTTGGCTCATTTATGATGAACTAGAGAGACCTAGTCAGAAGGTGAGCACTGGAAGTTGTCCAGATGGGCTGTATTTTTATGCAATATTGTCAGGGACACAGATTCTGGGGGGAGGGAGGTTGGGTGGAAGAAGGTAAAAAAGAGGGAAATGAAAAGAAAAATAGACTATTCTGCTCTTCTTTTTTAAAAAAATTATATTTATGCATACAGAACTGGGGTGCAGACCAGAAGTACAGGGGCAGTGAGAGGATTCACCAGAGACAGAGTAGGGAGCAGAACAGACAGATCAACGAAGGACACTGCTGAGGGGAGCAGTGGGTGGGTCAGGAGAGGTCTGCCGTGCCATGTGGGTCACCTACGGGTCTGGGGATTGAACTTGCACTGAAGCAGCTGTGCCCAGCTTGCAGTGCTGCATCCTAGCCCGTTGCACCACAGGGAGTGCCCTACTCTGCTCTTCTAGGACTACAGCATATAGTGCCATTCATGCTGCTTTGAACTTGAAATAACAATGAACACTGCAGAATATGTATTGCAGAACTTCTTGACTTCAGATAATCTTGCAGGGTCTGGAAGCAAGATGGTTGTTTTCCCTTACAAAAGACTAAGTATTAGTTCTTCCAAAAGCAATAATATACACTATTACAAAACACTCATTTTAAATTATTTGATATAATATTAATACTTACCTGGGAGACTGTATCAATTGTCATTTTGCCAACTTTCTCAAAATGGCACAGTAAATTGCTACTCACTGGTGGCTGGGAAAGTATGATAACACAGAATGGTGGATGCAGGCTTTTTCTTCTTCATAAGAATTCATCCAGAAGTCAAATTATTTTTAAATGATTTTAGTTCTTATTGAAACACAGCAAGGGAAATTTAAGGCTTCAGTTGCATAATGTGGCCTTACTATTTGTGAGTCCAATACTCACAGGGTATGTTGGACTAGGACATGCTTTAGTGATTGTCTTTTCTAAAACAATCAGTGTCTTCAAATGAATAACAGTGATATAGAGATGTTAAGTGACTTGAGGACTATGAAGTAAATTCTAGGGTAAAAGAAGCCTTCGGAAATCCCTAAGATCACATGACTCATACAATTTTTGTGAAGGAGACCAGAGGATGTCTATGATTTCTTCAGTATTGATCATGGAAGGTGGGAGAAAGGAAACAGAAGTATTTCATTGACTTTGATCACAATGCTGACATAGCACTACTTAGATTTTGAGATAATATTTCAGAAGAGTATTTAGTTAGCAATATAGTTTTCCTATATGAGGTACAGGGGCCAAGCTCTCATTCTGAGTAATTACCTGGGGAGGACTTTACATAAGTGAAAATATTTTGCATTTCTTTTCAAGTCACTCCTTCTTGGTAGTCTCTTGAGCATGAGGGGTAGGAGGGAAGAATCAGCAATCTTACCCTCTAATTAGGACATGAAAACCAAGACACAGTTTGGCCTTTGTCCTGGCTTCAGGGAGTTGGCAAGAGGCAGGCGAGGTGGGTGGAAGCAGCTGGCTAGGTTCTTGAAGAAGTCACACACTTTTGTAAAATCTCCTGACAAGTGTCATGACCTGGTGACTCATTTCTTGCTCCAGGTGGGACTTTCCAATAGCCCTAGGATTACTTATGCCTGCTTCTTGTATCACGAGGTAAATATGTGAGTTTATAATAATTGCAGTCAAAATATCCTTTATATGCCAAATGTGTTTAAATGGGTATCATCATGATGGCTGATAACCTTATCCACATAAGTCACAGACACTCAAAAATGATGCCTTTGTAACTGGCATTATTGGTGGTTGGAAAGTTTTATGTCATGTTATTGAACTCTTGAACCAAAATTTCTCTGACAAGCTGCATGGAGACTTTAGGGAACTTAGGACAGAGAGTCCAGGAGCCTGAATCCTGTGCCGCGTGAGCACTTGTTGGTGCTATGCTCTTGAAAAGCCATTCTCACTTCAGTTTGTCCCTCTTAAAACAAAATTCTGGACTACATCTCCATAATTTTCCTAAGCTCTGCAGAGTGTTCATTTACAAAACCAATTCCCATTTAAAGCCTCTAAGATTGATTCTGCCCTTAATCACGTATGCAAATGTATGTTAAATTCTTACAAAGCAACTGATATGGAGATGATTACCCAGCTTTGCCTTATATGGGATGTGTTGGAGAGAGGAGGGCCAAGAGCTCATTTTCAAAGAATTTATACTGACATTGTAGAGAAAAGTAGGCAAACATCATGTTTTAAGATTCTGAAGGACCTACTCCTTGAATCCTACGACTGTTCACTCTTCTCTCCCATGTTCCTGGTCCACAGTCTACCACATATTAAATAGGCAAGGATCTACTAGCTGTGGATTTTTAGAGCTCTTACCAATTTCAGAAATTTTATTTAACACCACAAAATACCCTTCTAGTCTAATATTAACTGTTTCCTTGCTGTCACAGTCATTCATGGCTCTAAGTTACATTAGCTCTGTTTCATCTTGTTTATAAAGCTGATTTTAACAAGGGCAAAACAGCATTATTGTTAGTTGAATCTCTGTGTATTGAAAGAACTGATGGAACAATTAAAACAGAAAAGACATTCCAGAGGAGGTGAGCCCTAGGAGGTAAGGAATGTCATTTGTCAGAGAAGTGGGGAAGACTTCTTAAAGTTGGTGAATGGTATTTGCAAAGGCAATAAGGTAGCAATGATCACGGGGAAGGTAGCAGATGGCAGCCAGGCTGGCCGAACAGAGTGTGGCTGGAACAGCAGGGAGGGGGCCCCCCCTCCCCGAGAACTTTCCTGCCATTCTCCCGAGTTCTGTCCTGATCATATTGGCATGAAATACTTCCTTAAAGACCATGGTTTAAGTACAGATGAAGCTCGAGTAGAAGAGAGATGGATGAAAGTATGACTTTGTAGAAGACGCAGAGCAAAGATCATCACTGTAAGAATGTGTCCTCTCTGTAGAAGAGAGATTCTATTTGTACATTTAGGTACATGCTTGACTGTGTGCTTATGTGGTATAGAGGAGATAAAGATGTAGAAAGAACTTAGAAATGCCTGACTTTTGAAAGTTTTGGCAGCTGTGGCTTTCTACTAACAAAGGATCTTCAGGGGCTTAATTTTATTGCAACTTTGTGTGTGTGAGAGATGAGATATTGGGGAAGGTAGGCAGGTGATTTATCGCAATTCGTGTATTTCTTTGAGTGTATCATCACTGAAATTATCATAAATACTAGAAATGGAAGAATGACATGGCATTTAGTGCAAGCTCTCGTTTCTTCCTTTTGCAACACAAATCTTCCCGACAGAGTCATGACAGTCGCTAATCATTGACTTGGACATTGTCACAGGAATTAAGCACATAGCCACATGTTGTGGTGACCCAATATGAGCTGTCCAGAACACACTGGACTGGCCAACCGCAAAGGGAGCTCTCACATGGCAGAGCAACGGTGGTACTCGCTTGTTTTTCCTATCAGAAGCATGATACCAGTTCTCCCTCCTGGGTCTTTTTCCAAGATCTCTGGGTCTTGCTTGTGCCTGGCAAATGCCCATGCACATCAAGCAGTACAGACTACAGAGAAAACTTAAAAAGAAGGAAACAGGCCCTCTTCTCTCTTCTCATTTTTATACCTAATTTCTTGGATTCCTTTCACTTACCCCCCCACCCCCATCTACCCATCCGCACATACACATGATAAGTATTTGCTCCATAACAGTCATATAAAATGGGCCCTCACTGGTGGTACATAGGGTTAAAGCGCAGCACTATGAAGCTATCACGCCACTGCAGCAAAAGTTGGATCCCTAGCCAGGGAGCTGACCCAGATGGTGCAGCAGACCTCTCTTGTCCCACCTGTTTCTCCCTTGAACAGTGTATTTCAGTCAGTCTACCTGTTCTGTTCCCCACTTTGTCTCTGGTAAATCAACTCACCTCCCATACCTCTGGCCTGTAACCCAGTTCTTGCATGCATAAATACATAAATCTTTTTAAAAAGTCATATGCAAGGCCCTCCCTGGTGGCGCAGAGGGTTAAAGCACAGCACTGAAAAGCTAAAGCCACTTCTGCATGAGTTTGATCCCCGCCTGCCCCGGAGGTGACCACATGGCGCGGCAGACCTCTCCTGACCCGCCTGCTGCTCCCCTCAGCAGTGTAGTTCATCGATCTGCCTGTTCTGCTCCCTCTCTGTCTCTGGTGAATCCTCTCACCCTCTGCATCTCTGGCCTGTACCCAAGTTCCATATGAATAAATAAATAAATCTTCAAAAAAAAAGTCATATGCAAAATGCCATGATACTTTATGTTTTTTACAGCTAATTGAATGCTTCTATATCAAATTAAATCTTAGCTTTAGCTTCTGTTGATTAAGTAACCAGATACCTGATACCAGTCATTATTAGATACTGCTATACCTGACAGGGCCCCAAGATTCATGGTATTCTGACTTCCAGAAAAACTGGGGGAGGGTCTTCAGCCCCTTAGGTTATTGTGGCCATTGCTGATATGCGTGTTCTCTAAGCCCTGTCGACAGTGGAAGACAGGGCTTCCCCTGTGCTGAATGTGGGTGTGGGCATCATCCTTAAGGTCAACCAAGGCCACAGCTCCTGTTCAGACTGTAGCACCCCAGATCATCCCATGAGACATATGAAAAATGAACAGGATTGGCAGCTCTTTGCTGTTACCATTCCAGTCTCTTATTTTCCAGGTCATTTTCACTGTCTAAATTCAAAGGTACCTCCTTCTCTTTGACTAGTGACAAACTCCAAAGCATGAATAGGGTGATTATTCATATTTCTGGCATTTTCTTTGTTCAACTCCTAAACCTAAAATTTCCAGATGCCCTGAACTCAGAACTCAAGAGCTTTGCCTATGTAGAAGAAAGCAGGCAACACTTGCCTTGTTTTTCATGGATTCTATTGCAATTCTGGGAACAAGACCATAAATTCTGGGATAAAAGATTGTCTTACCACATACATATACTAGGAATTTGTGAAAGGTGGGAAGTGTAACAGGAAGTTTGGGGCAAATGGAAAATTGGCAGATTTTTTATTTGTTTTTGTTATTATTGGTGATGATGTTGTAATGTGCAAACTTTTTTCTGAAGAGCAATTTCTTTGGGTCAAAGTGACTGATGAGTCTACTTAACAAGCAGAATTGTCTGGTTGTCCCTGTATCACAGACCTGCCGACCTCTTGTTTCCTTTGTGAACATAGATTACTTATTCTTTCAATCTGGAAGCAAGTGGCAGAGGACAGTATGTTTGGATGGAGACTACTTAGGTAAAATTCTCACTTAAGTCGCTTACAAGAAAAGAGAGGTTTTTACAAAAAGCCAAATGAGTTTTCCCAGAGTTTTGTGAGAACAAGGCTGAGCCAGGTGTTGACATAATGGGGTGCACTCTCAACAAGTTTCTCTAGTTTACTGAGTTGATCCTGTGATCTGAAAACATGACAGAGTTTGAAAAATCAATTAGCACATGCATTACATGTCCAAACAGCCAAAATCAAGATGAGGGAAACAATCCTTTTTATTTTTAGGTGTCACATACCCACGAACCTCCCCTTTCTAATTTAAACAGGGTTAACTGTATAGATAGCGATAGAGATAGATGTCCAGTATTAACTTTCTATTACTGTGGTGACAAACTGTCACACATCTAGGGGTTTAAAGTCCCCACTTACTATTTTACGATTCTGTTTATCACCAAGCTGACCCTCTGCTTAGAATCTCATGAGACCAAAGGCACAGTGTTGGTACGCTGTGTTCCTTATCAGAGGTTCTAGGGGAAGATCTGCTTCTGAGCATATTCTGGTTGATGGCTCAATCCAGTTCCCTGTGGATGTGGAGCTGGGGTCCAGTTTCCTTGCTGGACATCATCGTGGGGGTGGGGAGGGGAGGAGGGGACTGCCCTTAACTCCTATCATCTCTCCCTTGTTCTTGCGACCCCCCTACCATCATTTGACCATCTCCATCTCAGAGCCAACAATGTCTTTGAATCCTTCTTATATTTACTGTCCCTTTGACTTACTATTTTATTTCTTTTTTTAACTAGAGAACATTCTCCACTTTTAATGGTTCATGTAATTAGACTGAGTGCACCCAGTTAATCCTCTTTTAAGATCCCTAATCTTAATCATACCTGCAGTGCTCCTTTGCCAAGTCACTTAGCACATTACAAGGTTTCATGTATTAGGGCATAGGGACTTTTAGGGAGGATTGTTTTTTCAATCAAAATGTCTATTTTATTTTTTTGTAGCAAAAAATATATAAAACATTCAATTCACCTGCATTTAAGTTAAAAAATAAAACATAAAACGGGAGCAGGGAAGTGCACTGGACTATGGTGATGGCACATGGATGATTTGGTGATGGGAAGCCCACGGGAATTACAACTGAGATGGAAAAAGGCACAAAATGATGTAAAAATAAAGTATTATATTATTTTAAAAGAACATAAATATTTAACCCAAGGAGTAAACATTTTAAAACTTTATTTCAGTCCTAGGTAATAGCAAATGGGGATGAACTTGGATGGAAGAAGGCAATTCATCCCAAAGAGAGAATCTATTTTAAAGATGGGCAGGGGGAAAGAAGGAGAGAGTTTCAAAGATGGAGGATGATAGAGTCAAGGAAAGAGGAGGAAGGAGGGGAGAGAAAAAGATGAGAGACTAGAAAAAGAGCAGAGATGAAATAGGGATACAATAAAAAGTTTAAAAGGCATAGATAAGCATACAAAGGAAATACATAGATATTTCAAAAAGCCATCTGCACACATGTCCCCTGCTGCATTATTCACAAGAGCCAAGACATGGAAACAACTTAAGTGTCTGTCAGTAGGTGGATGGATTTGTTAAGGACTATTACTTGGTCATAAAAAGGAATTCCTATCATTTGTGACAACATGGATAAACCTAGAAGATAAGCTAAATAAAATAAGCCAGGTAGAGAAAAAATAACCCTGTTTCATCCTACATGTAGAATCTGAAAATGTTCAAGTCATAGAACCAGAGAATAGAATAGTGGTGATGAGGGGCAGCAATATGGAGACAATGGGGAGAGTTTAGTCAAAGGTTACAAACCTTCCATGTTAAGGTAAGTTCTGGGTCCGAATGTACATCCTATTGACTATGGTTATAATTCTGTATTGTATACTTGAGGTTGCTGGGAGAGTATATCTTGTGTTCTTACCACATTTTGAAAAACAAATTAAAACTGAAATTATGTAAGGTGTTGGATGTGTTGATTAACTTGATTGTGCTAGTCACAATCAGTATGTGTGTGTGTGTATAAATATATCAAACTATCATGTTATATACCTTAATATTGATAATCTTCAATAAAACAGAGGGAAAAGGGGTCCTCCCTGGTGGCGCAGCGGGTTAAAGCACAGCACTAAGAGGCTAAAGCCACTTCCACATGAGTTCGATTCTCGCCGGCGCCAGAGGTGACCACATGGCATGGCAGACCTCTCCTGACCTGCCCGCTGCTCCCCTCAGCAGTGTACTTCGTCAGTCTGCCTGTTCTGCTCCCCACTCTGTCTCTGGCGAAGCCTCTTGCCGCCCCTGAGCCTCTGGCCTGTACCCCAGTTCTGTATGCATAAATAAATAAATCTTTAAAAAAAAAACAGAGGGAAAAGAAAGATTTAGAAATAAGAAGAAACCAAATATATGAACACATGGAAATCAAGTTGACTAAGCTTTAAAGTGAAGGGTAGAAAAGGCTGTCTTTTAGCACTTGGGACACTTATCTTCTGTTAGTGTGATCATACTCATACTCTCTAGTTTTCCTAGGAAGTTCCATGTCATACTGGTTGTCCTAGTGTTCTAGTAAAATGCTCTACTAGAAGCATTTGCCTCACTCCTCTAAGTCTTCCAATTTGATCACATATTATATAGTCAGCCTTCCTCAATAAGTTTCACCTGGAAGGTACATTGACTGCTTACCATTTTTTACAGCTTCAACATGGCATCAAAACACCTGTTTTACATGCACTGGTTTCAAAATTCTGCAAATGCATTAAATTCATCAATGACTGATCAGGTCCAATCAACTTCTAATTCCTGAATTCATTTTTTGAGTGGGTCTGACATTCAGTCTGTAAAACTCTATTAATGGAATTAAAAGATAAATTTTTTTTTCTTAAGCAAATTTCCTGTTGCCTTTCTATGTATCATTGTTAAATACAAAATTTAAAATGTAATCTCTTGGATTATAAGGAAAGAAGAAGGAGGGAGAAAAATAAAAACCATTATTTCTTAAATAGTAAATCAAAAAATGCTTTCTAGTATTTTATTTTCCACATTAAATTTTCAGCTTTTCTTTATTGTTATTTGAGTTGACTCTAAATGCTTTTCAGTCCTGTGTTCATGTGTGCATGCCAATTAAATTGTGATAGTGGTGATAAATAAGAATGTGTGGCCAATAGAATGGCTAATTCTGGTTTTGATAAGACTATAGTTTAGCTCTTTTTTGGTTATCAAACTACTAAAAACTCTTGCTTTACAGTTATTGTATTCAACTGCACTGGTTATTTGATTGTGAGATATTTCAGTATTGGCTTAAGTCAAATTGATGTTCACGGACTATAGTTTAGCTCTGAATAATCTATAAATTATTCTTGATTGTAATTCATTTGCAAAACAGTGGAAAAGATATATCCAATTTATTGTAGGCTACAATAGGGTATAATGCCAAGCCTGGCAACATGTTACCGTGGTAAAAGAAAAAAAACCTTGGGGGTTTGGCAGATGGACCCAAAGCTGGCTTTGTTCTTAAGTAGCTATGTGATCTCAGACAAATTGCTCATCCTCTCTGATATGCAGTATCTTCCTGTGCAAAGTAGGGATACCACTGTTAACTTGGTGGGGGGCTACTCAGATTAAATGAAATCCATGAGACATCCCTAGCACTCTTTCTGCTACACGGTCTTAAAAATTATTTGCTACCATTTCCTTACCCCTTAGTATGGCTAGTACATTAACCTCAGCCTCATCATTCAACCTTAATTCGAAAGTTAATTTTGTGACGAAAGTAAGTCTATCTAGCTTAAAATTATTTTATGTTGTCTTATATTTGAATTTATCTTTTTACTAACATCCCCAGAGACAATTAAAGGAAGTTTAAGGTTTTTATTAGCTCATTTGCTAAAGCAATTATCTAAAATTATATAAAAATATTTTTTAAATGAAGTTTATAACAGGCCCAGCATTGTATTGTTTCCATTAGATATGTCATTTCCATGGCAAGTAATCTTTTATGGTAATTTAATTAAAGGTCTTACCAGAGAGAGCTTAATATTAGTCATTCTTCTCAATAGTAGCAAAAATCCCCTCTGTGTGTGTTGTATGATTTGGGGGGAGGGGGGCAGAATAAGAAAAAATAGAGCTTTGATTGGCAATTCGGGAGAAACTTTCTCTCCTACATGCATTCACTGGCTCTCTCGCTCACCACCCCCCTCCCCTTCGCTGGTGTTTCCCCTGGTGTCTGGTTTATGTGAGTCTCCAATGCCCTTGCTCAGGTGATGCTTGTGTGTTTCAGTACTGGGTGACTTAGAGGTTCTCCCCTGCTGAGCACGTAAAGACTGCCCTTCAGCTTATAGCTGCTGCTCTTCAGTGTTGAGTCTGTTGTCGTTTTAAAGCTGTTCTTAGACTTCCCAAATGCTCAAAGGACCCTCTTGTTCCTGGTACTACTTTTTTAAACGCTCCTCTTCCATGTCTTCTTTCCTGCTGTGGTTCAGACCTACTTGTAATGTTTCATGGCCCAGTTTACTCCTAGTTGTTGAGATTCAAGTCCCCTTTGGTGGTATCCTCATTCATTCACCCCACAAACCTTTACTGTTCCCCTCCTATTTAGAAAGATCTCTGTCTCGCTACTGTGTTTCTCCTTGTCTGCACCTCACCGCTGACAGTTGTCTCAGGACCCTGTGATTCTGACCAACCCATCACAAGCCCCAAGGGTCCCAGCTGGATTCCATTAATTTGTACAGTGATTCATAGAATTCAGCTAAGCCATGTACTCTCAGGATTACAGTTTATAAGGCACTGATGTAACTTAGAAGGGTCAAATGGAAGAGCTGCATAGGGCAAGAGACAGAGCAGGAATTTGGAGCTTCCTTCTCTCCAGACATACTGCTTCCAAAATCTCCACACTATTCCTGACTCAGGGTTCTATGAAATCCCGTGTGTGTGTGTGTGTGTGTGTGTGTGTGTGTGTGTGTGTGCGCGCGCGCACGCGCACTGAGAGAGAAAGAGGAGAAAAATAATTGATTAAGTTATTGGCCACTGATTCAACTTTCCCATCTCATTCTCCTAGAGATCAAAAGTGAGATTAATCATGTTCTGAGCTCCCTACCAACCCACCCCATCGTTAGGGACTTACCAAAAGTTGCCTCAGTAACATGACAAAGCCACCTTCTATCATTTTTGTCACGTAGGAAATCCCAA
Organism: Condylura cristata; assembly: GCF_000260355.1. Taxonomy (NCBI): domain Eukaryota; kingdom Metazoa; phylum Chordata; class Mammalia; order Eulipotyphla; family Talpidae; genus Condylura; species Condylura cristata. Next base: position 24,544,977 of record NW_004567131.1, read on the forward strand.
GGATTTTAAGAACCCTGTGCTCAAAACAGGGAAAAAGATCAAGTATGCAGTTCTTGCAACCAACTAGGAGTATCACACCTCTAGGCATAGATTCCAGCCATGGGAACTGTAGGGAAATCAAAAGTGAATGTGATTCAGTACCTAACTGCAGAAAGTTCAGTCTGGTGAGAGATGAAAAGCAGAGGTCACACGCAGGTTTTGTAAACCCTGGTAGGATAAAGTAGGCATCACAGAAGAAGCACCAGCAGCACATTGGTGAGCTGGCACTATCAATAGTAACTCTCAATCTTTGTGAAGGACCATTCCTGGGGGCTTGTAATAATCTTGATGCAAAGCTCAGTCTCAGGCTGACACGCTTGAATCCAAGAGAACTCCAGTATGCAGACACTGTTGTGAACAGTTGGCCTGAAAACAGATGTGGCATTCTAACTACTCTCTGACAGAGTAATAATAAAGTCCTACTTGTTTCCATTGGCTCCATGCTGGACTTTGATGACTTCCCCTTCAGTGTTAGTAGGACCTTATATAATTAGTATACACTCAATAAACATTTATTTGTACATTAGTAGTTTGGCTTTGTAACACTACTAATGCCTCTATAGACATTAAGGGTAAAGTAGAGTTGGGTACCTTGACCTGCCTTTTGTACATGTTTGTCTAAGGAAAAGTTTAACAAACCATGTTCTATAAACTTTTTTTCCAACAAGTTATTTTCTGATTACGCATTAGGTATCAACTCCCAAATGCTCTGGGTTTTACATTTGCTGCTCTTTATTGTTCCTCAGCTGCTTCAAGGTGTGTGGCAGGACCATATCTGTTTCATTTGTGCATCAGGTGCTTGTAAGTGACAGAGCTGGGATTTAAACACACTTGCAGGGAGCTATTAGCAGCTGAGTGTGCAATAGCCATACCAGGCTACTTCTGAAATGTGACTTTTTATTAAATGGGTGATCTTTCTCTGCATTCATATTTTACATGCATACCTCATAGTAATTCGAGGGCTTTGGAGAGTAGTTAAGTAAGACAGATTGAAATAAATAAAATGCCCCTGAATACACAGGAAGAAAAATACATCCCTTTCTCTTTTGTCCTTTAATGCTCTTTCGCTGCTGTTCATAAAAATCCCTTTCCTGCATACTTTTGTTCGAGCATGCAAGATAAAGGGGTCAGAAAATGTGAATCTCTTCAGTTTGGAGGGAAATTGCTACTAAGGTTGAATATCAGATTATTCCAAGAAATAGTTTCAAAAACAGTGGTTGTGAGATTTAGAACCATCTCATAGCCACTGTCAAACAAAATTTAGTTTAGGATGAACTCCACCAAGTGATGCAAGACCTGTGAATTACTAGCATATTCCTTGGATATCTATGTCTTTAGCCCCAAACCCAAATAACTCTGTGGTTTGAGTCATAGTTTACACTCACCTTTTGATTGTTCTCCATACGTGAATGAGAGGGTTCAATATCATTTCATCAGTTCCATTTACAGTATGATTTCCCCAAGAGAATCTGATCGCTTTGATGAGAAATTATAGTTAAAAAACACAGAAGAGGGAAATTACAGAAAGAAAACTCCTTCACAGTGATCTGAAGTTTTAGTAATATTCAGTTATGCATTTTCTTCTTCTTATGCACGATTTTAATTATTGGCACATTTACTATTTTCTGCACAGCTTGACATTTAATTCAACTATTTTGTGCTTATTCATTGGACAGTCTAAGCATGTTCTCCCTTTCTAAACTATTGCCCGTCTTTCCAGTCATATGATATGCTCAAAGTAAATGATATATAATGCCCCACTGAGTGCCTTGGTACCACATACCAGGTCTATAATCTTTTTTCTGCATCTGGTTGTTTTGAGTAAAAAAGGGTTAAAATAGTATTGTATAGTTATTAGGCTTTTCAAACATTTATAGAGAAGATCTGAATTTGCATGACCTCATATTAAAACGAAGTTACTTGAGTTCATGCTGTTAAACTAAATAAATCAGTAGGAAATAAAATGTTAAATTTCCTAATGGAAGTATTTAGATCAAAAGATTCTTTTCCATTGTATTAAGTTGCCTGTTTATTTTTGAGTGACTGCTAATGTTTAAATCTCTGGGCTGCCAGATTTGTACTATTTTGCCAACAACATTTTCTTTACTCCAAGTGTTACTGGAGAACTAATCAGATGTTGTAATTGATTTAATGACAGAATGATTCAATAGTTGCAATCTTCCATAAAATCTCCCTTCTTTATTCTTAAGGGCGATTGTCAATTTATGGGTCTTCTCAGAAAAGCAGTTCTCTTTGCTCTCTTAAATTTGCCCTGCATTCATATTTGTGAAACAACCCACCTACAGATCCCATGGTAGGGTATAAACAGTGTCTTTCATTGACAACCAAGTTTCTTACAGAGGTCGTCTTATATGCTGTCTCAAATTGTATGTAATCAAAAGCATGCAGTCTTGATAGAAAATGACCTTGTCCAGGACTCTCTGAACAGAATTCAGTTGTAGAAATTTGTGTGCTTGACTGTCAATTTTAATAACAAGCCCAGAATTTGCTTTAAGGAGCCTTTACTCTTCCTGAACTGCTCAACTAAGCTCCTAGTATTGGTCTTCTGATGAATAACACACAAAAGTTTAACATGAGCTGGTAACTACACACATACACATATGTGCCTATCATTGTGTATATATGTACATGTGTTTAATCACCAGAGAAAGTACCAAATAGATATGAAAATTGCACATTTCATGTCAAGGCTCGAAATCTTCAATATCCGCAGATATTGTGCATGGATCAGGGATTGTGGTGAGAAAAAGGATGTGGTGGGTGGGAGAGACCACTCTGTGCCTGCACTTGAGTTGGTTTCTGACTTGTGGAATTGTCTTCTCCATTGATGTTTGGATTATTGGAAGTGCCCCTCCAAACATCAAGGGACCCTACTGATCGTTTCATGTCACCATTGTGGCCACCAGCCTCATGGCTGCTCTTCCATTCCCCTTGTCATACACTTGGGGAATTTTTATTATAAGTATAATTGTGTATTGATAATAAAATGTGAATCACACAGAGGTAATAATACAGAAAATAAAATCTCCTCTCCCAATCATATCCTCAATCTCCTCTCATTTCTATTTTTATTTTTATTTTATTTTTTGTCTACTATTGTTCCTGGTGGTTAACTCCATAACATGGTAGTGGGCTGACACTTCCATCTCTTGATTTATGAACTTTAACAGTATATATCGAATCCCTACTATGGAAGATGAAGAATTTAGCATACTTGTACTATTTCAGTTCTGAAAAGATCGTATTAGTGATCCCTTAATTAATTGATTTTTGTAATCAATTAATCTAAATAATATCATTAAATACCCTTTTCTTATATTTAATATCAGAACATTATATCAGATATAATATCAATTACCTTAGGCATTATATTTAGACTCTTCAATATACCTATAAAACAGAAATAATTGTGACACATGTATTTTTTTAAAGATTTATTCATTTATGCATACAGAACTCGGGTAAGGCCAGAGGTGCAGGGATGATGAGAAGATTCACCAGAGGCAGAGTGGGGAGCAGAACAAGCAGATATACGAAAACACTGTTGAGGGGATCATGGGTGGGTCAGGAGAGGTCTGCTGTGCCATGTGGGTCAGCTCCCTCGCTGGGGATTGAAATAGGGCTGAAGTGGCTGCTGCAAGCTTCACAGTGCTGCACTTGAAACCTTTACATCACCCGGGAGGGCCCATGACACTTATTTTATAAGGCTGAAGAATAAATAAGAATCTCCACTAAGTGTGTTTTTAAGGATCTATCATGCTATGAGTTCTCAAAATATTAGCTAATATTCTATGCAAGCAATCCCCAGTCTTAACTCCTCACCCCCATGACCAAGCACGAACCCCAGGGCGCTGGAGTGTCACTTTACATGACCAATGTTTATGTTATTTACATTCTCAGCTGCTCCTTTTCCAAAAGACACAAGACTAATTGCCAACGTCCACTTGATTCCTAGGTCACCAGATCATACATGGCCTATTTACTCCAGGACATTCTGCCTGGAACCCTTGCTTCTGATTTGAACTTTCTAGGGCTGTGGCTAGGGGTCACAATGGAGTTTCCTTCTCATTACTTCCAATCCAAGCTTACTACTCCTTTAATTACATTCTCAGTTTCACTTTTTTCTCCTATATACCCAATTCCTTGTTTGTCCAAAAATGGCTTCTTCTCTCACACTTGAATGAAATGAGACAGAATGCAGGCTTCAAAATTGCTCATTAATTCTTGATATTCAGTGTTGCTGATGAGAGTCCGTTGCTACTAGCATTTGTTTTCTTTTAGTTTCTGGAGGCTTTAAGAATGTTTTTTGATATGACATGA
>NW_004567131.1:24550171-24573568 GCF_000260355.1 Condylura cristata
CCAGAGACAGAGTGGGGAGCAGAACAGGCTGACTGATGAAGTACACTGCTGAGGGGAGCAGTGGGCGGGTCAGGAAAGGTCTGCTGCACCATGTGGATCACCTCCAGGACAAGGATTGAACTCATGCTGAAGTGGCTTTAGCTTCTTGGTGCTATGCTTTAACCCGCTGCACCACCAGGGAGGGCCCCCCTGATTCTAATTTTTTAAAAGATCATTCCTGTTTCTTGAATTATCCATTTCCTCTGTTGTTATTTTTTTGCCATTCTTGGTCTTTGTCTTTTCTGACTTAAACATATTGTAATTTATTCCTATTTATTAGGTAGTTTTTGTTTTCTTTTCATAACATAAGGGGCAGTGATGAATCCTCTCTGAAACTATCTAGGGCCCTGTCCCTGACTTTTCAACAAAATGCTTGCCAATATTGAAGGAGTTCTATGTGGTTAGAGGTGGTCTGGACACCAGTGTTGCTATTAGGGTACATGGGCAAGAATCAGGCAAACAGATTGAGCCAGTTCTCCCACACCGCTTACCAAACAAGAACATTATTAGGCACCATACCTTCCCCCCAATCAGGAATTTAAATCAGCTTTTACTAGGTGAAGGCTACAGCTCGTAGTAGGCTTTCCTACAGAACAATCACCATCTCACTTGCCTTTTTCCTATGACAGTTATCTCCCCTAGAGAATTAATCTTTCAAGGAATTAAAAGATTCCATGTACATTTTAAACAATAGACTTCATTGCATTATAGAGTTTTAAAGTACTGATTGATAGTGATGTAGTTTTCTGATCATGTCACACTCTAGACGATTTTACCAAGGAGGCTTGGTTGTAAGCGAGTTCCTTTTAGACATCATTCACCTTGTTGTGCATAAAAAGGAGTCTTACAGACAGATCCTCTTTGCTAAATTGTATGAGAAAGTGGAAGATATTCTTGATCCTCTTCTTACTTCAGTTATACATATTTTAGAACCAAAAAGAAAATAAAAACAGGTCACATATTTTTATCAGGTTTCTGACTCTGAAGTCTACATATATTGCTTTCATTATGCTATCCCAATAGAAAAAATAAATGAACACTTAAACATAGACAGAAACTACAGAAATAGTCACAATAGAAATATAAAATTCTTGTTAATGACAACTATGTAAGGAATTAATAGTTAAGGACACTCTAAAAATGATTTCTTATGGGATAAACATTTTTCTAGATCCTTACAGATTTTTTAAAATGGCTTCTTGCAAAATCTGAGGGTAGAAAACAATAGGAGGCTATATTCACAAAAATATCTTTTCAAAAGTTGAAAAATATTCCTAACTACTATTTGTACTCACAACCAAAAACAAGCACTGAATTTCAAATGAACTGCCAGGGCAGAGGGCTGTGAGAAGTAGCTTTGAATAACTTCACCTCTCTCTTGGCATGGTGCCAGCTCCCTATGGATTGCTAAGTGACTACTATAGGGTTATTCAGAATTATCAGGAAGGTGCAGGTGATCACTCTTGGACTACAAATTCAGACCCAGGTATGTTTGTTTGTTTGTTTGTTGAGAAAGCACTTATATAACCTTTATTGTAGAGTATTTTTAGTTAGTTATTGCTATTCCTTTCTTACTGGAGCTGATTTATAAATTTAACTTTGTCATAGATGTGTGTGCATAGAAAAAAAATCATAGTATCTATACTATGTTTTTACAGGGTTTGTATCTGTTGTTTCAGACATTTACTGAATAAAGGGGAACTAGTACAATTCTAATGGGTCTACTTTGCTTTTTTCTCACCTGACTCACTCTTTTCATCTTCAATAATTTCAACCCAAAATTTATTAAATTCCAGTGAGTTTCTAGGTACCATGCTAGATGTTATTTGATTGAATAAATAATGCCCCCCTTCCTTTCCCATATTTAGAGCCAGTTCAGTCAGGCATCCGTGGTACTGTTAAAATTGTATCTGGTAATGTATTTTCAGTCTATCAAGTGAGCTTGCTACAATCATGTCCGAAAATTGGATATACTTTCCCAGTGATGCTGTCTCAATAGTGTCACTGATGAATAGCTACAGGCTGCCTTGGAAACCAACCTAGAGTGTGCTAACTGGTAGAGTCAGAGGGAAGAAGGAGAAAAGCTTGGTCTGACTATACAGAACACTTTTCTTTTTTTAAGATTTATTTATGCATACAGAACTGGGGTACAGGCCAGAGGTGCAGGGGTGGTGAAAGGATTCACCAGAGACAGAGTAGGGAGCAGAATGGGCCAAATGACAAAGTACACTGCTGAGGGGAGCAGCAGGCAGGTCAGGAGAGGTCTGCTGTACCATGTGGGTCACCTCCGGGGCAGGGATTGAACTCATGCTGAAGTAGCTTTAGCTTGTTGGTGTTGTAGTTTAACCTGCTGCACCACCGGGGAGGACCAGCAGAACACTTTTTGCAGTCAGTTGTGTTTTACGGCCTTCATCTATGGCAACATAGGCATGTTGCAGATTCACTTTGACTGTATTCCTGGACACAATTCCCAGACATACTGTTTTTAAAGGCATAACATACAATATCAGATCTATTAATTAGTTTAAAATATTTATTGAAAGTCAGAAGGAAAAAGAAAAATTTTGGATGGTTTCATTTATCGGAGGAGTATAGGGGAACTAAATAATGCATCAGGGGATAAAAATAACAACACAAAACAAAACAGGCAATTATAAGCTAGAGACATCCTGCAGGGGAGGGGCGAGGAGAGGGATCTGAAGAAGGGAGGAGGGGCACAAGGGACTGTGGGATTGTACACAGGTAATTCTATGGTGACTACACCTGAGAAAAGAAAGCAAACATTGTTTAAAAATGAACAATGATGAATAACTATACACCAGAGACATTTTACAGGGGTTAAGAGGGGGATAGGATCAAAACTGGGTTGGGAAGAGCACATGGCACTACAGGGCACATGGGGTGGATTGGTGGTAGAAAGTCCATGGGGGTCACAGCAGATTTGGAAAAAATGCACAAAATGAAGAATGATGTAAAAAAAATTTAAGTTAATAAATAAAAATAAGCAGTGGTGTAAAATATATATAAAGAAAGAAAGCAAACATTTTAAAAAAGCAGCACTAAAAACAATGCTTATTGATTTCCTGGTTGTTCTATGCATTATTCTTGTGTTACAAGTACTTAACAAAAGAAAGTATCTGTTCTCATGAACTGACATTCTAAAATATATAGCATGCATTTAGTATATCAGAAGATGGTTAGCACTATGGAGGAAAAAAAATAAAATTAAGTAAGGGAAATAAGGAGTGAGGTAGGGGCTGGTGTTATCTTATATTAAATAACCTAGAAGAACCTCTTTGGAAAAGTGAGACTTGAGAAGCACTTGAATTCAGAAGAGGAGATTTCTAGATGGAGGGGTCAAGTGCAAAGGCCTTATCCTACACTTTAGCCTACTTGGGTTTTGGCAATGGGGCCTGTGAATAATCAGAGTGGAAGGGATGGAGGTGATGAGAAGTATTTTGAAGATAAACTAAATGGATTAGATACGGAATGTTATAAAAGACAATTCTAATCATTGTGGTCTAAACAACTGATAGGCTTGGGTTGCTGTTTACTATGACAGCAAAGATTTCAGGAAGAGAAGATGTTGGGCCAGGTAGGATGTGGAGGGGGGTGTGCAACAGAGGGAAAAGCAAGAGTTGACTTTTGGAAATATTCATTTAGATTGTCTACACAATCTCCAAGTGGAAACAAGTGGTGGGAAGTTGATTGCATGCTCTGGAGTTGGAACAGACATCTACTCTGGCAGTTTGATCTAGTGCTAATTCAGTCAAAGAATGAATGACATCAGGAGGAGAGAATGTGATCAGAGAAGAGAAATCAGTGGAGCTGAGGGCCAAGATCTGAGTTATGCCTTTGTTTAGAGATAGTGGAGATGAGGGGGAAGCAATAAAAATCTAAAGTACAGGAACAAAGGAGTGGTGTTCAAGAAGTCAAGTGAAGTAAGCTTTTCAGGGAGAGTGATAAACCATGTCATGTTAATAATAGGATCAAAGTGTGAGGTTGAGCATTGGCTGCTGGATTTAGTAAAGTGGAGCTCATTGGCAAACTTTGTAAAAGCTAAGTGATTATTTTAAGCTTCTCTGGAGAGAAAGGGAACCATCCCCAATCCTTGGGGTATTTTCATTTCCAAAGATGAACACTCCACCACCTGCTAGCATCTGCATTAGCACTCAGCAAGACTCTTGGTTCAGCCATTGATGTTTCTGCTCTGTTCCTAGTCCAGGATGATTATTTATTTCTTTAAAAGCCTGGCTGGTTATTTTCCTTTTCTTTTTTTATTTGATCATATTGGCATGTGTTTAGAGTAGTGGGGTGTGAGAAAGCATGAATCTACTATATCATTTTGACTGAGGTTTCTTATTGCTACATCTTAACTTACTAAATGTTTGTTTTACTTTCTGCCTTGCCTGTCTCACCTCTGTGATTTTTGTGATCACTTTCTTAAATGGGATCTCTTTTCTTCCCTACTCTATAGGTACCTAAATGGTGCAGCTATGATTTCATCATACTGGTACCTCCAAATGTCACTGTATTTTCCCTACATATTCAATTATGCCTTGAGTCCACCAGATTAGAGATCACATTTTACTCTTTGCATGTAATAAGTCTCCCACTATGTTGACACAGGGAAAGGACAGCTGTGTAGCTACAAAGTGCATGAAGGACAGGAATGAAGATTCCATTTTTTAAAAATATTTTCACCAAGCTTGTATTTAGCAAACCTTCCATCCTTACTTCCAAATAGTCCCACTGTCAGAATTTCTTGAGACTTCTGGTAGGATCTGAGATGTTGCACTTTTGATTTTCTTCCCAGTTTAGGATCTCTCTTTCTCGAGTCTCCAGTGGTTACCTTCTTATCCCTTTCCTTTGTGACTTTATACCTTTTAAAAATTCTTTGTTTTTGTTTCCTTGGACTTTTGGAAGAGAGGGAGTCTGCTTTAACATACTATATTTAACTAGTGGGTTCAGGCTTTCCAGACACAGCTTCTGTCTCTAATATACCACTAAAATATCCTTTACTAAGTCACTAGGCTTACATTATCCTATCCAATAGACAGGCCTCATTCTCATTTATCTTGATATTTCAGAGACTATTCCTCTCTTGAATTTCAAGATACCATGGTTTTCTTTATCTCTTTGATCCCCTTCTGCTCAAAATCCTCTACAGTTAAGCTGATAATTATTGGAGTCCCTCAGGCTCAGCTCTGAACTTGTTATTAATTTCATTCTATGGCATCTCCTCAGGCATTCTTACTCATGTTTCTACCTTCAGATCCCTTCCATTTCCTTATAACTTCAAAACTGATATCTCCAGCTAGATATCACCTCTATATTTCAAATACCTGCCCAGCATCTTCATTGATTCTTTAAAAAAAAATAACTACCATGCATACAGAACTGGGCTACAGCCAGAGGTGTGGGGTTGGGGTGGTGGTGGTGGTGAGAGGGTTCACCAGAGACAGAGTGGGGAGCACAGTAGGCAAATCAAAGAAGTATACTGCTAAGGGGAGCAGCAGGTGAGACAGGAGAGGTCTGCCATGCCATGTGGGTCACCTTCCTGGCTGGGGATTGAACCCATACTCAGTGGATATCATGGCCTCACAGTGCTGTGCTCTAACCTGTTGCACCACCAAGGAGGGCCCTTCATTGATTCTTAAAGGAATTATAACATTGATATGTCCAATGCTACTCAGGAATTCCCTGAAACACACACACACACAAGCACATATACTACGAGCTCCAAATCAGATGTCTTCTAACATTTCATATTTTAGTGAATGACATCATCATCCACACAGCTTGACAAGTCAGGTGTCATCCTTGACATCCATCTCCTAGTCTCACATCACTGCTCCACCTCCATTTTTTCATGGGGGAGGGGATGTGGAGTTATCACTTTAAAGGTATGTACTGCCTGCTCTAGCAGTCCCCTGGTTTTATAATAGCCTTTTTGAAAACAGGAAATATACCTTTGTTGTTGCAAACAATGGAATGCTGAGATTTTTTGTGGCAATAGCATAATTTAGCTTATATACTCCCTAATACATTTCACGCTTTGTAATTAGGTATTCCCTTTAGTTATGAGCTTATTATCTTCCTCCCTCACTAAGTGCTTAGTTTGACTGGTTTAGGGGTTATGTCTAGTTTTTGTATCCCAAGAAGACTATGTGTGCCTGTATCTGGTGAATGAAAGAATAAATAAAGAGGCAACACAGTGCTTAATAGTATTGGTGATACAATTTCTTAAATAACTTGCTGTAGAAATTGGTGAAGCAATTGAATAAATGAGTTGATTTTTTTTTGCTATAATGTATAACGTTTTACAAGTACAAAACTTAAAATATTGTAATCTTCATTGGAGAAACAAGAACTAATAATGGAAATGAGCTGGAGGCTGGCCTAGAGTTGTATTTTCTGGGAAACAGAATACATTTACACATGCAATCATCATTGATCCAAATACTGATTAGAGGGAACATCAATAGCAGCTAGTTTTTGTGAAAAGTTCTTTGCTCAGTCTCTTCTCAAGCCAGGGGCACTGGATCTGTGTTGAGAGAAGGGAAATGAGGCAGTTGCTCTAAAATCATCAAAAGTAGCACTTGGTTAATGGTGTGTTACTCTCTCAATACCTCCTAAGAAATACTGAGAAAGTTCATATCAGGATAGTATTCTCCTAAGAACAGCTGAGCTTCATACCTCACTAACTGCTTAACAGTTGTTCTCACTTAGTTTCTTCCAGTTATCTAACTCCCCTCTGTAGATTGACCACAGGACTTTCAGTTCTAACCCATCTTTAACTGTGATGTCCTGAGTTCTCCCCATGACATGATGCCTTGATTGGCCTCTGTTCTTTCAGGCAGGATTTCGCTGTAATTTTTCAGGTGTTTGTAAATATTTGTACAGATAAGTAAAATCTTACTTGCTTTTGAATATTAATAACCTAGAAATCCATCTTTCAGAGACTGCTGTGAATTTTTTTTTTATTGTGTCTTAAACCAGGAGACTATTTTTAAACACAATTCACAATTGGATTTTGGAAAATGAGGTGGACCAAATTCTAGCATTGACGAAAGTAAATGCCTGAGAAAGTCCATCCCATTAAAGGGGTTTTAATTAAAAAGAACAACCCACAGGTGCCTCATTGTTCTAGCCTACAGGATCATTCAGCAGTCTTAGAAGGAAACAGAGGAGTTTGTTCCATGGTTAATGTCTCCTAGACAAAATTAACCCTAGCAAAAAGATGGGCTGGCCATCAGAGGCGAAGGTAATTTTGTCTGAAGTACTACCAGCTCCTTGGTTTCATTTCTTTAAATCTCCCAGAATGGCAAAGAAAAAAAGCAATCATGACCTCAATTCTTTTGTTCTCTCCTGACATGATTTTGATGTGAATGTTAAAGAATGCCATCGGACACCATTGTGGGAGCAGGGGGAGAGCAGGGGAGGGAAAACAAGTGTAGAAATGCAAATAAGGATGGAACCATTCTCCTCTTCACTACAAAACTGTAGTCCCTTTGTGAAGAGGCAAAGATTGCCACATCTTCTTAGACCTTGTACCTGGTAAAGATACCAGATGGCATAGCCTTTCAATGTTTGTTGAAAGAAATTCATGTGAAGTTTTGCAATGATTTTGATTAATTAATTATGATGTCAGTTAGAGAAAGTCCTAAGTCTTTATTAACATAGGATAGATTAAGGGGTCAGTAAATTTTATGTCTCAGGCTGTTAGAACCTCCTGTGTCTGCTAAGCCGCTAACTCTATTTACTAGAGGAAAAAAGGATAGTGGTGAATAGGAGACCAGAGATAGACAGAGACAGAGAAGAGTGAGAATCAAGAGCTCAGAGGAGAGGTGGCCCAATGGGTTAAACAGCACAGAAAGCTAGCCACTGACCCTTCAGTGCAAGCTCCATCCTCTGGCTGGGAGCTGACCCACATGGCACGGCAGACCTCTCCCCTCTCTCCAACTGCTCCCCTCAGCAGTGTACTTCACAGATCTGCCTGTTCTGCTCCCCACTCTGTCTCTGGTAAATCCTCTTATCACTCCTGCACCCCAATTCTGTATGCATAAATAAAAAATAAATCTTAAAAAAAGAGCTTAGAGGAACTAATTGCTCTATCATTAATAATGATGATCTTTAGCTCTAATTGAAATTGCCTTGTTAATTTATTCACACCTACCTGCATGAGAATCATAGTCCCCTAGCCTGTGTCTGCATCAGAATCACATAGAGAGTAACAGATGCAAGTATAAGATTTTGAGTCAGAAGATTTAGGGCCCGGACCCAAGAATCTGCTTTTTATAATAAATGGGTACACCACTAGTTAGGCACCACAATGCCTCTAAGAATATCTAGTATGAGGAGCATGTTCTTTGTCCCATTTAGGAAAGGAGTGGGGTTAACTTCACAAAGAAGCAGTTGGACTTCATTAGAAAAATCAACTAACTGTTGTTATTATTAACTTTACATTAAAAAGAAAAGCAACTCATTGATTTACAAAGAAAGTGACAAATATTGTAAAAATCCCTCTGATTTAAAACTTAAGACAGGAAAGCAAAATGTTGATAAGTGTGTAATGCAAACACTTTTTTTTAAGATTTATTTATTTATGCATACAGACCAGAACTGGGGTACAGGCCAGAGGTGTAGGGTGGTGAGAGGATTCACCAGTGACAGAGGGGGGAGCAGAACAGGCAGATTGACAAAGCACACTGCTGAGGAAGCAGCGGGTGAGACAGGAAAGGTCTGCAGCGCCATGGGGGTCACCTCCAGGGTCTGGGATCGAACTCTCACTGGTGACAGAGGCTAGCTTGCAGTGTTGCGTCTTAACCCGTTGTGCCACCAGGGAGGGTCATAGTTTTAAATAGCCTGGCTCAAAGAAGCGGGTAGGCATTGGAAACTAACATGGTGTCGTACGTCAGTGTAAGGAAAACGGGATACACAGGCGTTTCTCGCTTCTTGCCACGTCTCTGTAGCTGCTACATGCTGCCTTGTTTTCCTCCAAGTCTCATTACCCGCCTGTGATATCGTGTGGTTGCAAAGGCTTTTGGGAGAGAGCGTGCAGAGCATGCGCACCTTTGATTATGGACACCCAGGGTGAAAGAAGAGAGAGCAAGGGGCGTACACCACGTAAGTAAATGCAGACCCATGGGCTGAGGAGCTAGCTGGTGCTCCGTGCGGGGTCATCTTTGCAAGTCTAAACATCCTGGTTTGGTCCGGTGCCTCTCCCTCCACACCAGACCTCATTAGAAACTAAAGAATTCTCTAGTCCATTGACTCTACTGCTCTTCCAGGTTACTGACAGTCTCAAAAATATTTCTCAGTATGGAAAATCTTTTCTTAGATTTAAATTTATACTTCTCATCCCAACACCTCATCACTTAATATTTCCAAGGAGTTTAGAGTTTCAAAAACTAAAATCCAGGAAAAATTTCAAATGTGTTCTGAGCTGATGTTGCACAGTGCATGATTGCACTGCCATCCTAGAAAGAAGAAATGGAATGATTTTCATATATTTGAAATGTTAAATGTGTGTGTGCGCGCGCATGTGCTATATGTGAAACTTGTTACATTGAGAGATTCTTATATAGTTTCTTTGTTATGGCAGCAGCTTGAAGCCATGGGTAGGGAACCTCTGGATTAAAGGGATCGTTCTAGCTCTAATGTTCACTGATGGGGCATCTCTTTGCCCTTTGCTATTGACCTTGATTAAGAACGGATGCAGCTCACAGTTTCCAATAACTGGCATTAAAATCTCTACATGCAATGACAGTAGTAACTTTGCATGGAATTATCATTGTTCATTGGTTAACTGTTTCTATGACCTGAGGTGAAAAAATATATATTCAGAGTCACATTAAAAAAAAATAATGGTATAGCCTGCCTTTAGCACATGCCACGAGGCACTCCTGGGTCTGGCGGCCAGGTGATAAACGTTATCTTTTATAGTCACACCGTGGGTGTAGTGATATATGGGTTCTTCTACATATAAGCAGTTGTAATTCAACATTTCACATTTAAATCTGAACTTTATTACTTTTGGTCATGCCGTGTTGCAGAGCTTTCAATCCAGAAAACAATTTTAAAATGGTTAAATGCTTTCATCAGTTTCTAAATTTACAAATTTATAGCATTTTAGAGATGGGCATATTAGGCTCATAAAAGCATCATTGTGGTTAGACTGAAGTGTCTGAAATGACTTTACTGTGATTTTTTTGGCAGCTAGTACAACAACAATCACTCAGGGTCACAGATGTATAAGACTTTCACTTCTGAATTAGAATAATATAGAATTTCAAAGACATCTATGCTCACTCTCATAGGTTCATTTGCCTAAAGGCAATTGTAGCGACAGTGCTGAATGTCACATGCCAGAGTATCAAAGGGGTGAGGGCAAGCAGGCCTGACACACCAAGCAGTTCTGTCTTCCCAGAGTGGCTTCTTCTTGGACTGCCTTCCTCCTCAGCGTGGGAGCTGTCTCAGCTTGGGCTTCACACCCTAACACTGCTGTGGCAAATGCTAAGTTTAAAATCTTGACACTAAGCTCTAACTGGCCTTGGTAGTGAAAACTTGAAAAATTTATACCTCTCGTTTCCTAGGTGATCATCTAAAATCATTTCTCGTTGTTTCCAATCTACTGGGAAATGATTCCATTTCACTTTGGTCCTCATTTTAGTGTGATTTCCATTATATAAGCTCCACAAAGCTGACAGAATTCCCTTGCTACCTGTAAAAAGCATTATCGTTTAATGACATTAATATTACACAGAGTAAAGGAACGTCTATATGCAGGACCAACCATCTTTAAAAATAGAGTTGCAGAGTTCAGACTTGTTATTCTAAGTGCTTTTTTTGCTCCTTTATTTATAAACAACTTATACATCCAGTTTTTAAAAAATTGGTTCAAATGTATTAATACTATAGTAACAATAAAATAAAGAAGAATTATTACAGAATTAATTATGCAGACTATATTTCCAGTTTGCTTTCAATTTTCTGTGGGCAAATAAAGGTCATGAAACATTCTTTTTAATGGTCTTTTTTTCCTGGAAAAGGACTCAAAATTCTCATGTTAAACAGGAAACTGACTTCAAAATTCATGTCGAAACCTAATTCTCAAGTGTGTTGGTAGTTGAAAGTGGGGCCATTGAGAGGTGATTAAGTCATAAGGATGGAGTCTTCATGAATGGGATTTGTGCCCTAGACACCAACCCCAGACAGCTCCTTTCCCTTCAAATGAGAACATTGCAGGAAAAATGTCATATATGAAGCAGGAAGCAGGCTCTTATCAGGCCCTGAATCTGCCAAGTCCTTTATCTTGGACTCCCTAACCTCCAGAACTGTGAGAGACGTGTTTTAAACTACCTGGTCTATGTTGTTTTCATGCTGTAGTCCCAGCAGATTGACATTGGAAATCAGGTGTATGATAACATAGCATGCAAGCTGCATGAAGAAAGGAGCACTCTGAAATTTCAAGTTAACCTGAATTCTATTGAACAATAAAATACAGAGAGACAGGGGGATGTGGTAGCCATTTTATAGGCTCTAAATTGTGAAATAGGCAGGGTGGACTCCAAAGTTGTCCATGCTCTTATCCCTAGAAACTGAATAGGAAAAGGGATTTCAAAGATGCAATTAAGGTACAGACCTTAATTTAGGGAGATTATCCTAGTTGATCTGGGTAGACCCAATATAATCACATGACACTTTAAAAGCAGAGAACTATTGGGCCCTCCCTGGTGGCACAACAGATTAAAGTGCAGCACTGCGAAGCTAGCCACAGTCCCTTCAGCATGAGTTCGATCCCCTGTCAGGGAGGTGACCGACATGGCATGCAAACCTCTTCTGTCTTGCCCGCTCCTCTCCTCAGCAGTGTACTTCATCGATCTGCTTGTTCTGTTCCCCATGCTGTATCTGGTAAAAACTCTCAGAACCCCTATACCTCTGGCCTGTACCCCAGTTCTTAATGCATAAATAAATAAAAGCAAAGAACTTTCTTTAGCTAGAGTCAGAAATTCAAATATAAGCTGGACTTGACTTCCCACTGATTGCTCTGAGAGACTGGAATGGTATTTATAAGGAGACAGGTGTCCTTAAGTATTGAAAGAAACTCCCAACTGATAGAAAGGAAATAGGGATCTCAGTCCTACAACCATGTGGAAATAAACTCTTTCAACAGTAGGAATGAGACTGGAATTTGATTTTTCCCTGAGAGCTTCAAGACAAAGGTCCAGACTGGCTGACACTTTGATTTTGACCTTGTGGAACTCATTACAGAGAACCCAATTAAACCACCAAATTTCTGACCTACAGAACTATGAGAATCACACTGTGTTATTCAGAGCTACTAAGTAGGTAATTGCTTATCGCAACAATAGAATGCTAATAGAAGTAGGGACCGTGATGCCAGAATTTAGCTCTAAACTAATCGATAATGTGACGCTCAAACCTCTGAATTAGTTATAAGTAGTGTTAATCCCATTAGACTGCAGGACCCACTCTGGGCACTCCGATGTTTAAGTGAGTTCAGAGCAGCCACTGTGTTTGTGCTTGGTGGTTCTCATATCTCTTTGCCTTGCTTTTTTTTTTTTTTTGGCACCATAATAAATTGGATTTTTTTTCTATGAAATAGGTAATAAAGAAAGTTAATAAAATTGAACATCTGTTTCATGAACTTGGAATATATAGATTATAAGGAGGGTATTAGAAAATTTTTCATAAAGAATTGGAAGTCAAAAATTGGGAAGGGCCTGAGGACAGAGGTGGTGGAAGAAAGAGATGAAATTTGTCCATATTGACATGCAGGGCATCTGAGGTAGTTCACAAATGTCCATAACTCACATTGACGAAACATATTCTATTCCTGATCAACTCTAGCTTATGATTTTGCTACCAGCTGTCTCTTGAGAGTACTATTTCCATCTTTCAGTTGAAAATGTAAGGAAATCCTGCATTTATGCATACTTTATTTACACTTACTGTAAACAGATTGGCATAATAATCATCAGTACACAAGAAGTACGGGTTATAAAGGCATAATGACAAGTTACTGAGAGAAAATTCCTTTTCTGTTTCACCTTACCTGTGTGCTGGACAACACAGCTCTTTGAGGGCACTAATTTCACTAGGGATTGTGGTGCGTGTGTTTGCACTTGTACATTATATTCACACAAATTATAGGCTTCCTGGTAAGACATACACTTACTCTTAGTTTCATTTATCAATTGAGTTTCTATCATGTATCAACAACTATTTCCCTGGCCAGGGAGTAGTTAATTAGTTAGTCCTTTTAAAATTAACTTGATTTATGTCTTTATTTCTCTGTTCTTAAATTTTGTACATATAATTGTACTTTCTTGTACATGAATATTATGTTATTTGCATTTTGCTCCAGGTTATTTTTTCTTTTCTCTGTTTCCTAAACACACATACACATAGACCCCTCAATGTTTTCAACTTAGTGCAAATTCTTCCCTGATTTTCCTCATTTTCTTACAAACCTACACAAATATAAATGCACATGCATAGGATGTTTTTGTAGCCATGAAAATATTACATGCATATATAGTTAAGGTTATTCAGAGAAATAGAATAATAGGATTATACATAAGAAGAGGGGGAAAAGAGAAGGCAACAGAGAGGGGAATTGAGAATTGGCTCATACTATTGTAGAGATTGGCAAGCAAGGCACTACAGGACAGGAACTTGGCTGAAGACCCAGAGAAGAGTTGAATCATGACTTAAGAGTTGAGTCATGAGTCTGGAGACAGAATTCCTTTTTCTCTGGGGACCTCAATCTTTTTTTCTTAAGGTCTACGCTGAATGAGACCCACCAACATTAGGGAACATGATCTGTTTTGCCCTGAGTCTACTTACTTAAATTTTAGTCACATCTAAGAAATAGCTGTTAGTGCTATCTAGACTGATCAAATATTTGGGCACAATAGTCTAGTCAAATTGACCAACAGAATAAATCATTACAGTGCATTTTTTTGTAACTTGCTTTTTCTCACAAACAAGTTGCTAATATCCCTCCAGGCCAAGAGCTAGGGATCTAACTCATTTTTCGTTATAGCTGGATAACATTTCATTATTTTACATAACAACATAAAGTACCATATTTATTTAGCCATTTGGCAGTCAGTCAGTGGATATTGCATTATTTTCTGAGATTTCCTGGGAGGAGAGGTCACTATCAGTAATTATTGCAATTGTTTTTTACTAGATGTTATGGTTATTTTTCTTAAAATGTAGTGTCCACATTTCCACCAGCAATATAGGAAAGAAATTTTCCCTTTGTCCTGGTGGCACAGGGGATTTCTGTTGTTTGTAATTAATTAGAATCTAATAAGTGAGATATGCATTCTCACTGTACCTTTTAATTTGCAATCTCCAGATCTGAAAATGTTGAGAACCATTTCATTTATTATTTATTAGTAATTTGAATGCTCTCATGAATTATATTTTGAGTTGAATCACATTCTTTGTCCTTTTTTTTTTAAGATTTATTTATTTGTACATACAGAAATGGGGTACAGGCCAGAGGCTCAGGGGCAGCGAGAGGCTTCACCAGAGACAGAGTGGGGATCAGAACAGGCAGATCAACGAAGTACACTGCTGAGGGGAGCAGCGGGTGGGTCAGGAGAGGTCTGCCACGCCATGTGGTCACCTCCGGGGCAGGCGGGGTTCGAACTCATGCAGAAGTGGCTTTAGCTTCTCAGTGCTGTGCTTTAACCCGCTGCGCCACCAGGGAGGGCCTGTCCTTTTTTTTTTTTTTTAAGATTTATTTATTTATGCATACAGAACTGGGATACATACCAGAGGTGCAGGGGCAGTGAGAGGATTCACCAGAGACAGAGTGGGGAGCAGAACAGGCCGAGTAATGAAATACACTGCTGAGGGGAGAAGCAGGCAGGTCAGGAGAGGTCTGCCACACCATGTGGGTCACCTCTGGGGTGGGGATTGAACTCATGCTGAAGTGGCTTTAACTTCTTAGTGCTGTGCTTTGACCCGCTGCACCAGCAGGAAGGGTCCCTCTTCGTCCATTTTTTAACTGATTTCTACACCTATTTATGTATTCTAGAGTGTGTTATCATGTTATATGCTATAGAATTTAACTCTCAACCTCTAATATGATTTGCCAGTATTTTTTACAGTCTGTCATTAGTGTCAACATTATTTATGAAATGTTTCTCTTAAATTAATTTTTATAGTCAAAACTCCCCTCTGCTTTATAATTTTGGAGAGTTCTTATTTGCTCAAGAACACTCTTGTTTTGTTTCTTGATTTTTCAACACTTAAATCTTTAACTCATCTAGAATTTATTTTTGCATTTGGTGTGGGGTTAGTTCCACTTTTTTTCCCTCAGAATAGCTAGTCTATAGTGCTAGAAGAATTAATCAAACTTTATTAATTTAGCAGAGAAAGGACTAAATAAACCATTCTTTCTTCTCTACATTAAAGTACCATTTTTGCCACATCAGTTTCCTGTGGGTTTCCAGATCTTTTTCTCCATCCCCCATAGATCTATATGTTGCTATCATGTTGATTTGATTAAAGAAATTTTAAAATTTTAGAGTTGGTAAGGAAAATCGACAATCTCCTCAGTCTTAAACACACATGTTCTATTTCTCTTTGTCATAATTTAATAGGATAGTTGGGAACTTATTCTTTCATGAAACTATCAAACATCATCCAATTTAAAAAATACAAGTAAAATGACCCCTAATATACCAAAACGAATATACTGCCCTCTACAGTTCTCCTTACAATTACATTCTGTATTATTTCAGAAAGAAACATTGTCTTCATGATATTAAATTGTCCCATTTCAGTAAAAGATGCTTATTTGCTAAACGAGTTTCATAGTAATTGCTTCATGTTGATCAATCCTCAAGGAGAACTCCCTGCTTGGATCTGGATAATTCTATTTTATTGATTAAAAGGTACTAAAATAGGGCCCCCCCTGGTGACACAGTGAGTTAAAGCACAGCACGTTGAAACTATTGCAGTCACTGCAGCAGGAGTTTGATCCCTGCCCTGGAGTTGACCCACATGGCGCAGCAGACCTCTCCTTCACCTGTGACTTCCGACCTAGTCACACTGGTTTCAGACATTCATGTTCTGCAGACCGCCCCCCTTCTCCTCTCTCCAACCCCCTCCCCCCTCCAGTCCACAGGCCACAGCAGAGACAGCACACACCAGCCTGGCACTACAGGGCTCTTATTCTTGGTACCATCACATTTACCTTCCATGAGTTTCTTCATTTCCTATTGGCTCAAATGTGTTTATTTTTGTCTCCCTTTCTGCCCTTTCTCAACTCATAAAATACCTCCAGACCACATGGTTTTCTTTGTTGCTGGTGGAGCAGGCCAGATGGACAGCTGCTCAGTTAAGTCAATCTTGGCATGAAAGGTTTGAAGATAGACCAGCAAATAGATTGAGCAAAGCCTGGCAAAGTTTGTCCTGCCCCAAGGGCATGATGACACTCAATCCACAGATCACATTGTATCCAAGGATTTCAGACGACTGGGCAAGAGTATTTGTCTGGCCCTCTGTCCTAGTCTGTGTGTATCTTTGTATGGGGATTCAAGTTTTTGTGGTCCGTCTGTCACCAAACCATGACTCTCCTGGCAATGTGCCTGGGTCAAGCTCCAGTGGTTATTTCCTTCTTCCCTCTGAAGGCTGACATTTTCCATCTGCAGCCTAGATATTGAGCAAATAAGTGGCTGTCAATTCACAACAGGGGGCAATCCTTCATTTCTCTTGTGACCTGTGTCTAGGACACATGGCAGTGGATGCATTATCTGTCCTCTTTATTAGCAGTCTCCTATCTCTCAGGCTTGCTACACAAGCAGGATGTTTTTGAAGCATGTTATTGAGTATAGCATCTAATAAGTTGTCATTTGGTATCACAACTTGGGTCCATGCTTTCTGTGCATATTTTTGAATACTACTTGAAAAGTGTCTTCCCTTTGGAAAAGCTAGAGTGTCTTTTATAAAAATAGACCTGTTTTAATGTCAATTTTCTGCCTGAATAAAAGTGAATGAATATTAAACATTGCTGCAGGCCATCTTGTCACCAGAATTAAAGGTTCTCTGCTATAATAAATAATTTTGTAAAAACACAAATTTTGTTTAAGCAATGCTCAGCTCCAATTTTTTGTAAATGTATTTTCAGTCCAGAATACATCTATTTGCAGCTTAATGTGTGAGCATGAAATGTAAGTCTTACAACAAGTAGCTTATATTTTGAAACAGCAATATAGCCACCCACCTGGTGAAAGGTGGTTCTGTGGCTAAATGAAGCATAGGTGATTATTCCTAGTGAGAAGGTGGGACATGTCTTGGAGTCACATCCAGCATTACTAACTTGGTATTCACTTTATAACACATTTGACTTCTGCTGCAGGAAATGTGATGTGTCATGTAAAAAGAGCTTTGAACTCAAATCAGCAAACTTGATTTCCAGTGAGGGCAGCTCTGCTACTTCCTGGCTCTGTGACCTCAAGCAATTTATCTATGCTTTCTGAGCATCACTTATGTCAACTACAAAAGGGAAGCATCAGATTGTGTGGGAGTCCTAAAGCATGTAATTTTACACACTGGTATGTCTCAATCGATTGTTGAGCTAAGTAATGTATTGCTACTAGAAATAAAGTCCTGATGTTTGCAAACAATTTATGGCTGTAGTGCAGATAAGTTTAGTCCTGTGATGTCATTCTCAACAGCTTGCTTTCTGAAGTGGTTATTTAAAAGAAAGAGAAGAGTGAGTTGTAGCTGCCCCACTGGTAAGCCAAAGTGTCACCCAGAATTTTTCAAATGACCAGTTTCCATGCCTATAAAATGAGATCATGGAGACCAGTCCCAAAAAGATTCTGAATACAGTATTTGCCTTACTTCCAGGCAAATATGTCTTGTCGATATTTTGTCATTGCCTGGCCACTGAAGAAGGCAGAGTCCTACCTGTGGAGTGAATTGCCTACACATTCCTTCTGACTCACTGTGTGCTGTAAGACTTGAGCACTTTCACATGTCCAGAGGGGGTCTGCTGAGGGAACAGATGCTGAATGCCTAGAGGTGGGAAATTTCAGGAGGCAGAAACATCTCTGGAATGTTTCTGCAGCTTTTTCAATTCTGTTTTTGCTGCTGGCTTCTTGATCCTGGAGACTGACTACCAAGGGTTTAAATATTTTGAGTTTCAAATTCTGCACTTTCTTATTCTAGATTTTCTTTGCCCCAAGGCATCTCAACAAAGATATGTACTATGAGTTGAGTGATAAAAATATTCTCCCTTCATCACCTACCCCCCACTCGCATCTCTCCTGCTTTCACCAAACACACACACACTTAAAGAAATGCCAGTAGATTGATAGAACAACACAAGGAGTGTTACCAGCCAGGGGAGTGGGAACCCAGCACAACGCTGGCCATGGCTTATTTTCTGCTTATATTGGACTAGGCGGGGGGTTAAATTTTATTTATATTACTTCATTAATTCTCACAACTCCTCGAGGCTGGTAATAATAGTAACCATATTTTATAGGTAGAAGTGCTGAGGGATAGAAAAAGTAATTAACATGCTCAATGGGTAGCATTTGGCTGAAATTCACTGTCAGTTAGTTTGGTTCCAATGTCAAGCCCTTAGACACTTTTCTCTCCCTTGTAATCAGAACATAGTGATGAGTTTCCACCAGGCATTTTCATATAACTAACCTCTGAAATAATGCTTGTTATCCAAATGTTATATTTGAAAAAGTCAGAAGTCAGAGAAATTTAAAAAATGTGAAAATGAGCACCATATAATATTTCTAGTAGGGAAGACACAGGGTTTGCAAACTTTTCAGCTTTTGTTTTCTAGGAAATCCTGTATTTCTCCCTCATAAATGAAAAAGGATATTATAGGATATCGTATTCTTACCTGGCAACTGTTATCTTTTTTTGAATATGTCATTCAATTTACTCTTTCCTTGTAGGGTTTATGCTGAGAAGTCTGATATAAGCTTAATGGGAATACATTTAAAATTTAACCTCTTTTTATCCCTAGCCACCTTCAGTATTTTTCCTATATCTTGAACTCATGGCAGTTTCATGCCTAAGTGTCTTGGTGTATGTTTCATTGAATTTTAATATCCAGTTCTTTCAGCTGGTTGCATGGATAAGTATATTTAGTTCCTTGCCTAGATCCTTCTAGTTCCTTCCTATTACCATTATGTTGTCTTTCCTGGGGTAGTCAGGTATTTCTTGAGATGCTTCTTCAAATTTTTCTCTCTTCTTCCATCTCGATCCTTTGTGCATTACTACTTTGTATGTCATTGATTTGACCCTCAATTTGATCTATTCTGCTTCCATAGGTTTCTCTAGAATTTTAAATCTCATCTATTGAGGTTTTTATATACTAAATCTGTTTCTAATCTAAAGCTCCAACTTCTATTTTCTGCCCTCAGGACTTTAATTTTTACTCTGTATTTTGTTTTATCTTTTTGATTAGCTTTCCTAAATTCTCTTGTGTCACTTTGGCTTATGTTCTACATTTTCTTCCATCACTTTGATTCATTATGAAAATGAAACTCTCTACTGATAGAAGATAAGATTTTCCATGTCTTCATGGTTGAAATCTGGAGAGTTGTTCTCCCCTCATGATATATTATCTTGAGGTTTTAAGGTGCAATGTGTTATGTTTATTCCTGCTCATTTCTTTGCTTCAGATTTCCTTATTTTCTTTAAATATTTGTGGCAGTAATTTAAAAATGAACTACTTTGAATTTCCAGCAGGTGGTGCTGCCATTTTGCTTGCTTTTAACCGGCGGCCTTTCTGACTTCCATAATTTCTGATACTTGACCTTGCAGTTGCTAAGTAAAAAGGCACAGTAGGGATATGGGGGAGATTCAGGTGCTAGTATGAATGTGGTGGGTGGAGTGGAATGCTCATTCTTGTTTATGGCACCACTGATATTTCTCCTGTCAGTAGTTGCACCAATGGTCTGCAGTATGATGGTCTGATGCATGATGTCAGAGTACTTCACAAGATCAGTACCAGTCTTTTAGTGGGGAGGAAGGATTTGGCACAATCTCTGCTATTCTTACAAGGGATCCAGCTTGTGTGGATTCCCCTAACTTTTCCACACATTTCCCGTATCAGCTAAGGGTGTATATCCCCACATAATCTAGCTATTTCCTCCACAAAGCCCTGGCTGATGGATCACAACCTCTGGACTTTCACATCTGGGCATTTCTCCTCTTCTACCTCCAATTAACCAGAAATCTGATTCTCTTTTCTGTCTTCTCTGTCATCTCTGCATTGATGTCTGTGTCCAAGGGGTCACCCACTTTTGCCCCAAGCAATGGGATCTCTGCATGTAGTGTACCTTTTTTAAACTCTTAGATGGACCTTTTGGGAATAAACAAGAACTTCCTGTTGACATCTTGGTCCATCCTCTGCTGATGAATTTCTCTACAGGCTCAATCCCTTCTCTTCTGAGCTAATCAGAATTTAGTAAGCAAGACTAACTCTATTCCCATGGCTGGATGGAAGCACCACCAGCTAGGCTCAGTTCTGATTGACTGTAGTAGCTAAGGCAGCTTCACAAGTTGCAGCTTCTTTTCCAGTCCCCACAAGTGACCCAGTGCAAGATGGAAGGTCTATTTCTTGTTTTTCAGCCAAGCTCTTGAATGAAACTGAAATATTGCTCTTAATTTTTGATCACCAAAAAGCCACGAGCAGTTTTGTTTCCTTACTTTAAACAAATACTCTGTCATTATTTTCAATTATTGGCTAGAATTAACCCAAACATCTTCTTTCCTTCTGCAACACCCCAAATTGGTTAACTTTAACATGCATATATTTATAAGCACAGTAGTCCTACCTGTTTTGATTGTCATATTTTGAGTAAACTGATGTGAAAATATTAGCTACCATAAATATTGAGGGGAGAAGGTGGGAAGATGTATGTACATAACTTTTGATAAAGCATGTTATAATTTTTAAAATGTATCATTTATTGTTGTCAATAACCTATTAATTTACATGTCAAACTTCACCATAAAAATATACATCAAAAATAGATAATATATAGGCTTTGCTACTGTCTGTGGTTTCAGCACCCATTGAAGATTTGAAACTATTCCCTGCATGCAATTTGAATCAATTATCATTCCTTCATTGGCAAAGTCTTTCCAAATCTCTAATCTGGTGGTTGCCAGAATTTAGTAACTACTATGAAAAATAGCAGCAATTAATAACCAGATGCTAATAGAAGCAAGAATAGAAGCATCAGTATGTGATCTTAAGTCCCCCATGAAAATAGTAGGTGTTGTGTCTCACCAACATGCTAGGGGCTGTGCTAAATCCCAGAGATCAATGACCGTGAATCCTGGATCATATCTACAGGCACTTGCAAAACCATTTGTCCCAGCAGAGGTGACTTCCTCACCAATTTCATTCAGTTTTTCTGATTTTTTATTATTTTTTTATCTGATTACATTGGCACATTTGGGAAAAACACTAATCTGAAAATTGAACTTAGAAGAGATACTACAAGTATTTGGGTCCAGACATTGTAGGAGAAGCACTGTGAGAGTGTGTGGCCCAGGAAATGAGAAAGGACTATGAGAAAGTGATCATGTTACCTTCCAAAAGGCAAGCACTTTATGGAGTAGATGATAGGAGGGACACAGTTTTAGAATGAATCTGGAAAGGACAAATTGATTTTCAAAGACATATCAGAAATAGACAGTGAAAGAAATTTAAACATTATTCTTAAACCTCATCTCAAGTTATAGGAAAAAGTTGGATTAGCTGCAGGAGATGACTGCACTGTCTCCCTCATGGGGACAATACCCAGTCCCCCACCCCCCAAGACTGTCTAGAGCTAATGTTGCCGAGACTACAAAGAGTTTCATTTACCACCACTAAAATATCTCCACTAGCTAGTGTTCACATTAAAGGGAAACAATTAGCAAGTTAATTATTTGTTTTTCCCTTGCTTACCTATTTTCAAGTCTGCTTTGCCTTGATCAGTAGCCTAAGTCTTCTCATGTGCTTACAGAGCTTGCTTCCAGGTTTTCAACACAAGATTTGAGAAGCTCTAACATTGCAGGAAAGTCAGCCAACCAAGCTGAGGTTTAATTTTAATAATACTACTCAGCAGAAGCTATTTATATGCTTATACACAGTCACTTTTTATAAATGAAAATGGAATGGTGATGGTTTTCAATTGTTCTTCCTTAAGCTTTTTCATTGATATTCAGTGTTTGAAGTTAGATTAGTAGCATTTTCAGAATAAAACAAACTGAGAATAATACAGTGAATGGTATGAAATGAAAATGAAGTACCAATAAGTTACAAAATCTGTTACAAAGTCCACACATCTTATCCAATTGCAAATGTAGCATAACATCATGATGGGATAAAGAGTTTGGGGTCGCCTTCCCCACCCTCCTCACCCTAAAATGAATTATAAAATTTTTTTTCACTTTGTTTAGAATAATCCCTTCTGCTTCCATCCTGTTGCCACAAATGGCATTTTATTTTGAGCACTGAGTAATATTCTACTGTGTGTATATAACATATCTTCTTGATACACTCCACTGTTCTGGGGCATTTAGGTTGTTTCCACATCTTGACTATTATAAGTAGAGCTGTAAGCCAGAAGGAGAAAGTTTCATTTCTTCGTGAAATCTAGGGTACGTAAACAAAGGCTCAGACAGTGACAGACTACAAGACTGACCCTTGAAAGGCAGAACATAGATCTGAGATACTCAGGACAGAGGGGGAGGGAGGAGAGGGAGAGAGTGGAGAATGGAGGGGAGGGAGAGGAAAGCATGGTGGAAGTCTGCAGGCACTTTGGTGGTGGGAAAACAATGGTAAGCAAACCTAAGGAGTGAAATCCTATATTGTGAAAAAATAAACAAGGATTTTTTTTTAAAACAAAAATAAAAGACACACTACTGGCTCAAGGGATTAAAGCACAGCACTATGAAGCTATCAGCAGCCACCGCAGCATAAGTTCAATCTCCGGCCAGGGAGGTGACCCACATGGCACAGCAGACCTCTCCTGACCCACCCGCTGCTCCCCTCAGCAGTGTATTTTCCGTCATTCTGCCTGTTCTGCTCCCCACTCTGTCTTAATGAATCCTCTCACCCCCCAAACCTCTGGTCTGTACACTAGTTTTTGTATGTGTAAGTAAAAGAATTAAAAAAAAAATGCACTTGCTCCAAGAAAGATTTGGAAGTTCCTATAGTTTTCAACTTCTGTGTCTCTACCTGCAGTCTCTATCTTCATTTCTAATGAATGGATTATCTTTTTCATTCCTCCTTAGTTGATACTGAAGTCTGTAGGAAAGTTGTGAGATTCAGTC
>NW_004567131.1:24574018-24579944 GCF_000260355.1 Condylura cristata
GGTGTTTTCCCTCTATGAGTAAAGTTTTCCACTCCAAATCATTAATGTTATATGAGTAAGACAACTCCATCATTGACATATCTGTATGAGCAGTACGTGTGCCTTGGTATTTTGAGAAGTTAATATATTTTTGCCTAAAGTAATTAGAGTTTCCCTAAGGTTTCAGTGAACCATACATCTTTTGCCCTGTCAGATATGCACAATTATCTTTAAAATTAGGATACTAATTCTCTTGGCTAGTGTCTGAGTTAATATTCACCATCCCTAAAAGCTTTAACATGAAATATAAATTGACACTTGATATAAAATAGACTTCCAACATTTCTCTTCTTACTTGGCTAGCATCTGTTTTGTCATCTACCAAATGAACCAGCACATAAAGATTCACATTATGAGGCTGTGATGCCTGATAGAGGGTTCAGGGACACAGTGAAATCTTGATTTGCAGCTGCATACAGGCATGGGTTTTCCAGTTTCTTGTCAAGTCCTGCAGAGGCACCACGGGGGTTAGTGGCCTGGGGCCTGCACTTAAGCCACAGCTACAGGAAGTGCAGAGCAGTTACTGGTGACCCAGATGCGTATTGTCACAGGAGCGGCACAAATGCCCTCTTCGTTATTCCTGGCAGGAAGGCTTTACCACGAGAAGACTGATTTGCTAGACAGCTTGGCTCTGAGCAGTGCGAGACACTGAGTCAGATCAAGGCAAAATCAGGCATCATTTATAGTGAATAACGTATTTTTTACATACTGCAGTATTTTGCAGGAGGCATACTTACATGCCAGGATATCTAAACCAGTGAAAAGCATACAAATATGATTCTCTGACCATAGATTTAACCAGAAATTTTTGTGAGAAATGATCACACTATATTTTCTAGATGTGTTTACATAATCTTATTTTCAGAGGAGTTTGTTAGAATATGGAAGAGCAAGCATTCATTCAACATGGTCTAGGTTTTATACTGGGTCCTCTTGAGTCTATTCTAAGAAACAGACAGAATGAATAAATGAGTGAATGAATGAATGAATGAATGATGTGATATATAAGATTGCAAAATTCACAACAGAATGAAATTGAGCAGGGAGTGGGAATATGGCATCCAGTGTAAGGAGAATATGCTGTTTTAAGTGGTTTGGTGAGGAAGTAGATGATATTTGGGCAATTGAGGGAAGAAAGAAGCAAGCCATGTATACATCCAGAGAAGTTTGAAGCAGGGTGGTAGTAACGGGTGGTGAGAAGTGACAGTCTCCTGACAACGATTTTGGAAGTAGGAATGACATATTTTCTTCCAGATTGCATGTAGGGTGTGAGAGAAAAAAATGATCAGAGATGACTACAACTTTTTGGCTTGGACAACAGGCAGATGGAGTTGTCCTTTAGTGCCATAGAGACCTCAAAAGCAAGTTTGGAGAAGGTAGAATTCGGCATTCTCTTGAGATCTATGATGTTTGAAATGCTCACTAGATTTCCAGGAAGGCAAGTGGGCAGTTGGATAATCCAGTATGGAGTTTAGGGGCAAGATTTTTGATACACATACATCTGAAATATCCATTGCTAGATGACTTTCAAGGCTATGAGGCTGGATTAGTAATCTAAAGCAGTGATTCTCAACTGGTGTGCATCTCACCCCTAGAAATTCTCCTCCAGTAGTTCGGGGATAGGTGTCAGGTACTCGTATTTTTAAAAACCTCCCAGATTCATGCTTGCAGCTTGAGATAAGTACATCAAGCACATCCAACTTAGCCAGCGAGTGTCATTAGAGATGTGACAAAGGCCTCAGACAGAGACCAGGATGTGCTAACACTTCAGGACAAGAAGAAAGTGAAGAGAAAGAGAAGAGCAACTATAAGAGAGGGGGGAAATAAGGAGGATAGTTCAAATTACAAAAGACTGAGAACTGATTGTTGGGTTTGGCAATGCAAGTTCAAAGGTGGCTTGCACCGGAACTATATCACTTATTTAGCAGGGTGATAACTTTATTGGAGTGGATTCAAGAGAGACTGGGAGGAGAGAAATGTGGACCAGTTCGTATACCACTTTTAACAAATGTCTCTGCAAGAGAAGTGGGAAGTGAGCTGAAGGGGAAGGCAAGAGTAAGATTTTCTTACTGTTTTAAGATGGGGAAAAAATATGACATTTGTGTGCTCTTGGAAATGATTCAGTAGAGAGGGAAGTAGTGATATAGAAAAAATAAGAAATAATTGGGTGGAAATAGGGGCTGTGTAGGCAATGGGTGGTTTATGCTGAGGATAGGCATAGCCATTCGCTCCATAGTAGCAGGAAGGAAGGTTTAAGTAATGGGCTTCTTGCAGATGTCAGTGTTTCCTGTAGCAGGTGTTAAAGGACATTTGCTTCTGACTGCTTCTGTTTTCTCAGTGAAATATCAAGCAACATCTTCAGCTGAGCAAAGGAATAGGAAAAGGGTTAAAGACTGGAAGAGAGGGCAAAGTACACATAAATGTAGAAGCCAGTGGACAAGGGACATGTAGAATTGATGGACAGTTCAAGGGCCACAGACTTGGCAGGAGACCAGTATCGTGTCTTTGTGTGTATTTTCCAGCCACAGTTGGCTGCTTGCCTGGTACAGATGACCTGGAACACTGGATTTAACAAGAATGGGGATTTCTGTCAGACAGAAAAATAAAAGAGGAAGAATTGAAGCTGTGACGGTAATGGTGAACCCCACAGTGGATCCTAAACTGGGGGACAGTGCAGGCCCATGGGAGATAAGGTATAGTGAAAAGGTGGTTGGCCTAATTGATTGCTGGTCTCGATAAGGTTAAAAATAGACAAAGATGGCCCTCCCTGGTGGCGCAGCGGGTTAAAGCACAGCACTGAGAAGCTAGAGCCACTTACGCATGAGTTTGATTCCTTCCTGCCCCGCAGGTGACCACATGGCGTGGCAGACCTCTCCTGACCCGCCCGCTGCTCCCCTCAGCAGTGTACTTCGTCAGTCTGCTTGTTCTGCTCCCCACTCTGTCTCTGGTGAAGCCTCTCACTGCCCCTGCACCTCTGGCTTGTACCCCAGTTCTGTATGCATAAATAAATAAATCTTTTAAAAAAAAATAGCCAAAGACTTGGTTCTGGTAGTTCACTGTGGCATGAAATTACTGTCCATTTTGATGAAATTCATGAAAGTTGATTTAACTTTGAATCAACATAATTAAATTTTCAGCCATTAAAAATAAGTTATGCAAAAAAAGACCTTAGCTTTGAGCATTAGTATGCATTCTTTCACTTACAATTATGAAATGAATATATTAGTGTATAATCTAAAAACAATTAGAGATTGCTAGAATACATCTCAGTAATCTGTCTCTTATCAAGTAATAAATTGCCAAAGACAGAATTAAACTATCTGGAGAACTCTTTAAATATTTATGCTCCTTAGTAACCTCAGTGGTTGGGAGAAATGATGACAAACAACATAATGTATCTTTCTGTCTATTTTGTAAATCACTTTAATTTTTCTAAATTGCTGAAAAGAGATTTACTGTGGTTAAGAAACACTTTTCAAAAATCCAGTTAATAAAATTGTGTTATATGACTGATGCCAGTGCTATGAAATGCTTGACTTTGACAAACTTTTGTCTGGGTTTAGTCACCCACAAACCTAACCTAATGACTTTGCATCCACTGATGGGAGGGGGCAGATTACCTGCCATGCTCCATGCCCAGCTTCCTTGGTTAGATAAGAAGTGCCAAATTTGAGGTCTTCTGGCAAGATAGTCATAAAATGTAGACACTGGACTTTTATCACCTCTGGAGGCTCACAACTAGATTACAGTAAAGCACGTGTACAACCATTCCAGAGCAAGAAGCTCCTTGTTGATTTACGCAGATGAAGAGGATGGAGGAGCCTTTGTTATCTGTCTACAATGCCTTAAAGTTGCAAGAGGGAAGGACAGCTGCCAGGTTGAGCCCATTGTAGTGTTGGGCTTGGACACACACCAGTATTAGGAGTCCCTGAGGCCCAGCACTTCAAGGGATAAGTGGGATAAGTGGGTGCATGAGTTGGCATGCAGGCCTAAGGGTGCACTCGTGGAGATTTTCAGGGGTGAGGTGCAGAGCAAGAATTACTGGTTTGAGCTTAAAGGTCTCAATATAGAACAGCTGGAGCCTGAATCAAAGGGGAGAATCATATTAGAGCATCTGTGTCTCATCACAGAAGAGGCTACTATTTGAAGAATGAGATTGGGATATTGAAAACACCTGCTAGCCCCCACATCAGGGAAAATCAAAACAAAACAAAAGAATGCTTAAACAAACCAGAGCCCAAGCACCTGCCAGTAACAGTTGCAAAGACCAGAGAATAATGCTCTGGGCTAGAAAAGAACAATTTCCAGTCTGTGATCCCATATCAACTACAATTTTGGTACTATCTCATACTTGAAAATAGACTGCAATGGGAATAGGTACAGGCTATGAGAAGATGACCTAGAGAAGGACATCACTGTGGATCCCCACAGCACACTCTGGCACCCAAGTACATTAGGAAGTTTGATTTCTGCGGTTATTGGAGGCCATTATTTGGTGCTCTGCTACGAAAATTCTCTTTCATACCTACTACCCCTTGTCAATACCAATCCTCAGATTACTTTAGTAGGTACAAGGATGATACTCTGAAAATCTACCCCTATTACAACCTCCCAAAAAAATTAAAAATTAGGAGACAGAAGAAGCTACCACAAATATATTTTTAATATTGAAAGCATGTTCTTTAATTTTGTATGCTCTTCATAACTAAACAGACATCTTAGTTTCAAGTGTCCAGTCAAAGCTAGAGGTTGGGTGTTGTACTAAACAATCTATGCACCCTATCAATAGTGAGAGTTTACATTTTTCTGTTTTCCTGAATTCCTAGGAAATAATGTAGGCAGGACACAAATCCTCTCACATTTTCATATAAATCTAACTGTACAGATAGATGTGGCAATGTCCTAACCTTGGATATTTACAGAGCAGGCATTTGTATTATGCAACATTACCAAAGACTCATCAAACTATGGCAGTTTAAAGAAACTGAGCAAATTTGTGATAGAACATTAGTCTGAACCTTTAGAACTGATTTCGAGCTCCCTCTTGAACTTAAGTAAACAACAAAGGAAGGGAATGAGACTAGATAGTACTTCAAATTCTAGGTTTATATATATATTGTATTGGATGAGAGGTGGGATGAAAGTAAGCTATTGTGATCCTTTACTGTATTATTAATAGTTTTATGAAATCCAGACAGAAACTACAAAGAAGATCCATGAATACAGGGAAAGGAGGAATTGAAGGAGAACTGGGCACAGGACTAATGGAGGGTGGAGGAAGAGGGACAGAGTATTTACAATTCACCTTAACTATGAATTAAATGGCACCAAGAAAACATGATTTGTTACTTCTTCCACTGACGTTTTGTTTTATTTGGAATAAGATCTGGGAATAATTGTTACCCATTTTATTGTCTTAAATTTAAGTTACTCCCAGCAATAATTTCTTGTACAAAGTATAAGAACCGGAATGCCTCTTACTATAGTTCATGCTTAATTCTATTTATAAATCCAAAGCATTGTATAGGCTGGAAAATATTTAAAGACTCCTCTTAAAAAGAGGTTAAAGAAAGAAAAATTCTAATACCACAAGTAATAAATTAAAAGAAGATAAATCCTAAAAGCTTGGGGAAAGATGACAAGACAGAACAATTGTGGTTGTGATAGGAGATTATACACTTTGAGAATGGACTTCACCAGAGATAAGCTATGATGCTTTAATTCATAACGTTTTGCATTATAACAAAACATCAGCTGTGCTTTAAAATATTTTCCATCGAACAAGAACAGACATACTGACCAGTGGGTTCAGATAGAAAACCCAGATATAAACTCACAAGTTTATGGGCAGCTAGTCTTTGACAAAGGAGCAAAGAAGATACAATGG
>NW_004567131.1:24581902-24592049 GCF_000260355.1 Condylura cristata
GGGAAAGCGTGTCCCCTCCAGGTGTTGACAAGCAAGCAGATAAGCCTTTCATTGTCATCATCTTCATCTTGTAAGCCAATTTGACCTGGCAGTGCACAATCAATTCAATAGTGTCAGGAGAAAAATTAGTTTTTCAGACAGAGAGGCTGCTCTTTCATAGTGGTGGGTCTGTTATCCAGAGAAAAATAAAACTCAGCCACTATACTACATAATCTCTTGCTTTTCCAGCCCCCTCTGATTGTCCTATCGGAGATACTGAACTGCCACAGACCTAGAGGAATTATTCCAGCCTTCTTTCCCTTCACTGTAGCCTTCATGTTTGTTCCATGTTACTTGCTTACTAGCACCTTGCTCCTGACCCAACCTTTGCAAAGAATTAAAAAAAGAGACAAAAGCCAACACTGTAGTGAGCTTCTCTGATTCCTAGTAGCCAAACACTATTTTCTAACACACATCTCGCTGAAAATCTGGTGTCTCATCACCAGTGTCAGTTACCTCTTATTACTCAAATCTCTTTCTGAAAGATGAAAGCTCTATATTAAGCACATTCAGGAAGCAACGTTGAGAGGGTGTGTAAGTGGGGCAAAGAGATCAATTGTGGGTGATTTTCAGTGGGGAACTTCGTGTAGAATAGAAAGACTCCAATTTATGTTGATGCACACCTGAAACTGATAGGATGTCATAATGCAATTTACTTAAAATATAAAAGTAAATTCTAGCTTTAGAGACAAAAGAAAAAATCTGTGGTTGTACCAGCTGGAGCCTCATGCGCTTTCAGATGAGGGGATCAGACAGGGTTTCTCCCAGACCTTGATAAATGTATTCCATTTTTAAGATGTTCACTAGGGTGCAGCAGTGAGAAGTTCATTTTCTCTGAAGTTGAAGCAACCAATACTGGAAGCCAATGACAGCCGAACAAGCAAGGCAGACACAGAATTCAAGTTCAAGTTCATTTTGCACATATTCAATATCTGAAAAGACGTGTCTTTTGTTAATGAGAAGTCTCTTTGAAACTGGGAGGCTGTGATCTTTGATACAATTTAAAGGTATTTCCTTCCCCTTAGATTGATTTGATTAAAAATTAGTCATTAGTAAGATGCCAGGAACTAGGCATTGTTTTAATTTTTAAAGGAATTTACAGATAGGATGCTAATCACGTTGAATTTTTTACTCAAATTCCTCAACTGCTTTATCAGTGCAGGACTTATTTTCCCAGGCCTTCTCTTATAAGTCTATCAATAATGTAAGGGAGTTAAGGCCTTTCCTAATTTAATCTTAACCATTAAAATACTTTTGGTCGTGTATTCTCGGAAAAGCAGATTTGGATCAGGAATCCCCGAATTTAGACGTGTATTGCCATTTCTTCACTGTCTCATCTTGAGGACATTAAATTCTGAAAGCACAGTTTTCCTAGTTGTAAAAATATCAAAGGGTAATAGTAACTCACCCCTTGCTTGATGATTGGAGCCAATAAAGTATGTTAGAGTACAGTGTTTCTTAACAAAGCAAAACTTTATGTAAGTATTTATGGTCAAGGCAAATGTAGATTTAGAAAGTGGGTTCTGTAAGTGCTGGAGGTGGTAATGTTTGTTTTTAATCTCTGAATCACATTCCCTTGAAATTTTCCCATTACTGATGTTCTTATAACAGGGTTGTTAAAAAAAAAAAAAGAAGAAAGAAAGCAAAGAAAGAAACACAGCCATAGGCAACCATTAGAATAAGTTAGAATCTGTGTCTAAAGAATTCAGTCTTATTTTTGTCCTGAGGGGTCAATAGCTACAGTCACACAAGGAAACCAATATTTTACCTGTGAACACAATCCAGGCCTAAAAGTTGCTTATACGGACAATAATCAGGCTGTAAAAGTATACATTTGGAAATTATCCCCAAGTAGAGTTCTAGTAATTATCAGTCTCACCTGAAGAGTCTCTCTTAACTCAGAGATCCGGTCCTTATACTTCCACTGGCCACTGCCTAGTAGGTTTTGGATAGTTATTAATGGAAGAAAAGCAGGTGCCGCTGAGGTTAAATGTTGAGGTCCTTAAATTATTTCTGTATTTTCCTCTTATATGTCTTTCCCTTAACCTCTGGGTTTTCTCAGTTATTTTTGTATTCCCAAAACTATTGTACTAACTTTGTTTTTAAATTGTTTATTCTTCTCTTTATTATGGAGTGCCAAAAATTTTGCAAGCTTATATTGCAGATAAAAGGGCGATTCAATTATACATTCGAGTCACGCTAAGAATATTTCTAGGTCAAGAGAATCAAAGAAAAAAAAAACAATATTAGAAATTGCTAAAAATAACTGAGAAGGAAAATGTACAAAATGATGCAAAAATAAACTATTATAATAAAAAATTGGTAAAAATAATCTCGATTCCCCTGCATAGATCAAATGGACTGGGTAGTTGTCAAAAATCCCACTTAATTTTGTGTTGTCATTATCTGAGTTTAGTTTTGTATTAAGACTTTTTTAAGATTTTATTTATTTGTGCATACAGAACTGGGGTACAGGCCAGAGGCTCAGGGGTGGCGAGAGGCTTCACCAGAGACAGAGTGGGGAGCAGAAAAGGCAGATTGGGCGGGTCCGGAGAGGCCTGCCATGCCATGTGGTCACCTCCTGGGCAGGCGGGAATCGAACTCATGCGGATGTGGCCCTAGCTTCTTAATGCGGTGCTTTAACCCGCTGCGCCACCAGGGAGGGCCTAAGACAATTTTTTTACTTACAACACTGTATAGGTTTCTGAAGTTGTCACAATGACAACTTCATACGAGTCACACCACCCAAAGGGCAGTCACCACCTACCACTAGCCAACTGCCCTGTCCCCTGCCTCCTTCCCCTCTGGTAAGCACTATTCATTGTCAGAGTTCGGGGCTTTGTTTTTGCTTTGGTTGTTCACTCACTTGTTTCTTTATAAGCCATTACAGAGTGAAATTATATAGTATTTGTCTTTCTCCTTCTAACTTATTTCTTTAGCATATTCTCCTTAAAGTCCATCCATGTTATTAAAAATAACAAGATTACATTTATTTTAATATTGAGTATGGATATATGCAACATCTTCTTTATCCAGTCATCTGTCTTTGGCCATTAGGTTGTTTCCATGCCATGGCTATGTAGATAATGGTGCAATAAGTATACATTTGCTTGTATTGCAGATAATTACCAAGAAGTGGAATATTGCCTCATATGTTAATTCTATTTTCAGTTTTTTTGAGGGCTTTTTGTACTTTTTTCCATAGTGGCTGTACTGGTACAAAAGGGTTGCCTTTTCTTGCCAATACTTAGTATTTCTGGACTTTCTCATTGAGATATTTGAACAGCGTGAGATGAACACCAATTGTGGTTTTACTTTGCATTTCCCTAGTGATAAGCAATGTAGAGTATCTTTTCCTGTGTCTGTTGCCGTCTGTATGTCTTTTCTGGTGAAATGCCAATTTATAGCAAGTTCCCAATTAGGTTGTGTGTTTTGTTGTTGAATTACATGAATTGTTTATATATTTTGGATGTTAACTTTTTGTCTTTATAGTTTGCCAATATCTGCACTCATTTGACTGACTGACTTTTCATTTTAACAGTGGTTTCTTTCACTGTTCCCAAGCTTTTTACTTTGATGTAGACTTATTTGCTTACATTCTTTTGCATTTTTATACTTCTTAATTTAAGACAGCTTACCTCTGAATTTTTGTTCATTTGATTTTAAAAATGAAAAATTTCAGGAAGAGCAGATATATGTGATTTGGTATTTTAAGAAGATAAGTCACTTGTGGTAACTGTCAGTCTAGTAGTTACAATAGGTATCAACTACTAACTTTTTCAGTTTACAAATATCTAATTGTAATTAATATGAAGTGTTTCATAATTTTTATCTAAGTACATGTAAATTCTCTCAAACTTGCATATTCCCATGCAAATTTGCTCATGAACTTAATCGTAACGACAAAAATAAAATAAAACTGAAAGTACTGTACATTTCATGTTTATAGTAGTTTTTATTCCTTTGTCATATGAATTTTGAAAGTAAGTGCTATTAATTTCAACAAAGCATTAATCAACGTATAAAGAAAGGGAAATCATGACTAAATGCATTTGTTTGTTCAATTTGAAAATTCCTTTTTAAATATTGCTTGTCGGGTTGTAATATATAAAGAAGCTTCTTTTATGAGAACATGGGAACATTTAAGCTAACATTACCTCTTATGAGATTTCCTTTCTCTAGTTTCTTCTGACTAATGGAAATAAAATTAGCATTTCAGTAAGCTGGAAGGCTGTTTCTAGTCCCCAGTGGCTTGCTTGAAACCTAGCTAAGTTTTATGGTACAGCTGGTATAGTCAAGTGAGTCATCTTTCATAATATGTTCAGTGTCTGTGGGCCTCTGGACTAGGAATCTACTGATGAACTTTGGCCTCTTGGTAACAGAAATCAGCCTTTGAATTAAGAGTTATTAATGACTTGCATTAAGCATCAATTTTCATTCCTCCAGGGAGGAGAAATCTCATTGACAATTTGCACAGTGTACCTCATCTGTATGTTAAGTGTCTTTTGATAATTATGGCTTCCTTC
The DNA here is from genome assembly GCF_000260355.1 of Condylura cristata. Classification (NCBI taxonomy): domain Eukaryota; kingdom Metazoa; phylum Chordata; class Mammalia; order Eulipotyphla; family Talpidae; genus Condylura; species Condylura cristata. The sequence goes on from NW_004567131.1 coordinate 24,586,468, forward strand.
ATAATTTTATTCATAGTCCACAAATTTGAGTCATTATTTCATGTTAAAAACAAAGGAAATGGTACCTCAGTCAAGAATATTGATGGAAATGAGAAAAAAAATAAACCTCAAAACTCAAAATAAGCTATATCAACAACAAACCATGACCTGGTGAAAACAGAAACAGAGTCCATTTCCTCCTGCTTATTTATGGTGTTGAAAATATAACATATGATAGAAGTCTCTTTGATTATCAGAAGAATAATCAAAGGCAAATGGTTTCATATTTCCGAATGTTGCTCCTTTAAATTATTGGCTGACTTCTTCCCATTTTAATTGAAATAGTTGTGTTCAGTGTAACACTATATTTTCTTGATAACAGAAATAAAGTGCTGAATTTTTGGAAGATAAGTAGATGATCTTCCCCAGATTTCAGCTGCTTATTAAACTTTATCAAGTTAAATTTATTTATCAAGGTTTGAATTTAATCTTCTCATTGGTGGAAATAAAGTTCTGATGTAAGTTTTGCTAATCTTTTTTTATTTAAGATTTATAAATATTTATGCAAACAGAACTGAGGTATAGACAGAGGTGCAAGAACAGTGAGCGGATTCACCAGAGACAGAGAGGGAAGCAGAAAAGGCAGATCATCAAGGTACACTGCTGAGGGGAGCAGCGGGTGGGTCAGGAGAGGTCTGCACGCCATGTGGGTCACCTCCCTGGCCTGGGATGGAACTTACGCCTCAGCAGCTGCAGCTGCAGCTAACTTCATAGTTCAGTGCCCCAACCCATTGTTCCACCAGGGAGGGCCCAAGTGTTGCTAATGTTTATGAATAGATACTGTAGACTGAAAATGACCTTATCTGTTCACAAATCTGGGAGTTCTTGTCAACTTCCCTCATTCTCATTTGTAAATGGAATCATAATTTCTTAACCTTTTCATCTTCATCAGTGGCCCAAATTTTCCTCCATAGTTGAAATTGTCTCAATGGCACCTTTTGGTTTGAATTCTTCCTTTGTGTATCGACTGTCCTGTTTTTCTGCTCCTGGCTCCAGTCTGAGCCATCTGCAGATTTTATTGGTGCTCATTGATACAAATGAACAATGGACTTAGGCCTTCAGTTGATTCAGTTGATGAGCTTCCTACATGACAGCCAGCACTGAGAGTGAGAGCTGCAACCACTAGTGGATTTGATAAGCTCTGGAGCCAAAATGAATGGAGTGTTCCTGCAGTTCCTAGCTAAGCCCCTGGGACTGTGTAAAGCTGAGAGGAATAAAAGCTATCTGGCAAGTAATGGTCTTCAACCTTTATTGAATTCTGAATGATATTAAGGCAATGAATTTTAGTTTAATTTGCCATGAGGGCAGATGACAGTTCCATTTAGAACCAAAATGTTATTTTTTTCTTAAAAATAAAAAAATCTTTGCATTTCTTTAGCATATTTCAAAAATGTGATTCCTGAAGATAATCTGACATGATGTTACATTTTATTTAATAGTAAGCAATTTCTAATATGTTTCAAAATTCAGTCCTGTATCCTCATTTTCCCTTCTTTTACAAGTTGAATTCTATTTTGGGCTAGGTTAATAGTGAGAGTTTAGAGAAAAACTGCCAGAGCATCTGCTCTATGCCTGTTTTCTCCGGTGCCAGTGCTTAGCTGTTGCTAAGGGAGTATGAGAAAACAGTGGCTAGTCATATTCCACTGAGCAGGCTGCACATAAATTCTGACTCTAACCAGGAGATCATTTGCTTTCCTGAAAACAGCATGACTTTCTAACCTGGGACTTGGTTCCATATACTCCATCATGTTGTTCTCAATTTTGACATTCAGACCAGTTTTGTTTTATTTTGGCTAGAAAAAGAGATATTTTATTTATAAGGCACATGTATTATACATGTATAATAAAATCATCAAATTGTATCCAACAACCAGTTTATTTCTGTTACTAACACTGACTTACATCATTGTTTTTGTTTCAGAGATAAAGGATCTCCCCCAATCAGGTGTTGTTACTTCCCCACACCCACAATCCATACCCATAGTCCATTGTGCTCCCTCCCCACAATGTCCTCACCCCACAACCTTCTCCTCTCCCTCTGTTAGCCTCCATTCTATACCAGGTTTTAGGGGGTTTTGCTAGTTAGACTTTATCTGACCCTCTGTTTGATTTCTTTATATTCCACATATTAGTGGCATCATCTGGTATTTGTCTTTCCCTTACTGATTTTCTTTGCTTAGCATAATCCCTTCCAGTTCCATGTTGGGAAATACAAAAAAGAATATTGGTGGGCAGCAATAATGTCGCCACATCTACATTATGTTATTTATTATTTAGTCTTTTGAAGAACTTTATGGAGGGCCAAAACTTGGCTATTCTTGTTACCTCAGATAATAAAAAAGCAATCAGGAAGGTTAAATAATTTTCCCCATTTATAACTAATGAGAAGTCGGCATTTCTCCCCATCCTTCAACTCGTTTCATCTACCACAGTGAAGTTTGTTGCTGAGTGTGTTTACTTCATAGGAACTTAGTTTATTCCCAGAGTAGACACACCATGTTGCTATATGTGTGGTTGTACTTACAGTATCAGTGTGTGGCCTGCTGTCTGAAATTGCTGTCAGAAGGTACTGCTGCTGAGAAGGTTCCTAGGTAGACCGTGGGAACCTGCTCACCCAGACCCCTGGATCACTTGAGTTGTTTGCTGTGTTGTCTCAGAGGGTGTGAGCAGAGTTGGAGTTTGTCTTCCCAGGTTCCTCACTCGAGAGCCGTCTTGTGTGCACTCCAGAGCATGGCCTGCCCATACCTGCAGCCTGTGAGACTGTTGCTGGGGTCCTAAAGGGCAATTCTGGTGACCTGGTCATCAGAAGGTCCTCAACAAGACTAGGTCACTTGCCTACGCACACAGCGCTTTATGACTCTCAAGGGCACTCCTCCTATTGCTTCTGAAAGGAGCCCTATAATATGTTTGTCACATACACAGAGCAGATAAGAGATAGGAAACGGGGGAAGTTCGCTCTAGAAAAAATCAATTCTTTGGTGAAAGAGGGAAAGAGTAATTGACTGTTTTGTTAATCATTATCATCCCCCAACAATTGTAAAGCAATGAACAAATGTGAACTACCCCCCCATGTTCCAAGACTGAGATTACCAAGGTGGGAATGTATATAAAGTATGTGTGCAGACATATAATCAAGCATTTTCTCATGATCTTATGTTCCTAATGCCTTTAGTACAACTTTCTAAAAATTACCAGAGGTAAAAGGGAGCATACTTAAACTAAAAAGAAAGGGAACATGCTAAAAAATAAACAAGCAGAGAAAGAAATTATTTTTGTAGATGTTCTGTTTTTTTATTGTTACAGTTTTAGGCTTTTATTTGGAATTGAATCATAATCAGGATGATTTCTCTTTATTTGTGCAAAGTAGTCCTAGTACCGAAAATATTTCACAAACTCCCAATTGCAATTTTTTCTCGAATTGTGTCATTGTGTCTTGGAAAATAGTTTAAAAAAGCTGATAATCTCAGGGAATAAATCCCCAACATGCATTTAATTTCTTGATTGCTGTGAGGTAATGAGTCTGAAGTAAACGAGAGCAATTTGTAGGTAAGACAAACAAGCTAAAATTCTTATTAGTGGAGCCCACTGGGTATGTGGACTTCAACGGAACACAGAGAAGTCTTGCTGTATTGCTGATGGGAAAGCCCCCTAGCCTGGCTCAATTTCTTTATAACTAATGGTCACACAGCCAGTGCTCTTACAGTTTATGAATGTCCTCCTCGAGTGTGTGTGCAATTGAATGGACTTAATTCTAAAACATTCTAAAGAATGTTTTAGAACATTCTTTGAGGAGAAAAGTGCCTCCATCGATGACTCAAATATTTATGCACTGAGGTATTGAGAACACCAGTGTGTATGAAGCTGTCTGAGGCAGCTTCAAGCCCTTCGTGGTTTTCTATATATACACTATTGATGTGAAAGCTGCACACCATTCTTCCATGTGTATTACAGCAAATGACCTAAAGACCTTTATTGGACTGGGCTTTGCTTAAGTTATGCAACAAATAGACCTCATCTATATTCCTTTCACCCTCATTCACTTTCTTTTGGTATCCTTTCTCCTTTCTCCCTTAGTATATAACTATTGATGCTGACTACGTGCCTGCCTCTTTTTTAGGCTCTAGAGCTGCAACCTGGAACAAGGCTTAATTTTCTTCACATGGAGTTAGCATTCAAGGGAAAAGGGAAACGTAGCAATAAATAGAAAAGGGTGGTTTCAAAGGGTGACAGTGTGGTTAATGGGATGGTGCTGGGCAGCTATGGTAGAGTGGGCAGTCAGGAGTCTCTGAGAAGTTTGCATTTGAAGTGCTAGTCAGTAATCACAATGAGACACAGGGAAAACTATTCCAGGAGATATCACAATGTAGGGGGACAGGTTTGGTTCAGAGAGCCTGTGTGACTGGAGCAAAGACGAGTGATGGTATGATGGTAAGAGAAGGTGGGCAGGACTCTGCATACACAGGGCCTGTTTGCTGGTAAGGAATTCACATGTAAGAACCTAGGGCATATTGTGTTATTTCCAATTTTTCTACAACTTGGATTTCATCTTCTTAGCTATACTTTTTCTGATTTCAAGCCTCATGCTTTCCCCTCCAGAACTGTTGGCATTACATCCCCAGTGGCAGTGGCAACACTCAGTGGATGCACCACTTTCTCCTGACTTCTGCTTCTCCTACTGCTCTATCTCTGTTGCTTCACTGACTTTCCTCCTTGGCTTATTCCTTACATGTTGTCATGCTCAGGTATGACCCTCACTATATTTTTCTAGACACCTTCTCTGGTGACCTCCTTTGAATCATGGTTTCTACTACCATGAATTCTTCAGCCCAGCTCTGAATAGTCTTTATGGACCATCTGGAAATCTCCGTGGGGATATATGGTCAGTCTTCTCCTTATCAAGCATTTTGATTTCTCTGTCTTCTGCTAACAAATGAAGCCAGAGCTCTGTTCCTGCTCTATCTCTATCTTCCACCTCATCATAACTTTATCTTTCTCTCAAGGCTATAAAAGACACAACTATGATGCCCATAGTTTGTTGTCACTAGTACAACTCTTTCCCCAATTGCAGGTTCACGAAAGAGCTTGTGCCATGAACCTCTCACCTATGACTATGCATCAGTTGCTTCCCTGTGGGTTCAGCACATAGAGATCAACACAACCTCCCAGTCATTGGTGAGGATGAAGAAGTAAAGATGAGGATAATGGCACTCAGGCTAATAAACATGTACAAGAGGAAATAGTGAAAATGAATATGCTTTAACATGTTTAAAGATTCAGTAAATTAAAACAAAATTAACCTAAATCACAATTTGAGGGTGAGGGAAAGAAACAAAAAATAGTACAAAAATAGGGCCCTCCCTTGTGGCACAGCAGGTAAACAAAGCACTAAGAAGCTAAAACCACTGAAGGTGACCCACATGGCATGGAAGACCTCTCCTGCCCGCTACTCCCCTCAGCAGTGTACTTTATCAGTTCTGCCTGTTCTGCTCCCCACTCTGTCTCTGGTGAATCCTCTCACCGTGCCTGTACCCCAGTTCTGTATG
>NW_004567131.1:24592149-24601223 GCF_000260355.1 Condylura cristata
TGAAAATGCCCTGGAAGGACTGATTTAACTAAAATTATAACGGAGAAGCAAACTAAGTAAAAAAAAAAAAAAAAGACTATAGAGGAAAGGAAACTAAAGAAAAGAAAAAGTAGACAACTACTGCAGAGTTTAAGGTGAAACTGCCTTTTAAAGAAGCAGAGCCCCCTGGGGATTTTACATCGAAAGAAAAGAATAGGAGCCCTCCGAGAACATTCCGGCACTGCCTTAACTAGACAGTTCAGCTGCACTCCTGGCTGCAGCAGATATTCAACACTCACCAGGAAATGAAAAGTGTAATCTCCCCTAATCCAGGGTAGACCTTCCCAAAGAGCAACAGACTAGGTTAAGTGAAAAGAAATGAAATATTCTGAACAAGTGAGTTAAATCCTGGGTGAGGAGACCTGAGGTGTGACAAGTGACAAGGAAGTTTGCCACACCTGACACTGTGGCAGTAGAACAGTAGGGGCCTACTCCTGCTTCCTAGCCTCTTCTGTGAGCTGCCATGGGCTCCAGGACTGGGCCGTGGTGGTGACGTCTGACTCCCAGCAACTTAAAAGGGGCTGGCCAGGAGGGAAATGAAACCCCCAGTTCCAATCTTAGTAGTAAGATACTAAAACCTGATGGGTCCACTGACGTGGAGGCACACTTGGCTGGCTTCATGACACCTCCAAAAATCTACTGATCTGTGCTAATCAGAACTGCAGTCAGTAATGCAGTGCTAAGGAAAAGAACAAAATTGTGCTATTTAAAGAACAAAATGCCATATAGCACATGTTAAAGATGGTAAAGTAGGCTTCATTCATGAGAATGAATTTTTTTTATTTTATTTATTTTATTTTTTTTTATTACCATGGGTTTGGCAATATTGTAAAGAGATCAGGCTCAACTCCAAATACTCTAAGACAAACAAGCCAAGGATCAGGGTAAAGGCTTGATGAATGAAAGATTCCTTATCATATGTAACCTGGAATTTTAGGGACGTGGATGACCATCCCCAGCATAATTTAGATTCAGCCAACATTTATAGAAGACCTATAATATGCAAGATGTTGTTTCCATATAGTTCATTTTATCCACACAAGTTTTCTGTGATGTCAGAATCTGTATACATTTTAACTGATATTAAAATTATCTGTTATAGATGAAATAACCAACCCATGTTCACATCTCTGAAATCCAGTCATCTGACTTCAAGATCAGAGGTAATCCCAGGGCAATGTAATTGGGTATCATTCTAGGGCTGGCTTATTAACTGCCTACCTCTGGATGTTGGATCACTTTGAAATGGTGAGAAGACCCCCAAACCAATCTCATAGGCATTTTGAATTAGAAACTTTCCTTGTACTGATCATATGTAGGAACAGATGCTACAAGAAGCAAACATTTCAAAGTGTGCTCTGTGTGTATGTGTACACACTTACTGATTTTGTTTCTCTAGCCATTCCTTTCCTGCAAGACCCTGAAATTATGTAAATAAATAAGTTTGAGAAGGACATTTTATTTATTATGGCTATGACAAAACTGAACAGACATCACCCATTACCTCAGCAAGGCATTTGATGGAGCCGGTCATATCTTCCATGGTGAAGTATGAATGTCTAGGTGTGACATTAGTGATTATCCAACACAAACAGCTGAGATGTGCAAAACTGAACAACAGTTCGTTTAATGAACAAACAAAACCAAAGCAAACTCTCAGACTATAAATATGAAACCATGGTTACCAGAAGGGAAGAGGGAGAGGAGGTGGAAAATCAAGTCAGAGGTCAATTGTATGATAAGGATGAAAACTAGATTTGGGGAACCAGCAGGTAGTACATGTGGATGTTGAATTGCAATGCTGCACACCTGAAACCTATATAATGGGATAAGCCACTATTTTTTAAAAGAAGGAAAATAGCTAAAAGCATTAATAACAAAATCCCTCCACAAGCATCATCACAGGTAGCAGCCACTTACCTGCTGCTAGGAGGTGTGCTCCTCAATAGTCTCCCTCCAGCATTGACCCTCTCTTCAATGTGTACTCCAGTAGCATTTTTCGGTAGAGCATTGAGTGCAAATACCCTTAGCAGTGGTAAAACACACTGACCTAACTAATATGGAGGTGATGATTCCTAGGGAATCAACTTCAGGGTCTAAGCCTTTAAAGACTGCTATCCATTCTTCTGCACCCACATTTAAATGAATAGTTATAATAGTCAATTAAAAGGTTTGGCAGCACCAGAATAAACTGTTGTGAGGTTCTAAAGTAGAATTTAAGATAGTGCACAATAACATAGTCAGTTGATTTTCAACTTATTGGACTATGTTATATAAAAAAGAATTTGAGAAGCACAGTGCCAGAAGCACAAAGCAAACCTCTAGGAATGGCAGCTAGTGGAGACTGGGGGTGCTGGTCTACCTAATCCTGCTTCCTTGTCTTACGCAAATGCAGTAACAGTCCCCAGACTGCCTTGCCAGCCTGTCACTGCTCTTTTCCTTAGAACATCACTCTCTCTCTGGCTTTGTCTGTGTAGCATCCAATACAGAATGTCAGCAGGAGAAAACCACAGCAATATGATATTTATCCATTCATCTTTAAGAACAAAGGTCACTGCTGGTAACTGTCCTTTCCTAAGACAGCCTGTACATTCACAATGACTCGTAACTGCCAGCCAGAGTCTTAATGGAGATTTTCCTTTTACTGAGAAACCCCCCCACCCCCAAGGCTTTGCCTTAACTTCATCATCATAGGACACTAAAAGGTGTTGTCACACTGAATCATTTCCAGAGAACTGACATTCCAACCAGGTCCATGAGTTTGTACCCTGTGCTTTTCTGTTCCTAGAGAAAGAAAAGGGGCCTTTCTCTTGCTGCATTATTCCCACTGCCCCCAAGATTTGCCTTATGAACTTGCGTGGGGATCTGGAGATTCTTGGATAATAGTGAAGGGGTAAGGAGGAGGAAGAAAAGTGGGAAGTGTATTTAATTAAGGCCAGGGGCTGGCATGGAGATAAGTGAGAGGGCATCCAGAGGCCACTGGAAAGTCCAGGGCTGATGGAGCAAGAGACAAGCTGCCAGGGATATTCCTGTTTCCAAAACAGTGCTTGCAGGCCTGGTTGGCAAGAATCAACTAGATTCATCAAATAGTGTAATATAAATATTACTTCTCCTATCCCTTTTCTAGCTCTGCCTTTAACCTAGGGGGCTGGGAAGAGAGGGGCAGGCAGATAGTCAGGCAAAGAAGCATCCTTGGGGTGTAGGAGTAGCAGGTAACTCCTTTCTTTTCCTTTAACCTGTTGTCCTCACACATGAGGGGCATGACTGTCAGTCTGTATGTTCTTCATTAGCCTTCCATTCACCTATCCAGCATTCATTCAGACACTTCCTAGGTGCTAAGGATGCAGCAGGTACCCCAGATACATTCCTGGTGTCAACAGAGGCTGGGCCACAATGCTAATCCAGGTGTGCTAAATTAAGAGAGGGGACCCAATCAAGTCTGAGGGTCAGACTGCCCAAAGAACTGGGCACGTGGGCCAAACTTTTAAGAATGGATGGCCTTGAACCAAGATTCCAGGTAGGGCAGGAAGATTGGGAAACCCCTTTTTAAAGGCAGAATGCAACTTGGGGCTTGCAGGAGATATGACGAGGACATACCTGAGACCAGGTGCTGGTGCACACATGTCCATATTTCCCTCCATCTCGATGCACAATCCCAAGGTCAGCTCTCACTCAGCCTCCATGTTCTGTGGACATAAACAGTGCCACAGCAATTTTTCTTCCCTCACCTTCTGTCATCCTAGCTTGTACTAAAGCACAGTGTGGAAAGCACAATGTGATACCTGTGCAACCTTCTGTGCTGAGCTCCTGGACAATTCTCCTTTTCGGTTAAGTTCACTCAAAAAAAGAAGAAATAACTGTCTGGTGAGCTGTCTGCTTTGTTGTGTATGGCAACCACTCTGTATTCAACTTAGAGACTATCTAAACTCCCAGTTCAGTACAGGATTCAGCAGGGTAGAATGCTCTCATATTAGGGGCTGGGACCCAGGAATGGAACAGGGAGATAAGGAAGCCAGTGGGGGATGGAGCTACTTGAGGAACTGGCCCCTGGACTCTCATAGATGTAACTGGAGCTGTGAGGTGGTAGAGAGATTTGGGATTTGACAGTCTAATTTATTAATTGAAGTATCAAGTGAGAGCTCTCAGTGAAAATATCTAAGTAGAAGAAATTACAGAGAAGCGGCCCACAGTGAAGGAGATGCAGAAGAAAGACACCCATACCAGGGAAAAGGAAAAGGAGAGAGAGGGAGTTGAAGAAGCTGAAAGGGAAGATGAAAGTTAAGAAAGTGAAATGTACATAGCTAGAGGATGTTGTTGATGATACAGAGAAGTTGTGTAGCTGAGAGAAAAGAAGTGATTTTTGGATTTAGAAATAGTAGATCATCAATAATGACCACTTTAGTGATTGGGTAAACAGTATATGGAGAAAAGGGAAGAGACAGCAAGAATGGAAGGAAGTTGTGGGTTAGGGACAGAGGTTTGTTTTGTTTTTAATATCATAAAGACAGTATGTTAAAATACTGTTAGAAACAGCATAAAAAGAATGAGTTATTTGTTCTTAATAAAGACTTAAATATGTTAAAATGCTTTTAGAAACAGAAAAAGAGATGGGGAAACTGGATAAAATACAAATAAAATCAGTTTGACTAATAATATATACAAATGTTAACTCATTACTTTTGAAAAAATATATCATGGCCATATAAGAATAGATTAGGGGAAACTGGGTGAAAGGCATTTGGAAACTCTCTGTACTATTTTTACAATTTTTCTGGAAATCTAAAGCAGAAGATTTTTTAGTACTTCTTCACACCCTTGGAGATGGAATGAGAAACCCAGAAGAGAAAAGGGATCAAGCTTGGTAGGAAGACAGGGCCAATAACCAGTGCGACTGGGAGTTTTGGGCAGAGATGCACATTTGAAGATTTGGTAGTGGGAAGTTCAGGGTCATCTCGTAAATGGCATCTGCCCTCTCTGTCAGGGAAAAGCTTCTATCATTGGCTAATTTGAGAGAGGCAGGATTTAGGGAACAAAGCTTGCTAAAGCCCAGTGTATAATGAATGCCCAGGTCAACCTACAAGGGTATCTGCCTGCTATGGATTGTTTTGAGGAACTTTATTGTTTACTGATTTACAGTATTCTGACACTTAAAAATAGCCTTGGTTGTGGGCCCTCCCTGGTGGCGCAGCGGGTTAAAGCACAGCACTGAAAACCAAAGCCACTTCTTCATGAGTTCAATTCCCGCCTGCCCCAGAGGAGATCCACATGGCAGGCAGACCCCTCCTGACCCGCCCGCTGCTCCCCTCAGCAGTGTACTTCCTTGATCTGCCTGTTCTACTCCCTACTGCCTTTGGTGAAACCTCTCGCCACCCCTCAGCCTCTGGCCTGTACCCTAGTTCTGTGTGTACAAATAAATAAATCTTTAAAAAAAAATAGCCTTGGTTGTATACCACAGTCCAGGTTACTATTTTCAGACTGTCTACTTGCTCCATTCTAATGAAAAATTTAATTTCAAAGCAGCCTTATAGGTTGACGAAGGCCAGTGAGGTTGGGCTGACCTTAGTTGTCTTCATTCCAGGGACGTTAATTTAATGCATGTTCATCCCTTGCTCCCTCTTTCATTCTGCACAATTCTGGCACAGACTCATTCAGATGGTCCCGCTTCTGAATTCCCCAACCCACTCACTAGCCCACACCCCCCAAGCTTCCCAACCCAGCAATGTTCATTCCTCATTCAGCACCGGCCCCCTACCCCTTCATATATGCTTCAACTCGAGGTAATACTATCTCATTGTATCGCAATCACTTGTTTGCTTACTTAATATTTGGAATTCAATTAAAATTAAACTATCGTACTTTAAATATTCAATGCAAAAATATTTCCGTATAAAGGTCATTAGATGTGATGACTGGTAGTTTTCTTACCCAGGTTGTCAGAGCCATGAGAAACATAACCTGATGCCTGGTAAACTGGAATTGGAAATGTATGGTTTAATATTTCTTTTGTTCTTTCTTCTTATATAATAAAATACATCCATCCCAGTTAGGTCCCATATTTTAACTTTTTTTTAAGGACATAACTTTTTTAAACTTTTTTTTTTTAGATTTATTTATTTATGCATACAGCACTGAGGTACAAGCCAGAGGAGCAGGAGCTATGAGAGGTTTCACCAGAGACAGAGTGGGGAGCAGGACAGGCAGATTGATGAAGTACACTGCTGAGGGGAGCAGCAGGCGGGTCAGGAGAGGTCTGCTTCTCTTGACCATGTGGATCACGTCCAGGGTGGAGCATCGAACTGGCACTGAAGCAGCTGCAATCAGCCTACAGTGCTGCATCCCAGCCATTGTGCCACCAGAGAGGGCACATGTTTTAACTTTTTAGGTCACACTTCCAGTTCATTTTAGTGTATTAATGACACCATGGGGTTATCTTTATTAAACAGTTAAGTAGTGGAGGAAAACGCAGATGAAGACAGCTTTGCACAGAGGTCTTCAACTGATTCAATATACAGAATGGAAGTCTTGCTGTATTATGGTTTCTGAAACCATTGCTGGGATAGGGTGGGGAGTTGAAAAGAGAGACGACCTGAGTCTGGCTGGACCAGGACTTTGCAACACAAGAGGTGCACACAAAGAGTAAATAAGTATTAACTACAGTGGCGTTAGAAACTATAATTTAGAGCTACAGCTTCTGAGACCCAGAAGAGAACCACTATGATCTCAGGTCAATTACTTGCCAAGACTTCTCAGGTAGGGTTGTACTACAGTCCTTATTTCTTTGAAATCCTCAGAGTGCTTGTTCTGTTGTTTGTTTTTTTTTTAATTTAATAGTTTATTTTTACATCATTTTGTGCATTTCTCCATCTCAGTTGCAATCCCCTTGGGCTGTTGTTCTGTGCGTTTTTATAAGCCAGTCGCAGTCTGATCGAAAGAGGACAGTGCAAGCAGCAAGTGGAGATCCTGCACCACTAGGGTTGGAGGAACCAGAGAACAGGTGTGTTGGAGAATCAAACAGAGGGGTGATAGGATTAAGAAATGGGTTTTGGAGTAAGGGGCTCTGGCTGTGTAAATAGAAAGTGACTCCAGTTTTAGCTGGGAGATATTTCACAGAACTCTGTGACAGGCAATATGAAAGGTCAACAATAAAAGAATCAGCAAGAGAATTCCAAGTTGGTAACAGAGGGCTCTCCCCAACTGTCCAGACAGCTGTCGCTGACTAACAGTGTCCAGTTCTCGCTCCCACAGCTCATTTCAAGTATGATTAACAAGGGAGGGGGAGGAGACTTACTGTATTGCCAAAGGTCAGGAGGGCCTGGTGCTGTGTCTGCCTTTGGTGAGCTTGGACCACTTGACTGCTCTGTTTTAGATTCATGGAATTTAGTACATCTGTATAGATGCATATCTGAATATAATATACAAGACAAGTTGAGTTTAAATGTTTTAAAACAAGATTCTTTATTTCAATTGAAAGTTAATGCATTCTTTATATCAATTTGTAGGAAGAAGGGGTTTCTACGAGGCTAATGAGAAATTGGCTCATGTCATTCATGTTAAAATTAATGGGAAATAATCAGTAGCAAATGGATCCGGTCATAATGTAATATAATTGACTCTTGACCAATCCTTTTGGGGAGCTGGTTTTTGGTCGTGATAATCTGTGAGGTGAGGCCTGCTCCCTTGCTGAGTCACAGCTGAAACCCCTCAGGAATGTCCCCCTTTCTGCCATAGCCAGAAGGCTATTGTGAGCACTTGTTTGCATCATCTCCATTTCAGCTCAGGACTAATACAGCAAAGTACAGAGTGTTCCCAGCATTGAGTGGAACATGGATAATTTTATAACATCTTGAGATCTTTAAGAATTTAAAGAAGTGTATATAGTCAGTACAATACTAGCACCAAAAACATTTTTTAAAAATTAAAGAAGCCCTTGAAGAGCAAGTTTGCTGAAAGCAGATGGGATAGTTGTCTTTGTACCAGCAGAGCAGAGCTGGGTATCTCTGGGTTTGATTGGAGCCTCCCTCCCCACCTTAATAATCTTTAAGCACTTGGGTGGGCATTGAAGCCAGGTTTCTAAGAAGTAAAGGAAGCGTAGCATCAGTCACTGATGTAAATGACTCATTTTACTTAGAGAAATAGAAATAACTTTTCCCCTTCTCTCAGTGTTTATTGTTACTGGTTTGGGACTATTGAAGTGATGTTTTATTTCATTGAATAGTGATCTGGGAGGACTTCACCAGGAAGGTGCCAAATGCCAAATGTTAACTATTTATATTTAAAGCTAGAGTCACAACCTTTGAAAAATTTGTTCATTTACTTTGACGATAACTATCTGCTACTAAATTCCTTGTATTGTGGCTGTGTAGATGCATTCATTCAACAGGTATTTATTCACACTTGCTTGTTCCTCAGGCACTGTCCTAGGCTCTGGGAACAAATGACAATGCTTATGTATGCAAGGCTTACATAAGGTTTCAAACCTCACCCTGTTGGAATTGGCCAAGCAGAGCTGATCTAAAACTAGAGCATCTCCATGACTAAACAGAAAAATTCTACCCCATGCCTTCTCTCTTCTTGACCACCTAGTTCTTATGTTGCTTGCCAAAGGCAACACACTCTCCAGAGTTTGTAGACATCTCAGAAGCAAGTAGTTTACGGGGCACATCCTCAATGAAAGGGCTTCCAAAAACACCAATCCAAGATTCAGTCCTCCAAGGGAGGACTTCAGAAAGGGTGACCTTCAGTGGTCTTGCCTTGTAATCTGAAGGCTGTTCACTTTGTGCTCCACACCCACACCCAGTAAGATGAAAAAGGAAAGGTCCTTAGCTTCAGCTCTGCTTCGTGCCAGTGGTCCTATCAGCACAGTGACTCTCAGCTCCTACTTGTCACCTAAACATCTCTGCTACACCTTGAGAGGTAGTTAACTGACACTGGCATCTGACAATGATTTGAGATTTCTGACCTCCACAACTCTAAGAGAACAAACTTGTTTGAAGCCTGAGTTAGTGGTAATTTATTACAACAACAATGCAAAACTA
>NW_004567131.1:24601323-24605440 GCF_000260355.1 Condylura cristata
GATCTATTTATTTATGCATACGGAACTGGGGTACAGGCCAGAGGTGTGGGTGGTAAGGGGATCCACCAGAGACAAAGTGGGGAGCAGGACAGGCAGAACTGACGAAGTGCACTGCTGAAAGGAGCAGCAGGTGGGTCAGGAGAGGTCTTCTGTGCCATGTGGATCACCTCTGGGGCAGGGATCAAACTCATGCTGAAGTGCCTTTAGCTTCTTACTGCTGTGCTTTAACCCACTGCACCACCAAGGAGAGCACAGTATTATGAACTTTTTAAAGTGACTAAAGGAAAGTTGAAACTGATCAATTGCCAGAATGTCCAATGAACAAATGGAAATTCTAATCAGGAACATAGGTTGCAAATGAATTGGGAAACTTATGCATGAAAAATCTAAGAGTATTTAATACTCATAAATTGTCAGCAGAAGACTTACATTTTTGTGACAAAATGAGAAGAGAGAAAAGTAGTAAAATCTAAGAATTTAAAATGAAAGTCACCTTAAAGATCATCTGGTATATTTCCATATTGTAGATGAGGAAAATTTGATACAGAGTTTCAGAAAACAACCCACAGTCTCATATACAACACAACCACAAGCAAATTGGGAACACATCTTTGCTTCTTGACTTTTAATCTCTTCAGAGATTTTTCTTCTACTCCATGATATTTTAAAGTTTGCAAATAATCTGTAGTGGAAAGAGAAATACTGTGCATGAATCAAGTGCATTTCATTATGACTATTATTTGATCTGAAAGAAGGAGTGGGAGGACATTATTGCAATTTGCAAATGCTACTAAATTAGGGTAGGAAGTTCACTCTTTTGTAAAAATTAATAATTTAGAAATACTCCTTTAATTTAGGAATTTATAAAAAAAAAGGTGTTTTACCTAAAGAAAACATTTTTTAATTGGGTAGGCAAAATTGCATTATTTTGACACTTGTTGCCTTATTTTGATTTTTGCTGCTTTTTTGTAGCTGAGGTTTTTTCATGAGTTATTTATATATTTTTAATTTTAATCCCTTTTCAGACATATGGTGCACAAATATTTTGTCCTGTTTAGTAGATTGTCTTTTCATCTTGATACATGCTTTGTTGAGTATGCAAAAGCTTATTACTTTCCCATTTGTTTAATTTTCCTTTTATTTGCCTTGCTATTAGATCCAAGGC
This sequence comes from Condylura cristata, assembly GCF_000260355.1. Lineage (NCBI taxonomy): Eukaryota > Metazoa > Chordata > Mammalia > Eulipotyphla > Talpidae > Condylura > Condylura cristata. Next base: position 24,602,489 of record NW_004567131.1, read on the forward strand.
CCCAAACACATCTCTAAGCTTATCACCTTTGTTTCCTTCTATGTATCCTATAGTATCAGGTCTGATATCCAAGTCTTTAATTCATTTTGTTAGTTTTCAGGTATGAGTTACGATTGTACATTACCTTCATTCTTTTGCATGTGTCTGTCCAGTTTTCCTAGAACCATTTATCAAAGAGATTTTCTTTGCTCTATTTGACACCTTTGTATTTAATTCATTGTCCACATAAGTGTGTTTTTTTTTTATTTGTGTTTGTGTGTATGTTTTATTCCAATAATATGCCATTTCAGTATTCATCACTTTGTAGTATAGTTGGAAGTCAGGGAGCATGGTATCTCCACTGTAGTTTATTTTCCTTGGATTTGATTTTTCTATTCAGAGTTTCTTATTGTTCCATACAAATTTCGTGATTTTTTTTTGTTCTTTTCTTATGAAGAACGTTGTTGAAATGTTGATATGGATTGCATTGAATTTATATATTGCTTTTGTTATTATAGTCATTTAAATATTAGTTCTTCTAATCCATGAGCATCCGTTGTGTTTCTGTTTCTTTTAATAATGTCATCATTTTCTGTATACAGTTCTTTCACATCTTTTGGTAAATTTATTCCAAGGTATTGACATATTCTTGATGTAATTGAAAAATGGGATAGTCTTTCTGGCTTCTCTTTCTGCTGATTTAAATACAGAATTTTTTCAGTGTTAATTTTGTATTCTGCCACTTTTGCTGCTCTCATCTGAAACAAGACAAACCCAGGGAGGGGGCCTGGGGTTGGCTTAGTTGATGGGTCCTCACTCATGCACTTAAGAATATAGAAAAAGACCTAGAAGCAGACAAATGGTAAGAAAAAACAATAATAGTATGTACTTATACAAGTAGTGAGAAAAGGGAGAGTTAAGAGAATTTCTTTACATGGGCATGTAGCCAGGTGCTATCTCTCCTACCTCAGAAAGTGCCTATTGAGCAGAGACCAAGGTTCAAGCTGAAGTCTCAAGTGGAAAGCTGGCAGTTTCTGCAAAGATATCCCTTCTTGACAGCAGCTTAACAGACAAATTAAAAACCCCCAGCAGTTCTTAATTGCCATAAGCTCCAACCCCCCCCCCCTTTCCCATCAATATCTGTGCAGGAGGATTCTGAAAAGTTCTTCCTTCTACCATGAAGTTGACTATCTCACTGACTTGATTTAGGAAACCAAGAAGAGGGACTAAGAACATTTATTATTAGTTAAAATATTGTTATGCAAAAAAACCCTAAAATAAATTGTAAAACATAGAAAATGTTCACTTACTGTTAATTATTCATAACCACCATGAATTCTGCATTCATTAGAGTATATATGTGTGTATATATCTACATGTATGTATATATATGTAAGTATATATATGTATGTGTGTTCTATGTATCTTTTTGTCTGTATATCTGTCTGTATAGACACACTGAAATAAGGAATTTGAAAATTGGCTCTGGATCTTTAAAAATAAGTATAGTAAAATGTGAGTCTTCTCTAATGTCTGCTGCTTGTCACCTTATTATGCTATTATCTAAATATTCAAACAGAAAAATGGTTGGGATTCCTAGTGAATGACAGGAGTGATTCTATAAGAGTAGTGTCTATATTTGTTCTATATTTCATGCTTTTTGCTCTCAATTTTATGCAGACACTTTCTCACATTTGAATACTCCCCAAATTAGTTTGCATCTTGCCATCAAGATGTACATGTATATACTATCAAAATAATTAGTAGGGCCTTTCAGAAATTATAATTTCTGCATTTTGCTGGAAAAAAGCAATATGAAGAACTGAGATATTTATAATTTCAGCAGACATCTGAGTCAGTGAAATAGATTTTTTCCAATGTATCTGTAACTCGTTGGAAAGGAGCTACTTATTTGAGGAAGATACTTTTTCTTTATTTTCTTCCCATTGTTTTATGGAAGTTAACTCATGTTACCCTCAATAGTCACTTAACCTTATCTGTCTCATAATCATAGATGCCACCTCAGTCTTACTCCTGTCCTTTGTGACTGTGTCCCTCCTATTGACATCCTCCAGGACCCAGTCAGTTCAAATACCTCATTATCTTTTTCAAAATTGAAGGTACATAACACATTTTAAAGTCTGGTGAGACTCTCATCGTCATATAAAACGTGGTGTTAAATGTTTTCCTGTACTTATCAGCTTGACCTGAACATATGAACTCAGTTGCAACAAATCAGCACCATTTGGCTTTCCCATTGGTGAGATTAGATTTATCTTCTAATAGTTTACACGAATATATAGCAGATATACAATTCCTTAGACTCATGTATCATCAGAGTCCTAGCAGGAAACAGATGATTCATTCAAGCTAAGTGATAGAGGAGAATTTACTAAAGGGGCTGTTTGCAAAGAAGAGGGCAGGATTTCAAGGACCACAGTGTAAACTCTCATCCTCCAGGGCCAGTGTTTTCATAGCTCTGTTCCCATCCTTCCATATGAAAAGGCAAAGTGGGTCTGGACTCCAGAAAGACAGCTGAGTGAAGACCAGTTTGAAGGAGTTTTGACTTTTGGGAGATGAAAACCCATAGCAACACAACAGGGACAAAGAGAATTAAACCTTGGCTTCGTCCTTCTCCTTCCTCAGTTTCCTGCAGCTCCTCCCATGGGCTGAAGGTAATTGGAAGCCAAGGGGCAAAAGAGCCCCTACTGCCATCCTAAAGTTCAGTCTCCTGAGCACAGGTCAAGTGGAGAAAGGTAGAGTGGACGTCTGGTAGAGCCTCAGACAACACTCATCACCCCTGCGAGAAACACTGAGAAGGTCGAAACCTGGTTTTAGTGACAAGGACAGCTCTCGCTTGCTGCGTGCAATATTCACTTCTTCAAAAGCTAGTTGTTGATGGTTTTCTATGGGCTAGGCAACATCTATAAATTGATAAACATTCTTCAGATTTTTTTTAAAGATTTATTTATT
>NW_004567131.1:24605715-24606834 GCF_000260355.1 Condylura cristata
GTGGCGGAAGTGGCGGAAGTGGCTTAGGCTTCTTTGTGCTGTGCTTTAACCCATTGCGCCACCAGGGAGGGCCCACATTCTTCTGGTTTTTAACGTGTAACATAAAAGAATCCTGGATACCTTAGGCCTTCAAAGAAATTTGAGCAATATATTGTATCATCATCTCCAGGGACCTAACATGCAGCCTTGAAGACGTTGGCACACAGGGAGTATAGAATTACTAAAATATCTATTTACACACACACACACACAAAAACTCCCTCAGAGACCCCTGCATCCTAATTGCATGGAAAATATTTCTTTGTGTTATTTAGATAGCAACATATTAACATCATTTTTACCTCCTGTTGTTGATAATAATGTTTGCTTTCACACTAAAAGTGTGAGTTTTGAAGTCATTAAGTGTTGTTTTTCTTCAAAGTAGCCAAATAGATGATATTTATCATTACTGTTCCAGTTTTCAGATTATAAAAGAACAGTTACACATCTAAATGAGTCTCTCTGAAATGTATTGGCTTAGATGAGCACTTTGTAATGATGAAGCAAAAACAAATGAATAAAGCTGCTTAGAAAAATTAATGAATATTAATATAAAATCAGGGCCACTATAAGTAATACCCTTTTTATTTGGTTGTTACTGGGATAGGCATACTGAATATTGTAAGAACCTGTTATGAACAATAGGTCAATTAGCTGGAACTACAGGCAGGTTATAATATAAGTGCTGTAGAAGCATTATATTAGCATTTCAACACGGCTTATGATTGCTATTATGGTGTCCATTCTGCATCCTGTATAATAAAATCATCACATTCTTGGTGAACATTGTGCAGCTAGGACCTGTTAGCATGTATTCCACGTTTAAATTTTCCCTGCAAGCTCTTTAATGACACTCTAAATGGAGAGCTGATGACAGAAGTTGAATTTCAGACTAAAGAATATTATTTGAAAAGCCTCAAAGGGCAACACTTTTTTTCATAATAAGGCTGAGTTAGTTTCTAAGATGAGCATTTTACTTTAGACTAGGCCTCCAGGGATACAGGACAAGTTCTTTGCTAAGTTACCAACTCTTGTGCTTTGCACAAGGCTCTGAACATTCTTTCTTTCTTTTTTTTTTTT
>NW_004567131.1:24607974-24682566 GCF_000260355.1 Condylura cristata
CAAAACTGCTGCAGCACGAGTTCAATCCCCCACTAGGGAGCTGACCCACATGGCAGAGGCAGACCTCTCCTGACCTGCCCACTGCTCTCCTCAGCAGTGAATTTCAGTAGACCTGCCTGTTCTGCCCCCACTCTGTCTCTGGTGAATCTTCTCACACCTCGGCCTATACCCCAGTTCTATAAACATAAATAAATAAATATTTTTTAAAAATCTATATTCTATATGAGGATATGAGCAATAGTAGTGAAAGTGATGCTATCACCTATACTTTTATACTTTTTAAATTAACATATTTAGATATACTGAAGCCCAACTGCTGGGGGATAAATATCAGGCCCAAACAGGAAACAGTGGCACACATGAATCAGGAGAGTTTGAGATGTCTGGTTAGAAAGGAGATTACAAAACAAACTGCAGGAACAGAGGCTAAGCAAGCCACCCTTTTGGTCCAAAAAGGAAGAATTTGGTAGAACCAGGAATGAGGTAGTTGAATAAAGCATGTAGCCTGAGGACTTTATGTCAATGCACAAGGCAAGGCTGGGGTGTCCTCACAGAAGGGAACCAGGTAAATAACTGCTCTGACCCGACTCTTTTCTGTTTCTCAAGACTACTCCTCCAGCAGCCCATTCACTAAACCCAACTGGAAGCCAGAGGGAGTCCAACTAATATAGCCAATATAGGTCAGTGGGAGGGGCTGATAGAGTGATAGAGGAGGATGGAGTGTAGATTGAGGGTCAAAGGAAGATATCTGGTGCATGACATGTGGTATCCTCACAAATCCTCAAATCCTGACTCTGGTAACTCTGAATGTGACCTCATTGGAAATAAGATCTTTGTAGACAAAATAAAACTGAGATGATGTCATATTGGACCAGAGTGACCCTAGTTCAGCAACTGGTGCCTTTATAGGAGAAAGGAGGGGGTGCGTGGACCCAGAGACTCCTATTCTCTGTGACTGATCTGGTTTGTCCACCTTCCAGGTTCTGCCCTCCCACCACTGACAATGGGTACTGTTATCTTCATTCTGTTTACCAGAATCTGTGCATCCTCTAGCCCCATATCCAAGGTTTAATATGATACTTTTTAAAAAGACTTGTTATGAAATTTGCTGCTAAGAAGGGCCATACAGCAGCCAATTAATTCTTTTTTGCTTCTCTACACCTTGCTTAATTTGACATGATCATAATAAGTAGGATCTTCTGCTTCAGGCCAAATTGGGTAACAGCATCCAGGTTTGTTTTCCTTATTCTGAAACAGCTAATAAACAGGGGGGGGGGAACACAAGAAACAATGGTTTTCAGACATTTAGCAGCAGACAATGTAGGACAGTGATTCCCAAAAGAGAGGAAACAAATCATTGCTCCCGGTTATTTTTTAGAGTGAGTTTTCAGATTGCAGCATAAGGAAAGGAAACCCCAGAGGAATCCTTGAGTTGAGAATGAGTTGGAAATTCAGAGCAGCCAAAGTGACTCGTATTCCCAGGCTAGGGTGTCAGAGAGGGCAGAGCTGCTCAGAGAGACAGCACAAGAGAGCTGGAGCAGGTCCCTCCCAAGCTTCTGCTAAGTGTGTGTGATGCACATATTATGAAGAGATCCCCTAAGGCTGGAGAATGAACTACTCAAAAAGAGCAAACAGAATTTCCTTCAGAGCTCAAGGATGACTTAGACAAGTTGATTTTTCCACCAAGCAGATAACAAAGACCATGTCGCACATGGGGCGTTAGATAGAGTGTTCACACCGCCAGGTATTCCCTCGGGAGTGGGAAGAAATCAACCCTAAATTAAAGTCTGCTCTGATTCCAGTAATTAATCCCAAATGCAAGTCTGAAAATAATTGAGTTGCTTCTAAATAACTACTAAACTATGTCACAGAATAAAATGTATATATGTTTATTTATGTGCACACACACACACACACACATACATACATTCCATACTCAATACGGTAAAAATTCATAATGTATGATATTCATTTAAAAATTAGTAGTTATATAAGAAAGCAAGAAAATATGACCTCTGATGAAGGGTGAAATCAATTTACATTGACTCATAAATGATACAGATAAAGTAGTAGATAAAAACCTAAAACATTTATTAACTCCCATATCCCATATGTTTAAGGCAACAAGGATAAGCAAAGATGTTTAGTCTTCCCTCACATTCATTGTACTGGAGATCCTAGTCAAAGAAATTTGTCAAAAAGGAGAAAGAGAAGGAAGTGGAGAAAGGGGTCTATGTGAGAGAGAAAGATCACATATAGAGAGGAAAATTAAGAAGTAAAAGAAGATAGCAGTAAAAGCAGATAACATGATTGTTCATTTAGAAACTCCTTCACACTCTACAAATCAAAAACTGAAAGAAATAATTTTACTAGTCTCAGGATTCAAGATCTACATATAAAAATCAATTTGTACATCTATACAGTGAGGGTAAAAAATGCAATATAAAAATTTTAATCAAAAATAAAAATAATAATAAATTTAGCAAAAGGCATATAATACCTGTATACTGGAAAAATGTAAAATATTGCTAAATAAAGGGAGAGATATAACATGCTCCATGAGAGCAAGGATTTTATTTTTATTTTATTTCTGTTAGATACTTAACACATTGAAAAAGTACATAAACAAGCGTGAGTGAGTGAGTGGATACAATGTAATTAATTCCAAGAAGCAGGTTTGGCTTAGCCACAGATCCCAAGAAGACACTATTACTTACCTATTTTTAAAATGTATCCTTTTTTAGAGGTACATGCCAATCTATTTGAGGTAATCTGCTAAACTGGTTCTCAGTAAACTCACAATTTGGTAACACAGACATCAAGGGAACATAAATAGTATGAGGTAGAAAAGGCTAAGTATCCTAAGCAGCAAAAAAGAAAACCAAGAAACATTAAGGAGGGAGAGAGAAGTGGAAGATTCAGAGAAAATTCCTATTGACTTCGTATTTTCTTAAGGATAATTGGGCAGATTCAGGTAATCTTTCCAACAAGTCTTCCTAAATAAATCTTTTGAAAATGAAAATACTTGTCAAGTTCACAAACTCTGTCAAACTCCCACAGAAAATACATGTGGAGTATTAGTGAAATAAGAAAGCTTTCTGTACAACAGTAAATAAGAAGCAATAAGGGCAGTGGTTTGCCTGTGAAGAAATTTTCAAAGTCTGATTATTGTTTAGTTGGTTCACATGTATTTGCACTTCCAGTTGTTTTGTTATTTCTCAGAGTTATTTATGTTATTTAATTTGTAGAAATACATAACATTGTGTGACATACACATTGTGAGAATTTGTTTCTCTGACAATGATTACTTATATTTGTAGAGAATAACAATATAAATGTATTAAATCCAGGTACCCAAAAAGAAATTGCAGCTATAAATTTCACTTACCAGAAAAGTAGGTATCAACATTTCTTTATTTTTTACCTTTCTTAGTTTTTATCCTTATAATACTGAAGAAAAGCTTAGTTATTTTAAAAGCAACTCTACCCAAAGTCATTATGATCAGAAAAAACAAACACTGTGAGTGAAAAATTTATTTTAAAAAGTTCAAAGTATTCAATTTTATACATGTAATCAGGAAATATTAAAGTGAGAAAATTATAACTTCTTATATTTAAAATTCTCTGGTTTCTTGCCAAACCATCTTCAATTTCATTATGAAGTTAATACAACAAGACAGCATGATAATCTCACATCAGAAAAACAGTGAACATTTACCAGAAACATTGTATATGTCAGACACTGTTTCAAGGTTTTATCTTTTTTCATTCCTTGGATCCTTACAATAACTATGTTAGGTGAATGATTGTATTACCACAACGAAGTAAGTTGCTACTTATATGAGATACATGAAGAAGATTTTAATCTCCAAGGGCCCATAAGTGACAGGGTAGACACTTGGCTGCCCTCCTCCCTCTTCCTCTACAAACCTGAATAATCTTCCACTCAGTTTAGAAGTGGTTATATAGTTGCTCTAACATGACAATGATCCAATCTCTATCTACAAAGTTTGGGGCTTTTTCCCCCTTAAGCTTACCAGAATTTCTTTTGTAATCATTACATTAAAGTATGTGTGTAATAATTTTAGCATTGCTTTGTGGGAAGATAGCAGCTACAGATAAAGTTGAATGTTGGTATAATTCAACATTTTTTTTCTTATGTGTAGCATTAGTTATTAGTATGCTTAGTATTAGTTTTAGACCTCTTCATTTCTGATCCACTGAGGTTTTAAACACTTAAGTGACAAGTCTCAATTGCAAATTGGGGGAGGTTTTGGTGGGGGAGAGAAAGAAACATTTATTGAGCATATAATTGAAGTCCTAGGACCTTCCTAGAGTGATCTCAAATAATATGCAAAGTAAGTCTGTCACTTATTTATTCATTAACTCATGTATTAGGGATAGTGATAGAAATGAATTTCAAGTTGGAGGAATACAGTTGAAACTGGGATAGGATCAGAGGTTGTGTGGGACAGAGATTGAGCCCAAGGATATGGTAAAGGATGACAATGGAGAAGGGTTTGGGTGGAAATTGGGATAGAATGAAGCTGGAGACCCCTTATCACATCTGTCATTCTCATGCTCTTTATTTTACCGATTTGTTCATTGTCTCTTTCTCCACACCCCCACCCCACCCATCCCTAGAAAATAAGCTCCATGAAGTCTCCAATTGTGTTTTGCTTTCTTTGTTTTTCTATCTCCGGGGTCTGGAACAAGGCCTATGATTCCAATGGACATAAGTACTTACTGAATGAATAAGTGAGTGAATGATTTCTGTGCTGTACTGGTCACTTCACTAGAGCTGAGGTACCCAGGATAAATGAAACTGATCTGGTTCTTAAAAAACTTGTAGTGCAGAAGGAGAGAGAAACAGACTAGTACAACTTGGTGTGAAATGTATGACTGTGAAGGCAGGTATTAAAGGAATGTCTTTATGTTAAGAGGTTCTGACTCAGTCCCAGAGAGGTAGAGATGGCCTTCCTAGGAGAGACAAGCACATCTCAGCTGAGCTGCACAGCAGCACAGAAGTAGCCACAAAAGTTGGAGGAAGGATGCAGTGGTCCAAGGAAAGAATAAAGAAAAGCCCGATAGACCAGTGGACACATGAAAGGTCCAGAGAACTCTGCTGTTCATGTCTTCATTTGCTATTAATGTTCCTCACTTTGAGGACACTGAAGATCAGAAAAGTGAAATAATTGGCCCCAGGTCACACTGAATCAAGATTCCAACTCAGTTCCATCTGCAGCCAAATGCCACAGCTTTTCCAAATGCTCTTTGTCTGTGATCTCACAAACAAGAATCCCTCGTGTATCAAATGCCCTCCTCCTGTTTTGTGACTATCGCTTTAGTCTCCTTTGTGACATTAACCTATTACTACTTAGTCTCCTTTGTTGCTATTGGAGAACCATGAAGTCGACTTTTCTGGTTTTTTTCCAATGTGATATAGACTGGCACCAAGTAAACATATACAAAATCTTACTTTCGGGCCCTCCCTGGTGGCGCAGCGGGTTAAAGCACAACACAAAATCTTACTCACTTTCTTAGGATACTAGAGATTCATATTTGTGGTTTAATGTGTACATTTAACCAATATAACTTAAAGAGCTAGAAGAATAAGCACGCCTTCCAAAAGTGCTGATTTCCTCTTGGAAAATAGCTTGTAATGTGTTGCACCAAATTCTGTAATAAGCAAAGTCTAGGCTGGACATGTGTCCAGCTGGGTCTGCCTGCACCACAGCAATCACTGCTGTTGACTCTTAGGCAGCTTGTCTTTATCTGGAGAACTCAGAATTAAGAAAACGTGTGGTTTCAGAGAGGAAGTGTTTTTGTCCTCTTACTTGATTTTTCTGCAGAGCCATCACCACCCTTGGACTTTTATTCATTTTCTGTGCTCAGTAGGGACCTCACAAAGGTAGGAACATAGTGAACTTCAAGCCTGTGAAAAGCAGTCCTCTTGCAATCTGCTTTTGAATCTGTGGAGGGCTGTAATAATGTCCATTGCTGAAAGAAATGGCCTCTGACTGAAAGCCACCAGCAGTGCAAGTCTGAAATAGAGAATCAACTGGGGGTTCAAGAGTTCTTCTGGTGTTAATAAGGTTCTTCAGTATTCCTCTTAATCATTTTCTCCAAATTACCAAGGATTTAGAAAATCAGAGTTTCAGCTTTGGTTCTGTCATTTAGAGTTTATTGGTTATCTTGGGCCTCAGTTTCCTAGTCTTTGAAATGGGGGTGATAACAACAGTGAATTTGCCTACTTCATAGTGATATCATGAAGAACAGGTGAGATAATGTATGAGCATGACCCATAAAGCATAAATCACTCTGTAACTGTGAGCTGTCAATGTGACTGTCATTATCTATAGATTGTAACCCAATGGAGTGAGATCATTTAGCCATAATATGACCAGTCATCATTTTAGCAGTAGGACTTGACTCCATGTGTAGAAACATATTGCTGAGTGTCAAAACACTGCCATGTGACTTGGACTGTCTTCACTCACAAAAATTAAGAAGGGTGACACACAGACTTCAGGAATTTCATTCCTCTGGTTCTAGTAATCTCCCATCTTATTCACTTTCATAGAGAAGACATTTGAGACATTCTATGATTCTATTGATAATAGCTTAAATATCATTAAAAGACTAGCTTTTGGATGAGGCACATAGCAACTATGAGGTAATGATACAGAAAGTATAACATAATGTTTAAGAGTTTGGGCTCTGGGGTCTGCTCTATGTTCTAACATAGAATCAAAATAGTATTATTTTATCCTACAGAAACAAATTAATTTTGAAGTGGCATTGGTTGAACAAATTACAATTTTATTTTCCTTTTATATAAAATTTGGTGCAGGTCAGTAATGGTTCTCCTTCATCTACTGTTCCAGGAGCTCAGACACCTTTCAACTTGAGCACTGCCGTTTCAAGATGTGAATTCTAAATTTGAACAAGGCAGGAGAAAATATTAATGTACAGTGGACATACCAGTCTTCACTTGTCTTGACCACAATATGTCACCCATCATTCTCATCCATGTTTCTTTGATCGTAAAATCATATAATTTGGCCCGGTTATCAGAGCCTGACTAGTGTAGTCTTCCTGTGTTGCCAGGAAGGAAGAAGAAGCAATAAAGAGAAGCACTGGGGTTCTCTACCACACCCAAGTGCTCTACCCTTACTTAGAAAAGTCAGTTTTGACAGGCTAAGTTTCCTTCTGTATAAAATAGAAGTAATAGTAGTTTCTACCTAAAGTGGCTAGCAGTCATAGGATCTGATTTAGAACCTAAGCACTCTGGCCACTGAATCCCCTGCTTCAACTACTAGCTGCCCTCTGCTGGGGGCTATGATGCTCTGCATAGCAAAGGAGAGAACAAATAATGTGCAGAGCCTGCCTTCAGTAGGACCTTGGAGAATTATTTCATTATCATCATCACCTTTCACTTTACAATGCTGAGATGATATAACCAAATGGGCATCTTGCCTCTGAAAAGGAAGGGGTGATCTGACTGGGGACCACTGACTATTCGCCCAATTAGGAATAATTCTTCACTTTCTTTATCCATCAATATCCTTTGTGCTGCCTTGGACTCTACACTTCCATGGAACCACATTTGCAAGTTCCCTAATCTTAAATCCAATTTGGGGTGGGACTTCCCAGTCTCCCTTATTCTCTAATAGCATGTTTTCTGCCCACCAGGAACATTGCAGATGATGAAATACAAGGAGAGCAGTGAATGAAGTGATAGCATTTGAAAAGACAGCAGAAGAAAAGTTATCCAGATGGTGTAATTGCTTAGAGATTTTATCATATGTTTGGGTTTTGTTTATGGAGAGCTTAACGATAATCCCTTGAAATCAATTAGTCATCATTCCTTCTCATTTCCTTTCCGTTCACCTTATCACAGAAATCTAAGAGATGAAGAGAAATTATATGTCAAAAAAAAAAAAACAGCAAAATGGACAGAAACAATGAAAGAAAATGTGAAAGGCCTGCAATCTTTAGATTAAGTATGGCTTATAATGACTTTGGAGGAAACACTGGAAGAGGGAACCACTTGCTTACTGAACAGAAAGATGATTATATTGACTACAGAGAGCAGTCATAGTAAGTTACTATGAAAATAGTAAGCCTCCAAATAGAAGCACAGACGCAGTGAAGATAAACAACTTTCGGAGTCCTTTTATTAGGCGAATTCATAAGGGAGCTGCAACTCAGGAACACTGTCTAATGGCTCCGTTTTAATCTTCTTTCTCACTAACACTGAATAAAAAAAAAAGTAGAAGTCAGTGAAAAAGAAGTAAGTGAAAAAACAGCCTTCATGATACCTTTGTGTTCTCCCCTTTGACAGATTCATGTCCCAAACTTAAGATCTACAAAAATACACAGGACACTTACATATGCATTCTCTCCCTCTCTTCCTCTCTCTCTCATTGAAGCATCACCGTAGATCATATAAATTGCTGGGTGTCTCGGATAACTTATGAGAACCTTACTGTAGTTCAACTCAATACACACCTTTGAAGACACATACTGTTGAAGGCAACAGACTCGTTAGCTCATTGCATTAAAAAGCTGTCTGCACAGTCACCTTGGCACCCAAACTAATCAGTTACCAGTTCCCGAGGTCTCTACTACGAGGACCTCCCTTCCATTCTGGTTGCCTTCAAGTTACCGCCACGTCTCAGGTGTGGACACAGCTTCTCCCGGCCTCCCCAGGCCGCTTTCCTTTGAACAGCTGTTTGTCCTTTAAAATTTAACTCTCAGCAGTGTACTTCATTGATCTGCCTGTCCTATTCCCCACTCTGTCTCTGATGAAGCCTCTCACCACCCCTGCTCCTCTGGCTTGTACACCAGTTCTGTATAAATAAATTAAATAAATAAATAAATAAATCTTTTTAAAAATAAATAAATAAAAATTAAGTCTCATCATGCCTCTGTCCCACTGGGAAAACCCTTCAGTGGTAACTACTGGTCTCAGTATAATAATCAAATTCACCTAGTAATTGAAAGGGCTCTCCAAGAACTGCCTTCACACACTGATAGCATCCTCCTGTCACTTTCTAGGTGCACTCCTCACTCTCACTTGCCATTAGTCATTTTGCAAATAAGCTCCTGGCCCACAGCCTTTATACACATGTCTCTCTGCATCTTCCACCCTGGCTTCGCCTAGCTAACTCCTGGGCTCCTTTGGAGCACTCTGTATTATTTTTTCCAGTCATGTGTCTATCATCACAGTTATTTACATACTTAACTGTATGATTAATTTGCAAATCCCACAAAAACCACCTCACAAAACAGCATGAGGAGATGGCTGCAATATCCCCAGGATGTTGCACCAGGCCTCACAGATAGAGATGCTGAAGATTTGTTGAATCAATCTATGAAATAATTTACTCTTTTTAGACAGAAATAGACTTCTTGCAATTAAGCTAGTGGAAAGCAGAAAGAAATACTGTGGTGTATAGTTAAAGAGTTATTCATTCCTTTCAGTGAGACTAAGGAAAGCCCCATTGATTTAAAGTAGACTTCGGGATAGGCAGATGAATATATACGAAATAGAATCAAGGTTATTCCCATTCAGAAATAAGCACTTGACCAAGGCAGACAAACATGACATTTTTGAGGAATAGTAGGGCTTACAAGAGCTCAACTGCCTATTTAAAGTACACAAAACCATTAAGTTAAAAAAAAAGATATTACAGGTCTCTACAATGTTTGTTTTACTATTATTTACAATTAGGACATGAAGTCAACCTCATAAACCCCACTGGACCCCAGTGATGAAGGATTGGACTAAGAAGATGTGGTTTTTTCACATTCTGGAATATTATTCAGTCAGAAAGAAAGACAAAAATAGCACCACTTACAGCAAAGTGGAAGGAGAACAAGAGGAATATGTATAATAAAGCAAGTAGAATGACAAATCAAAATATTGGATATTTACGTGGTGGCCCATTCAACAAAACACATACTTTTAAAAAGTGGTAAATACTAGTAAAGACTGAGACTTCTTAGGTTATGTTGGAGGGGAAGAAAGAAAGGGTCAAAGAGGTATGAAATGTGTTATAGGGAGAGAAGACAGATTTTATTGTCCTTGTGAGGGAACAAGGGCTCAGATGACTTTAGCAACTCTCTGTGAGTGGATAAGAATAATCTAGGTGAAAAATACCAAAAGTCAGAATTTGGCTAATGGTAAGAAAAATGAGAGCAGGCGAACAGATTCAAGAGATAGTACAAACACAAAATTTTTTATATTGAAATCCAATCAAACACAAATTTAACATAAAAGTTTGTTGAGAATAACTAACTTCTTTGTGAAGTATTCATTCATTTGAAGCAACTCACTCTAACTTTCCTGGGAAATGAGAAAGAGGTAGAGACATGTTGGTTGATTGTTTCAATTGTAAAGGAAATAAGCCAAGGAGTTTGGTTAAGATGAGGAATTTTTGACATTTGTGTATAACAACAGGTCAATTTGCTGCTGGTGGCTCTCTTTATTTTTGGCATCTTTCATTCTGTTTTCCTCTGGGTTCAGTTGTATTCCCTAGACAGACATGTTTTAAGCTCTTTTTACAAAGGTGATCACCACTTTTCCCTTTAGATACCATTAGAAACTCCTTTGTGCAGTGGTTGGCTGCACAAAGTTCTTGGGGCTTGGCAGTGTTCTGTGCCTGGCACTCTTTGAAAGGATTAACCTGCCATTGTCTGCTGGGGCAGATCTCTAAGGGGGTTCCTTTATAGAAAAAAAGGGGAAAGTCTGATAAAACAATTGATGTCTCTGTGAGGGTGGAGAGGAAATTTCTCCCTAACCCTCTGTGATTTTCTTGGCCTAATCAAGCAATCAAATTAACATGTGACAAATTAGTAAGAGAAAGGAAAAAATTTAATTATGTATGGAGAATCAGTCTATAGAGATGTGGACTTTAAAGCTAAGGGAGTAAAATGAGGGTGTATATCCCAACCTAAGGAATGGGAGAGGGGGTTAGGGCTTCGAGAGGAGGGGGATTTATCTAATGAAGAGAGAGTAACTCCTGTGATCCATATCATTTGATTCACTGATACCAGAGACCAGATGCTTTGGAATTGCATGTTTGCTTGGCCATATAGGTAAGTTTTTCTGATGGAAAGATGATTCCTGATGAAAGTCCTAATTCTGGCAAATACCCCAACTTATCATTCTTCTAGGTAGTTATGAGCCTACAGGACCTTAATAAACTTCAGTTTGAAATAATCCATATGTCAAAGTGATATATCTTGGGAAGACGTTTTCTAATCATCTTGGGATCTATCCCCTGTCTACTGCCCACTGCATATACAGTGATATACAACATCCGAGGTGCTGAATATCATCCCATATTTGGGCACCATAGATCAGCATAGCTATTCACCTCTCTCCTACTGTCATTCATTCACTTGTCTTATAACCCAAAATTCTTCAGTATGCTCTGCTGGCAAATAGAAGGAAAAAAAAGACGGTTTTTTTCCCCCCTCTTAGGAATCTTGTGTTTGGTTAACTGAAACAATATGTTCTTCTTTTAATGACATTGAAGAGCACGCTTTTCATTCTGAAGTAAAAGAATATTTGTGGAGAGAAGGAAATAGCTGTACAAAGTATTTCTGCTTCTTTTGATTCTACCTTGATTCGTAGTTGAATAATGTCCTAAGTAGCCCAGGGGAAATAAATGGAACAAATATTTCACTTAAGAAAATTAAACAGAGCAAAATAAATACCCATTAAAATTCTGAGACTTTAACCCAGTTTGACACACCCCAGTGCACTCATTAAGTATTTATTCCCTATGTAAGTTCAAAATAAAGCATTAAGAAAAAAAAAACAGATGAATATGGGTTAACTGTTGAGCAACCGTATCTGAAGGCAGGTAATTTTAAGTGCATATTTAAGACCTATTGTGATATTCTCAGGAAATCAAAGCCACTAAAATATGAAATTACAATACATTAAGAATGTTAAAATTATGTTTTTATGGATTATAAATTGAAAGACTTTTACTAAGCCTTCAGGGAATTTTAGAATTTGTATTGGTAACTATTCTGTGGAATTTCATAAAACACTTTTAAAGGTAGGAATTTTCACGGGTCACTAAGGATTTCTGTAAAGCCCTATAAAAGTGCAATTTCTATATAAGATCCTATTAATATTTTCTTCAGCTTATTTATCTTTGTGTTTTTCCTCAAACTAACTTAACAATCACCTTATCTTCTACTCTTCATGTCGCTTTCTTGTATTGGGAGACCATGTTATCCAAAAATAATATTTGAAATGACATTGAGATCATTTTTCTAAAGCTACCAGTACCTAGTACCATGGATTGGGAGCAGATTTTCAAACATCTCTAAATAAGATTATACTGCAACAAATTGCACTGCAGCTTCTATAATTAAAAAAAAATTACTAGGCAAGCACTCATTATAGTCACAGCTTCTCGCTGTATGATGCAGGTTGACTAATAAAAACACACTTTCTCGTGTATTATCACACCTATAAACTACCATTAAAATAACCCCTGTATTTTTAAATGTGGAAAATCGAGTTAAATCTAGAAAAACGTCTTTTTGGTAACTACTGAGCTAATATGTTGTGTACATTTGTTAAGGCTGCTGTAACAAACTATTACTCACTGGATGGCTGGAACAGGAGAAATTCATTGTCTCACAAGTCCAGAAGCTACAAGTGCAAACCCATGGAGCTGGCAGGTTGGATTCTCCCAGGCTCTGACTAACACCTTGCTCCAGGCCTCTCCCTATGGGTGGCATCTGCTCTCTGTGTCTCTCCTTTGTGTGTGTCTAGCTTTCTCCTTATAAGGAAAGAGTCACATGGGATTAACGCCTGCCTTAGTAATCTCACTTTCAATTTATTACCTCGGGAAAGACTTTGTTCTAAAACAGTCATATTCTGAGATACTGAAGTTTAGGATGTCAACATGAATTTTAAGAGCACCCATCAACACAAAACAGATATTTTGATCTGACCGGCTAACCACTCAGGACTGCACTAACCAGAGATGTTTAAAGTGTTACTGTCACAGAGTCATGAGGTGTGTAGGTTCTACAGGATTAATTTCCAACATATATAAAGAAACTCATGCAACTGAACAACAAAGACAAACAATTCAGTTTAAAAAATTGGGCAAAAGATTTAGACACTTCTTCAAAGGACACAAATAGCCTATAGACACATGAAAAGATGTCCAATATCTAGAACATTTTTTTCTAGATTTTTAAAAAGTATTTTTTATTTATTTATGCACACAAGAACTGGGGTAAGACCAGAGGTGGGAAGGTAAGAGGGCTCACCAGAGACAGAGTAGGGAGCAGAACAGGCAGATTGACGAAGCACACTGCTGAGGGGAGCAGCAAGCAGGTCAGGAGAGGTCTGCCTCGCCATGTGGGTCAGCCCCTTGGCTGGGGATGGAACTTGTGCTGCAGTGGCTGCTAATTGCTTTATAGGGCTGTGCTTTAACCCAATTCACCACTAAGGAGGGCCCCAGTTTTTCTAGATTTAATTGGAAATCAAAACCACAGTGAGATACCCCTTTACCCCTGTGAGAATGGCCCATGGCAAGAAGTCTGGAAGCAAGAAATGTTGGCAAGGATTCAGATGTAAACAATAGCGGCTCACTGCTGTTGGCAATGCAACCAGAGCATCCTCTGTGGAAAACAGTGCAGAGATGCCTTACTCCGTGGCCTGTTTCAGCAGCATCACCGGTGTCAGCAGTGGAGGGGAGACCACTGACTGCAGAACTGACTTCCTAGGTGCATGCCCTGACCAGTCTCCCAGAACCCTGTGCTCAGAAGGAGCCTGTGACTGCTTTCATACCCTGCTGTCTCCATTTGTGTATTTGAATTTTTGAACAGGAGTCTGATATTTTCTCTTTTTGACTGAGCCATCAGAGCCAACTGTATATTCAATTACAGCCTCAACTGCATATGCAAGTTATGTTGTAAGGATTAACTGATGGGCAAGTCCTAGTGGATACCATCTCTGGGGAGGTCTGAAGAGCCTGAACAAATGTTTTAAGCATTTTTTATGGATTTGAATGAATCTCAGAGAAGGGGCATGTCACTAATGGAACTCTGAAGTCTGTAAGAGAACAGTGTTTGGGGAAAAGCCTCAAAGGAGAGTAAGTGGGGAAAAGACGTCCCCAGAGTCGGCCTCTTGGGAACCTCTCAGACTCCCCCAGACTCTGTTTTCTTAGGGAGTAGCAGTCAGACCCCGATTGCCTCAAGCTTCATTACAGCAGACTCTCTTCTGCTGTCCTTTGAGCCATCTGAGGCCACCAGCTAGCTGATCACAAGGGAGATGTGTGAAGCAAAAATAAAGATGAGCTTCTAGTATTCAGTAATGATGTTTTACCAGGCTCCATTTTTCTCTGACCCCTCTAGACTGTTCCAAAGAAATACGAAGAAATTGGTGATGACAGATGTATGACAGAGACTGGTAAACTCCTAACTTCATCCCAATGAAAGCAATGATGTAATATGAATCTTATGAAATGAATATGGTACCATATAAATATATATATTATATATTCTAATTGTCCTTTCTGGACAATTGTCCACTAATGTCCTGTAAATTGAATATTAAGCCATCACAAACAATTTAATAATGTTCTTTTCAGTAAGCAAGCCATACAAATCTATAAAAAGTGTCTAATGCTTGCTTTCAGAGATGAGTCCTTTATATTTAAACTAAGACAATATTGAGAAAGTCTCCTTCCTGACTTTTCCCCAAAGTTTTGATGTCATGCAATCGAATTTGATATACAAAGAATTGTAGCTTTCTTAAAAGAACAATTAGGGCCCTCCCTGGTGGCACAGCAGGTTAAAGCACAGCAGTAAGAAGCTAAAGCCATTTCAGCATGAGTTTTATCCCTGCCTGCCCCAGAGGTGACCAAATGGTGTGGCAGACCTCTCCTGACCCGCCTGCTGCTCCCCTCAGCAGTGTACTTTGCCGGCCTGTTCTGCTCCCCACTCTGTCTCTGGTGAATCCTCTCACCACCCCCGCACCTCTGGCCCGCACCCTAGTTCTGCATGAATAAATAAATATTTTTTTTTAAAAAAAGAACAATCACTTGGGAATATAGAAAGTCACCTTTAAATAAGCCTTCTAAAGAAAAAATTTACGAAATAGGTAGGAAATTATAACCATGTAAACATAATATAAAACCAAATTTTTAATCCTTGATGCTTATACATTTAAATTAAATTAAGGAAATAAATTAAGAATCTAATTCAAAGGGTAAAAAAAAAAACAACTGTATATAAGCCTAAGAAAACAGTAGGAAGGCAGAAGGCAGAAACAGATGAATATGAAAACAGAAAATAATAGAATTAATAGATGCAGTAGCATTCAATTTTCAATTGGATTATTTATCTTATTGTTATCTTTTTATTATATATTCTGGATATAAACTCTTTATCAGATATGATTTTGAAATACTCTCGCGTGGATTGTCTTCTTTTGTAAAGAAATCAGCAGTATAAAATTTTTATTTTGTTGAACACCATATATTTTCCCACTTGTCATTTGTGCTTATACCAAATAATGTTTTATCCATAGTTACAGAGATTTCCTGTTTGGGGAAAAAACAATCTTTTCTTCATTGAGCTGTCTTGCAAGCATCACCTTCTGAGTATTCTAGTATTAAATGTTAGGTTGATGACTGATGAATGTTTATGACTTTTTGTTGAAAAAAATTTCCTTCCTTGTGAAAAAATTTACATAGAATTTCCATTCCATTTCATGAGAAATTTGCCACAGAATTTTGTGGCACACATGCATCATACTGAGTTCTGCTTCAATTGAAAAGTTCAATTTTAAAGACTCTATATATTTAACTTTTCTTTATTATTGTAAAGTGGGTATATAACTATCAACTGATTCTGATGATTTAAAAGTATTCTTTCCATCTTCTTGCTTAGGATATAGAAAACTAAGTTTAGGAGATAAGTAAAGAGGGTAAAAGATATAGAAGAATTTTATTCTGGTCATAATTATAGTTAGTGTTGTGGAGTACTTACTTTGCACTACATATATTAGCTGATATAGTCCTCAAGGAAATATATTTTACAGATTGTGAAATTTAAACTAGGAAGATTGAGTATTATCTCCAAAGTCACCCCATTTGTAAATGGTGGGATTGAGGTTCAAAACTAGGTCTACCTGAATTTAAATTTAAAAGATTGCTTACTCACCATTCCTAAAATAATTTGTAGTCTCACAGAAGGGTCTTGCTGAAGTTCTATAAAATTATATCATATATTAGGGGAACAGATACATATATTTGTCCAGATAAAACACAATTATTTTTTCCCAGTCTAAGACAATCAATTCACAGATTCATACCAAGTACATTGCTCCCTTCTTCAAAGGTTCTTCCTTATCACAGGCAAAGGTGTTGATGGAGAAACCTAATTCATAGTGAGGCCCTTTAACTTCTCCGAAGTCTTAGATTTCACACCAGTATTGGTCAGCAATTTTTTTCCTATGGAACCAACTTCTGATCAAGAAAGTAAGTGGGACAAAGCTTCTATTTAACCCCTGGAAGAAAATCCAGAGACATTCCTACTGGTCTTTCGTGTACAAGTCTCCAGAACAATCCTAGAATCAGTTGTTAACCAAATAGCCTGAAAATGCATAAAACAGTTCTTTTTTAGATGAAAATGGAAAGGTCTGTGACTGATACAGAAGACATTTTGGGCTAATTCATTCACCAAAAGAAAGAAGCACATGCATTGACTGTTAAGTATACCCAGGACTGCAAAGCACAGATTTAAAGGCTGAGCACTTTGCTTTAAATTATCTCATTATTAATCATGCTGCTTAATGAAGGTGTTTTGTTGTCTTTTTTTTTTTTTAATTGGGGAGTGGGGTAAACGCATGTGTTCTAAAGGACTGGGCTTAAGGTCTACACTCAGTGATTTCTAAGATGCCAGTCTTGGAGCAATCATGAAACCCCAAATTCTACTTTCCTGGCATATAAAGTGAAGATGCTATTAACTATGTTAAATTTGTATTTTGGTACAGAGATCAGGGTCCTGGGATTTGTACTTATCTATACCAGAGTGCAAATCTTAATTCCCTCTTATCACCTACGCAATGTTGGGTAAAGAGGTGGCCTCTCTGAACCGCTGTCTCCCACATTGGGGTTATTAATATAGAGGGTTGGTGAAGATTAGGCAATATAATGTATGTAAGGTACATAAAATTGAACTTGGCTCATACAATAGGCTAACAAATACATGTGCCATTTGCTTTCCTTCATCTTACTTGCTGTTCTACTACCGTGCCGCTGCTTTTTGAGAAACATGTTTCAATGGCCACTGGAAGGCAGGAACTCAGTATTTACTACTTCTCCCTCCCAACTTGATAATTTGAAAGAAAACTCCTATGCTTAATGAATGTCCATCCTTCCATGCACAGACATTTCCTCTTTGTCCATAAGATAAGTGCAGAAAACGTCTGATACCTTTTCATGAGCCCTGGATGTACTGCTGTGGTTTCTTTCTCCCAAGCAGTTCACTTCAGCCTTTTACTTTAATTACCCAAAGCACATTGCAGAAAGTGTGCCTTTCCTGGGTCAGTGATCACACAGCTGATACACACAGAACGAAAGGAGCTGAGTGATGGCTTGCCAACACCCTTCTCCTTACACAGAAAATGTGCATTTTCAATTAAAAACTCCACGGAAGTCACTGGCCCCAGAGGCAGAGACTATTTTTATCAGAAGCAGTTGGCCCCTGAAACTTTCTTCTCAGTCTGACTGTACTGCACCCTAGCAAACTACTCTGGCTTCCCACATTCCAACTGAAGTGAGATCAACTTTCAAGGAAGTGCTTAGCAGGCAAACATGCAGGACATGTCTTAGAAAAACTTAGTTTCTGAAATTAAGATTTCAACTGCTGTCCCAGCAGCACTTTCTTCCAGCCTCTATCTTCTACTCTGGAATGAAATTAAAAATTATTTTACCAGAATAGAAGTGATTTTCTGCAGATGCTGCTACTGGTGGGAGAAAACATGAAGGTTAACGTTTCCTGGCTGAATTTGAGACACACAGTTGTAAAGATCCCACACTTCACCAAGCAACATACCTCATATGACATTTGAGTTCAGGAAACAAGGTATCTCTATTCCTCTTGCTTTCCTACATTTTTAAAGATTTCAGAATGGATCTGAATAATGATCCAATAATGAGTTATTTGGACATACAGGTGATGGGTGCGTGTAACTGTTATAATCCCATGCCTAATTCCTTTTTTTTGAGCCTCTGCACCCATTTTTCAGGCAACTTTTCAGGGCAAGCCACACTGAGTCTAGGAATTCACTGTCTACTTAGGCACTGTTCCTATGCCTCTCTTTTATTCCATCAGTCACAGGTCCATAATGCCTGCAGAGATTTCAAGCCCATTTTCAGAACCAGCCAGATCAATGAGTGGCATCCACTCACTTTTAGATGAAACTGAATCAATTCTTATGGAAATAAAGCAATTAATTGACAAGCACCCAAGCAGCTTGTGGCAAAGCTGGGACTAGAAATCAAGACCCTTCTTCATCACTCCAGGCTGCCTTCTTCCTGTGTCTGAGCAGTGGGATTTTACTGAGTAGCAACTTACTAGGTATATTCTTCCTCTAAAAGATTATAAATGGTCTGTTCTCAAATGAATTGCAACTGTTAAATTATTAATAACAATTTAGGCATATAAAAATATGATAATGTATACCCAAAAGCACAACTCCTATTTCTAGGCAAATGACATATACATCTATGCCAACATGCTTTCTTTTGACTCAAGCTTATATAATATTTGATAAGACAACACTCAGTCGGTACATTTTTTAATAATTTGTTAAGGATGTATTTATTTATGCATAGAAAAATTGGAATGTAGGCCAGTGTTACAGGGGGGTGAGAGGACTCACCAGACACAGAGTGGGGAGCAAAACAGAATAGCAGAGCAGGTGGATTCACTGAAATACATTGTTGTGGGGAGCAGCAGGCGAGACAGGAGAGGTCTGCTGTGCTATGTGCGTTAGCTCATGGCCAGCAGGGATCGAACTCAGGCCTTGATGGTGATAACTTAATCCCTGTGCCACCAGGGAGGCCCTTAATCAGTGCATTTTCCTATATGCTTAGCACTCTTCTAAGTGATACGAGGATTAGCAGGGAAAAAAAGTTGTTAATATATAGTTAGAAGACTGAAGATGTATATGAAGGGAACTTAATGGAAAAAGGAGTCCACTGAAGTGTCAGTGGTTGCTGGTGGGCAAGAGGGAGGATTATTTTATGTCGTCTCACTAAAGACAATGTTATAGCACACTGACCACGTCAAGGAACACTTTGATGTTTCAAAAATACTTTACTTTGTTTAAATCACGACTCTGTGTGTGGGTTTAATTTGTACTGGAGGAGCAAATACATTTGCAGAGCTAATAAAACCTCAGAAGACACCACTTTCTTTTTAGAAGAATAATAGCTAAAAGTTAAAGATGATTATGACTTTTAGTCTGTGAACCTTTCTGCTGACAGAGATCTTTCTCGTATGTGTTTTATATCTAAATGGAATGATGAGTACTCTTGAAAAATGTTGCCTCTAGAATTAGGTCCTTCTTGGCTCCATAAGGATGATTTGTGAACCAAGGTTTGAAAAGAATGTTCATTTTGTTGTAAAAAGAAAAGCACATCTTGAAATGGTTTTAGAGTTTGTCAAACTTCTTTTCTGTAATGAATTATGTGTCATCTTCCAGCCCTCATTTTTAGAACGTGATAAATTTGTATAACTCTGAAGTTTATATTTCCCTTCCTACAGACGAAGGGAGGGAAAGTGTTTTTACCTTCCAACATTATAAATGAAGAAACTAAGCTTCAGAGAGGTTAGGTAACTTACCCAAAGTTGTACAGCTAGTAAGTGGCAGTTAGATGAGAGATACATCTTCCTTGATTTCATCCATTACTTTTTCTGTTACTCTCTCATGACATAGTGTTAGTAGGGAGAAAAGGGAGTAGGTAAGATCAAAGCAAAGATTAGGACTGACGGGGACTGACGGGTACTCACCAAGGCAACCTAGCTTCCTGAAAGTGAAACAGTTGGGAGAGAAAATCCACTCCCTTTTTATATATTTTAAAACCCTCACTAGTGTTCTAAAAAAATGAAAAATTAATGAACACCTGTAAAAGATTTCATTACCCAGCTCTCTGGGACCACTCTTTAAAGTTAATGTTATTTTCTATATTAATAGCTACTCCCTATGATATTTCCTTTTAAATTAAATGCAGATGCCAGGTAATTTGGAAGAGACCAAGTAGACCAGGAGGAACAGCTGAGATTGCTCACTCAGCAGCCCTCTAATTTGAAAAGAGAGCTTCAGGAGCAGTTACTACCATGGGGACTGAGACTGGGGTCATTAGATGCACACAAGCGACTCCTTAAGAATAACACCCCTATTTCTTATCCTTCAGAAAACAGGTCACCTCCTAGTAATTGTAGAATGGAATTCCATGATCACAATACTCCCACTGAGTTTCTCTTCTATTTTTATTTTCAAACATTTTCTCTAAACATGACTGTTTGTTCCAGCACTGATCAGGGAGTAGGCGACACGGTCTGCCCATAAAATAACCATGATCATTAGCATGGTGATTTCAGATGAAGAATAGAAATGGCCTAAGTCTGAGGCCCATGCTTAGTACTGCCAGGTCAGAATGATGTGGACTCTCCAAGTTATGTCTGTTCTGGAAGAACACAAGGCACAAGGGTCCCTCTTGAGCCTTCATCTTGACGACCTCAAGGGAGGGCAACCTCCTAGAACTCTCAGGTTCATTTCTACCCCCACTTCTAATCAGAGGCTTAATTATTTCTGCAGACAGAAAACAAAGGAATGTGTGGGGTTTTCTGACACTGGCTAGACTTTATCCTGATTAATGTGCTTAAATTAGAGTGGAATTCCTCAAGCTCAGTGAAATTCCGTGTGGAATTCATGTTCGCCCTTCACATATACATGTCCCTTTCCTGTCAGTCTCTTAAGTTGGATTTTGAAGCTGAATGTTATAGAGAATGAATAGACTAAATGAAGAATTAACAGTCCAAATATTGCAGTGTTACATGCACCCCCTAAATATATCAAATTTATGTGCTTCTATAAATGTAGACTAATATTTATTATAAAATGCAATATGAGTTTTTTTTTAAAGATTTATTTATTTGTACATACAGAACTGGGGTACAGGCCAGAGGTTCAGGGGCGGTGAGAAGATTCACCAGAGACAGAGCGGGGAGCAGAACAGGCAAATCTACGAAGTACACTGCTGAGGGGAGCAGCGGGCGGGTGAGGAGAGGTTTGCCACGCCATGTGGTCACCTCCGGGGCAGGCAGGAATCGAACTCATGCGGAAGTGGCTTTAGCTTCTCAGTGCTGCTCTCCAACCCACTGCGCCACCAGGGAGGGCCCGCAATATGAGTTTTTTAAAGATTTACTTATTTCTGCATACAGAACTGGGGTAGAGGCCAGAGGTTCAAGGGTGGTTAGAGGATTCACCAGAGACAGAGTGGGGAGAGAACAGGCAGACTGATGAAGTACACTGCTGAAGGGAGCAGCGGGAGGGTCAGGAGAGGTCTGCTGCACCATGTGGGTCACCTCTAGGGCAAGGATCGAACTCCTGCTGAAGTGGCTTTAGCTTCTTAGTGCTGTGTTTTAACCCATGGCGCCACCAAGGAGGGCCACAATATGAATTTTAATACAAACAAAATGCAGCTAATGGATGAGATAACTAGAAATAGGAATTGTATGTTTCCTTTAATTTAATGAATCATCTTAAATTCTTCTTTGACCAAGATTATAAATTCCTCTTTGAGGCAACTGAACTAACCATCACATGCTCTCTGCTAATTTCCCCCAATTTTCTTTTATCATTTTACTGTAAAATCAAACATAGGTACAGAAAACCACTCACACATTTTGTTTGGTTTCGCTTTCCCAAGAGAGACCTGGGAGAGGCTCTATCTTTTCGGTGTATAGGCGGTTATGCCTGCCTCTGCCCCGAGCCTTTCCTGTGGTTAGGCTCCAACTCAAGTGGTACTTCACTGAAGAATCTAACTCCAGGCTCACTTTCACCACACTCCATCCTGGGCCCCTCCATCCGTTTGCTTCTGAGCGGCTGTAACCTGGGATAGTCTTGGACTGATTTCAGCTGATAACGTTTTTTTAAAAAAGTCTTTGTTTCTTACTCCCCATCTCTGTTCTGCATTCCAAAAGATTTCTTAAACTTTATCTTCTGGCATAATTATCACTTTTTTTTTAAGTGTTGACTGTGTTGATTTTATTTTCTAAGAATTATTTTTTATTCTGGATTATCTTTTTATAGCATCTTGTGTTTATTTTATGACTGCAATATATGCAAGTTTCCCCCTTCTCTCTGCAGCTTCTCATTTTCTTGTATCGTCTTCCTGGGGTTTGTTTTGTTCTGTCCCTTCAGGCAGCAGAATTTGCTTGATGTTTGGTGACCTTGATGGCCTGTCCTAGTTGAACGTGGGACTGAGGGTTTGTGTTGGGAGAACTAGCTGTGCTTACTGCTGAGCCTCACCGTCAGTGGATCAGGCAAATGATGACATTATTTGGAAACTATTTCTCTGAGGTCTTACATTTTCTCAGAACAAAATCATCCCATTTAATAGGCTGTTAGCATCCTGGAAGCTGGACTAGGAAGTTGTCCTGGGGATTCTACTATTCATATGTAGTGTTTCACTTCCTACTGCTGTGAGCCTTTGCTCCCAGACAGTCCTTCACTGCCTGGTACTTTGAGTGGACCCAGACATGTGCTTAAGATTTTATGGAGGGAAGGTGTGTTGGATGTTGGGTGGAATGACAAGGCAGCGGAGCGGCTTACTCTTTTTTTGACCACCCTCTGCTTTGACCTTCTTTCCCTTCTAACCCTTTACCTTTCTGTCCCTGGTATTTCCAAGAGCTATCATTGGTTCTCCAGGTGAGTCAGCTGATTGCTTATTAGCATTTTTTAAAAATGTTATTTATTTATGCATTTAGATCTGGAGTACAGGCCAGAGGTGCAGGGCAATGAGAGGCTTCACCAGAGACAGAGTGGGGAGCAGAACAGGAAGAATGACGAAGTACACTGCTGAGGGGAGCAGCAGGCGAGACAGGAGAGGTCTGCTGCGCCATGTGGATCACCTCCATGGCCAGGGATTGCCCCTATTAGCATATTTGCCCTGTAGGTGCTTGAGCCATAATTCTCTGCTCAATCTACTATCACTTTCTTTTCCTGTGCCTTCCCTCATATCTGTTAAAACTTCTCATTCATTGTTATGTCCTTCAACTTTCCTTGTCCATATGGTTAATGCCTTTTTAGGTCTAGCCAATAAATAGGCAGTTAACTCGCTATTTTAAAATCTGCTCTCAGTAGGATCCATTTGCCTTCTCAATATTAGCCAAAATCTTCACAAATTAACTGCTCAAAGTTACTTAAAATTTTCAAATAAAGCTAAATGGAAATAAAGTATAGAGAAATTTTGTTTCTGTGCCAGTGGATCCTATAAAGATTTTAAAAATTATCGCTTGCTCAGATAGCCATGATTTTAAATTGGTAAAGATTTTGATCAATGTGTCTCTCTGATGTTTTGGGGTACTTTTTGAAATTATAAGGAAATTTTGTTTAATTTAGATATTTATTCCAATTTATAGCATTTAGATTATCTTCATTTCGCAGAATATTTT
Organism: Condylura cristata; assembly: GCF_000260355.1. Lineage (NCBI taxonomy): Eukaryota > Metazoa > Chordata > Mammalia > Eulipotyphla > Talpidae > Condylura > Condylura cristata. The sequence continues at coordinate 24,631,717 of NW_004567131.1, forward strand.
CCTGAAATAGTTTATGAGAAGTCTAACAGCTTCAGCTCAGGATTATACCCTTTGCTTTTCTCTTTAGAAAGCATCTGAAGTCAGTCAAAACTCTCTCCCATGCCCCTGGCTCAATTGTAAAATCCCATATCCTTATACATAAAAATGATTGTAACCTTTAATTCAAAGGTTGATTTTGATTCTACAGTCTTGGTCATGTCTATAAGCAGGTGAGGGTCATTTTCAGAACAGATAAAAACAAAGTGAAAATCCTGTTTGTTACTATGAAAAGACAAGGACTACAACATTTATTTTTTATAGTCAGAACAAAGGACCTTATTATTCTGCCTGAATCTCTTCTATTTTCTTCCTGGAAATGTATACCTTTCTTCACACACTTTGGGACCCACCATACTTGCAGGTAATATTTATTCTAAGGTAATTGCAGACCTCCTACCCCAACAGAGAACTGTGCCTGGCCCTAAACTTTTCATTAGTATTCATTTCTTGGGTTTTCTCATGAATGTTCTAGTTAAAATGCAAATATACCAGTAGTATTTTCAGCTACTGCTATCTTGGGATAATTAGGGTAGCTGAATTTAACAGGGTCTTAAGATATGAAGAAATATTAATTGGACCAAACCAGAGAAAATGATGGTACCTAAAGCACTATCCAGCACTGTAGAGGGGTGAGATGGAAATATAGAGCTCCCCCCAAAGCTGACTAATATATAGTAGGCTTGTTCTTGAGAGTAGTGAAGCCATGGCCCCTGGAATGATTCACACAGGTACTGGATGAGCTATGGCAGACATCTTATATTAGCAAGACTATACACACAGTAATATAGCACAATACTGCTTCCATAGTGTTTCCATGTCCATTATCTCCTTTCCTTTACTCCAATAATTGTGTGAACCCTCCGAAGTTACAGCTTATAGAGAAGCAAACTGGACACAAGGAAAATAATGTGATGTTTATTCTCAAGATCACACAGTCGATAATGAATAAGTAGTGGAACCAGCATTAAGACCCAAGTTCCCTTGGTCTAGTCTGTGGCTCTTAACTAGACAGTATTTTTCAGGGAGAAGTCTAAAGGTATAGTTTCTAGAGGCGCAAGGCAAGTCTTGCGTTTGTGTGTGTGTTTTTTTTCCTTTAAGTCTTGTGTTTTTTGTTTTGTTTTTTCTTAAAAATGTTGGGGAATTTGAATTTCACTCAATTAGTCCGTTTTTTTCTTCGTGGCAGCAACTTCAATCATCTCGGGCTTAGCTTAATATGTTAATGATTGCTATTCTCACTCCTGGGTCTTTGGTTGACTGTGACTGCATGGGCTTGGCAGAGATAAGTGAGCCCTGGGCATAGGTTATATATTGAGATCACATCTGCTGAACAGGTCTTTTCACTCTCCTTGGACGAGTAGCTACCAGGGCAGTTCATTCATGGAAGATCAGAGGAATGCAAGAGAAGCAAGTGCACAGAAGTAATGCCTCTTCAGACAATAGCAACCTCCAAAACTTTCTGATGGATGAAGCATGTCATACAACTAAACCCATGTCAGCAGTGCAAGGTGTATATTCTGATTGCCCCCACTATACTGCAAAGTTACATGACAGGGACATGAAGACCCCTGACAAATAATCCATGTGACCACAGCTTTCCCTTTAACCTCATCCACAGGCAAAATATATTCATCTCCATGCTAAGCCTCTCAAAGACTCACCTAATAGCAACATCAGATTCATTTTCAAAGAGTGAATCAGCAGGTGTGTGTTTTTCTGTCTGGGGGTCCTTAAGGCTCCTTCTGCTTGGTTCCAGGCTTTAGACTGGGTTCAAGTTTGCTCCACATGTTTCCTCCTTCTCTCAGAACCAAAGTAGGTTTATTTTGTTTTGTTTTTTAAAGATTTATTTATTCATTCATACAGAACTGGGGTAAAGCCAGAGGTGCTGGGGCGGTGAGAGGATTCACCAGAGACAGAGTGGGGAGCAGAATAGGCAGACTGACAAAGTACATTACTGAGGGGAGCAGTGGGTGAGTCAGGAGAGGTCTGCTGTGCCATGTGGGTCACCTCCAGGGCAGGGATTGAACTCATGCTGAGGTGGCTAACTTCTTAGTGCCGTGTTTTAACCTGCAGCACCACTGGGGAGAGCCCCAAAGTAGGTTTTTACGGCAAATCAAAAAAGGGGTAACCAGTGGACCCTCCCCGGTGGTGCAGCAGGTTAAAACACAGCACTGTGAAGATAGCCACAGCTGCTACAGCATGAGTTTGATCCCCAGCCAGGGAAGTGACCCACGTGACACAGCAGATCTCTCCTGTCTCACCTGCTGCTCCCCTCAGCAGTGTACTTAGTTGATCTGCCTGTTCTACTCCCCACTCTGTCTCTGGTGAAGCCTCTCACTGTCCCTGCACCTCTGGCCTGTACCCCAGCTCTCTATGCATAAAATAAATAAATCTTAAGGAAAAAAAAAGGGGGACAACCAGAAATGCTTGGTGCCTCATCGATTCTCTGATCCCAAGGACACTGTCACTTCTGCTGCTCCTCTCTTGTTCAGAGCATATCACAAGGGAAAACTACAAATCAATGACTACTGTATGCCTCTGCAAGTCACATGACAGAGGGGGGTAGAATTGAGACAAATAATCCAATTTATCAATCATATTTTGTTTCAATATAATTAAAAAGATTTAATATAATTAATAAGATTTTATTGTTAAAATCTTCAAGAAAAATTAATACTTGAAATTACCCCATGTCTGAGAATATGGCTGGAACACTATCAAATTCCCCTCAGGGGCACATGTCCAGTTTAGAAAGCACAGCTTCATAAAACTTTGCCTCAAACAATGTAAGGGACAATGATCTTACAAGTCACTTTCAATAATGATTTTCTGATTCTATGATAAAAGACAGGGGTCACTGAACACTTTGTCCAGTTCACAATTTTGCTTTAGGCTGGTTGGAATCAAATTATGACATTTCTGAAATGTGGCTTCACATGTTCCAGGGCTTTCAGTTACAAAATTATAAGAAGGACTGAAAATGAATGTAAAAGGAATTCTTCCTTTAGGGAAAAAAAGAGCAGATTGTTGCTACATTCATTGCAAAGGAACAAGAAAAGAATTCAAAGTCATCTTAATCATCAGTTCATTCAACAGTGCATCTATCATTTTAGATTAATACACTGTTGACTCAGGGGATGGTTATACAGTGGTTAACAAAGTGGTATGAGGAAACTGAGTGTTCCTTAAAAATTTTCAGGTGATACCAAGAACCAAACTATTTCCCTAATAAAAATAATATTATTTGCCTTTTCACTTTTATTCTTAATACAATATTTTAACAGAAAACAAGAAAGTTATCTTCTATTCTGCCAGACATTACAAATACTCCAAAAGTATAAAGCATGCATACTTTTGTCACTATTTTTTGTTTGTGATAAAATAAAATTATTTTTCATTCGATATATATTTATGTGAGTGTGTGATTGTATTGCCTTTATTTTTAAATAAGTCAGTAAGCTAATAATTTAAATGTTCAGAAATTTGCAATGTGCAGAATTTGCAATAATGCAATTAATGATAGATAAATCCTGCAGAACAAAAAGTTCTCAGCTCTATCTACAAAAAGACAAAATAGGAAGGTTTTCATAAGCCTCTCCCCTAAGCACATGTAAGAAAACTTAAAATTTGCTCTCAAGAAACTTTATCAGTTTATTGCCAGCAATGGGGGAATGTTCTATGGAAATTTTGTATTGAGGTTGGTAGTTTGCTATGGTGGCAGAGCAGGGAGAGGTGAGGGGAATTGAAGGCAAGGCGCGGTCATTCTAATTAGTCAAATAAGCTAGTGTTCAGACACTGATGGTGCAGAGCACAGACTAGGCATGGGGAGTCATTTCCAAGAAACTTCATGAGTGGGGAGTGCAGGCCACCCCACTGATGGGCTCAGGACCGGTTGATTCAGTTGCTGAATCAACCACACATACCTGAAGCATGTGTGGCACAGCCTCTCACACCCTCCTACTGGGAAATCAGAGAGTGGCCCTGCTGCACACTGCACATCCTATGCCACACCTCTCCCTGTGCCTCCACAACCCTGGCACTGAACAGAGGAATGGCAAAGAGAATGGGCCCTAGCACTTGGGTTCGAAGAAGCAATGAGCAGAGATCAGCCTGGAGAACAAAGAGAAGAGCTAGAGGAAACCTCTCTACCTGGAACAGATCTTCCTCCCCACCAAGACCAAACCTTTGGACTCTGGCTTCACTTTATCTCACCCAGGTTAAGTTAGAATATATGAGGACAAATATGGTAGGTATATTAAATAAACTTCAGCTAGCTGAAGAAAGGATTTCAGAAGTTAAAGATACAAACATTCAAATTACACAGTTACAGAAAAGAGAGAAAATTAATGGAACTTTACAAAAAACATCAGACCCCAATGGAAAAGGAAACATAAAGATAATGGGTATTCCAGGAGATGAAGAGAGAAATAAATGATTTGAAACAGAGAGACCCTATTCAAAGAAATAATAGCTGAGAATTTCTCAAACCTAAGAAAAGAATTAAACATGCATATCCAGGAAGAAGAAATAACACCCAAATTTCTTAATGTAAAATGACTTTCACCAAGACAACATTTTTAAATTACCAAAAATCAAAGATAAAGAGAAATTATTAAAGGCTGCTAAGGGAAAGAAGGATGCAACGTAGAAAGGCATTCTGATTAAACTTTCATTAAATTTCTCAGCAGGTACCCTGAAGGCTAGAGGAGAGTGGAATGGCAATCCTAAAAGACAAAAACTGACAGCCAAGAATACTCTGTCCTGCAAAATTATTATTCAAATATGAGGGGAAAATATAGGATTTCCAGACAAACAAAAGTTAATGGAGCTTACACCCAAACAAACCTGTCGAAAATATTTGAAAATATTTCCCTGCATGAAAATAAAAAAATTAAAACAAAAAATACTGAGCCAGGTAATAAATAGTGATATGGAACCAGAAGTATAAGTGAGAATAATACTAGATAACAATAAAGCATTACAGACAAAAGGACAAAAATCTATATACCCAAATGAAGATGAGTCTGTACCAGCATATAAAGGACTATTTCAGATATATTAAGTTTGATATAACCCTCATGATAACAATCAAACAAAAATCTAGAATAAAGATACTTAGAAGTAACTATGAACCACAGGGAAAGTCACCTAAGCAAAAAAGCAGATAAAAGTACATGGGGAAAAATAAAAAACAAAAAAGATTAAAAAAAAAAACACCAATGACTAGAATGGCAATAAATCAGCCTCATATTTAATATTTTTTCAAGAAAATAAATCAAATGAATCTAAGATCAGGCAGAACTATGAAAGAGTCCAAATAACCAAAACAATCCTGAAAGAAAAGAAGAAAAAAAAACTCACTTCAAACTATATCACACAATTATAAAAATCAAAACATTATGGTATTTGAACAAAAACATAAATGCAGATGGTTGTAATTTAATAGAAAGGCTAGAAATAAACCCATACAAATATGGGCAGTTAACCTTTGGCATAGTAGTCACAAACACAGAGAAAGTAAACTGTCTTTCCAAATTGTGTGGGAAAACATGGACAGCCAGAGAGAGAGGGAAAGATAGAGAGGAGAGAAAGAGTAGAGAGAGAGAGAGAGAAGGAGGAGGAGTAAGAGGGAGAAGGAAAGAAAGAGGAGAAAGACATTGTATCATTAACTCCATACACAAAAATTGATTCAAATGGGTTAAATACTTACATATAAGACATAAAATACATTTATATGTTGATATACCTATATATGAGATACTCTTCTAGGCATCAACCCCAGATATGTGTTTGCAGATGCAATTCAAAAGCAAAATAAACCAATGGAACTACATCAAACTTAAAAGCTTATTGCATAGCAAAATAAACCATCACAAAAATAAAAAGGTAACCTCAGACTGGGAGAAGACATTTGCACATCACACATCTGACAATAAGTAAATATATAAATACACAAAGAACTCATGCAACTCAACAACAAAACCACCAAATCATAACATGGACTGAAGACCTAAATAAACACTTCTCTAAGAACATACAGATGGCATACAAGCACATGGAAACAATGCTCAACATCACTTACTACAAGGGAGATACAAATCAAAACCACAGTATATTACCCATACCCTGTGAGTATGGTCTGTATCAGAAAGAATAGAAACAGCAGATTTGGGCAAGGGTGCAGAGAGAAAGGAATACTCATCCACTGTTGTTGGGAGGATCATTGGTCATCCTCTGTAGAAAATTTTAGATTTATGCAACAGCTATGTTCATGGCAGCATTATTTACAATAGCCAAATCACAGAGCTAAATTGAATGTCCATCAACAGACAGTTGGATAAAGAAATTGGACCATGGACTGCTCCTCAACTATTATAAAAGATGAAAGAGTGTCTTTTAGCCAAAATTGGTTGGATCATTAGGTGATTATATTAAGTGAAATAAACAAGAAAATATAAGACAAGACAGTTGCTGGATGACTTCATTCTTTTGCAGACCACAAAGAAAACAAACTTGTAAAACACAACAAATAGTAATTCTTAGACTTCACAAATAAGATAATGGTTACCAGTGGGGATGGGGAAGAGGAGATGCTTTGGTGTAGGGTGAGTGTAACGTGAACTTAGGAAGATGTGAAGTTATAATTACAAAATTATATAGTTGTGCAAACGATTGACAAATCAATAAAGCTGGGGTGAAAATAGTACTTTTAAAAAGCTCTCATTGGTTTCCTAAAATAAAATTAAGAGTATAAAGGGGCCTGTGATCAAAAAGCTTTCAGATTACTGCGAAAGTGAAAGACAGTGGCAAACCCTTCCTATTTGGAGCTTGGATCAAATCATCTGTAGGCAGCCCAGCAATTTTCACTCCTTCTGTGAGCTGCCACTGACCACAGGGGCTGGAGCACGGAAACTCATTTCCTAGAATCTCTAGCCAGGAGGGTTCCATATCAGATTCTGCCCAATAAGAAGCATTCTCACAAGATTTAGAAAATAAAACTCAAATTGTTCTTCCATGGCAGGTGTCAGGGCTTCGGCAGATATGAGATATTTTAGCAGCTCTAGATGTTCCTATAATCACCAATTGTAGTGATTCATGCAGTTGTGATTATTCCCAGTAGTTTCCTGTGGCTCCAGAAATGTCCTGACTCTCTGAAGTTAATGGCAACCTTTGTTTTCTTCCCATCCTTTCAACATGTTTGAGACACTCAAGATCCCCCATTTATATCCCCTTTTGTTTGGCGCACATAAGAGTTTTATTTTCCTGAACTAGCTCACTTTGTCTTTGGAGAATCAAAAGAGACCAAATGAACAAATAAATTATAAATAGTAAACCTTCTATGATAAAGTACCCAAAATAAATTAAAAGGGTACAATGGGCCCTCCCTGGTGGCGCAGCGGGTTAAAGCACAGCACTAGGAAGCTGAAGCCTCTTCCGCATGAGTTCAATCCCTGCCCCGGAGGTGACCACATGGAGCAGCAGACCTCTCCTGACCCGCCCGCTGCTCCCCTCAGCAGTGTACTTCGTTGATCTGCCATTTCTGCACCCCACTGTCTCTGGTGAACCCTCTCACCCTCCACATCTCTGTCCTGTACCTCAGTTCTGTACGAATAAATAAATAAATCTTTAAAAAAGAAAAAGGATGCAATGATATAAACTAAGAATAAAGCTTATGCTTTATGCTTAAAATGTATTCAAATGTTCTTTCATACGTGAGAGCTGTGTAGTCTGTTCATTAATGGTGATGCTTATATACCTTTGTTTTCTAAGAAGGTTTGTTTGTTTCTTATGATGCAAGGCAAGAGGAAATAAAGCTATCAAGTTGTATTGGAAAAATGGCATTGACTTTTAAGAAATTAATACCAGTGTTCCCTGTCACAATGATTGGTGAATATGTGTTATAAAATTGTACAGATGCTTAGCATATGGGAATGTTTTATATAGAAACTCTTGGAACCATAATTTAGAATCTTGTGACATAATAGCTGGATGTAAAGCACTGATTTGCTGATGTGATTAATAACAGCAAATTTCCCATTAACTTTTCTTTTAATTTCTGAAATTTTTTCTACTCATTAGCTCTTTTGGAAATATTGGCATAATTTAAGTCACATGCAACACAAATTCCAGTGATTGAAACAAAACTCTTAGAGTGCAGCAAAAAGATATACATCTTGGTATATGAAAAAAAAAATTTAAACCTTTGGCTAATGGGAGATATATGTAAATGTTTTTGAGTAACTCCTTGTTCTTTCCTAGAGATTACAAGTTCCTCTCTTCCCAATCTCACCCCTTAAAAGAGAATTTCCACCTTGAAACTTTTAGGAGAAGCTGTTTTTAAAGAAAGTGCATCACTTCGAAAGTACATTTCTTGCACTTTTAGCATGGGTTCTTATTGGAAAAGACCATATGCTGTAACAGGCAGAAATCTGGTGTCAGGCCTTCAGATAACTGTATTTTCACTTAACCAGCACAGTCTCTCTTTGTTTGGTGTCTGCTTTCCCAGGTTTCAGTTACCTGGGGTTAACTGCTGTGCAAAAATATGTACAATGAGATATTTTGAAAGTGAGAGAACAGATTCGCCTATCTTTTATTATAGTATGTTGTTATAAGTCTATGTTATTTCTAGTTGTTGTGCTTAAGAGATAAATTAAACTTTATCACAGGTATGCATCTGTGGGAAAAGTCATAGCATATATTAGGTTCGCAGCTCCCAGAGGTCTTGGAATGTATCTCCTGCAGTAAAGGAGAACTAGTTTAATTCACATCCTCTTTGTCAAACATACTTGAAAAACAGCCTTAAAGTTCAGGGGAATCTAATTCTATTGTACTCACAAGTAAATGCTACTCAATCTTGTTGAACCTCATTTTCCTACTCAGAGGAAAAAGGGTACAGATACCCTACCAGCTAGACTACAGCAGGTGTTAACCTGATAAATGAATGCTGTGGTTCAAGTGAGGCATGCCTTCTGTACAGTGCTCTGGATTTGAACAGAACCAGGGGATGGGGATGATTCTAAATATATAAAGAGAAGGTAAGGGACTCACTTTAGGGAGTAAACAACATGCATTCACACATTAGGTGGTGATAAGCATCATATATTGCAAAGTCAAAAAGAGCAAGCAAGTATCCTATTGGGGGAGCAGGAATTCATGGTGAGTAATAACTGAATAGGTATGTTTCATAGAAACTTAAAATAAATTTCATTAAATACAGCAGCCCTGCTCATTATAAGCTCACGTGTAAATAACTGATTTGTGGCAGAAAATAGAGAAAATATATTGCCCATGAGCCATTAAAATAATGACAGAATGCCATGTTGCCTGATTTCCCAAAATTTTGTGTCTCCTCTGACAGTATTATTTCTTTGACTCTGCAGCAATATAAAAGAATATGTTCTACACCACAACACTGGCTTAGAGTGTTCGGGGTTTGCTCCTCATGTGAACTTATAGATCTTTATCAATATTAATTGTGGAAGGTTTTTTTTTTCCAGAAGCATATTCAAAAACTGAAAGTACTAAGCAAAGATTGAAAAGAGAAATAGGAATGATGAGGCTTGAATTGCCAGTAAATAGATCAACACGTTGTGTGATTGATCTAGAAGGACAGGCAGTGAGAGCTGCAAGATGCCGTGCTCACCCGTAGAGACCGCTTAGTGGTCAAGAATGATAGAGACAGATAAGGGAACGGCCACTAGAGAAGATCGTATTGAATATGCTCTTGTCCTCCAGGTGGAGGAGCCACCCATATGGCAAATGACAAAAGTCAAAGGAACCAAGTTCCATTGCTTTTTCTTGGAGGCCCTCATGCTGGGATAAGAAGGAGCATGTCCCAGGCAATGGTCTGGAAAGAGCATTTGTTGTCAGGATGTAAGTTAGCATGGAGTCACCATCAGTGTCTACCTTGGTGTTCCTGTTAACACCTCCCAATTGACCCAAAGTGTCAGAGCATGTGACGGTCACAGGCAGCTCTATTTTGCTGAGTTTGCAGCTCCTGCAGGGACATGTGGCGTGCAGGGGTTGAGGGGTGGCTGGAACAGAAGCCAAAGCCCTGCAACCAGGCAGATAAGCTGAATCAACACCAGAGCACAATGGGGTCAGTGATGGCACAGCCTGTCACCCTTCTCTGTTGATACATCATCCAAGAGTCACCTGCATTCACTTCTCACTGTGGACAAAGGCACTATGGTAGTTTTATTTTCACCCCCACCTGTGTAAGATGACTTCAGTGTTCTTTTTTTCCTTGTGTTGGGGACTATTTTCTTAGCCCCTAGTGAAGCTATTTTTCTTTGCCCTAGTTAAGCTAGAAGTGGTGAACACCTTCAGGGATGCTACGTGAATCTCTAGGGAGCAGTCCAACCCTTTCCATTTCCCCGCGTTTGAGTTTCTCTATGTGTATGTGGGCTTTTCTAAAGAGACCCTTTGTCAGACAGGTCTTCTGAGTTAACTTAGTAATGACTGCTTTATTCTTTATTCCTCATGGTTTAGAGGAACCTCACATTGAGATAGATGTCTTTCCTATTTCTAGGAGCAAGTTCATGCCGACTGGAACTAAATGGACCTCAATGCCCTTTTATCTATCATATCACATCTCGTTTGGACATGTTGCTCTGTGGGAGTTTGAGGGATGGGAAATGAATGGCTGGTGATAGGAAACCTCCTTTGTGCTGATTTTAGGTCTTTAGGCAGTCTGGCCACCCATCACCATCTCTTGTATGGGCCGCCAGGGTTGCTTGTTTCTCCAGTGGAGCCCCCAAATCCCCCTCACCCATATGGCAAATGACACAAGTCAAAGGAACCAAGTTCCATTGCTTTTTCTTGGAGGCCCTCATGAGAAGGAGCATGTCTCAGGCAATGGTCTGGAAGAAGCATTTTTCCTTGCTTCTCAAGGAAATCTCATAAAAGTGGAACAGCGCCAATAGATGAACATTGAGGAGGGGTCAGAGACTAAATTTTTATAAAGCTAACGCTCAGAGCCTTTTCTGAAGGTGTTGCTATGGAAGCCAAAGACCATGTCTGGGTTTCACTGGGGGGTTGCGTTCCTGAGCAAGTGGAGTGTGATACCACCAGGGGGCAGTATGAAGCTGTGTCTATTACTCAGCATCTTTGTCTTGACCAAAGTCAAATCCAAACCTCACATTTTCTATCCCTACACAGGAGCTTCAAGAAAGCCAATAGGTGGCGTTCGTTCACGTTGTGGGAATGTTCAGAAAATTTGACAACATCATTTAGAGTAGGTTGGGTTCCCCCCGTTAAAAAACCAATACCAACTTTACTTTTACTAGGAGTATGTTGTTCATTTTGTCATCTGAAAACCATTTTTCACTGGTTTCACCTTTTGAAATAAAGTGTTATTTTAAATTCTATAATGTCCCTGCCTTAAACAGTAAAACAGAAAACTTGACTTCCTGTGTTTTGCCTCTAATCTCTTAAAATTTCAGAGTATGCAAGGGTGGCTGGGTATAACCGAGACAGAGTCATATTCAGGTTGATTTTGGTTCAGTTCTGGTCATATATCAAACACTGCCCTGGGCATGGTATGTCTCCTGCCCTCAAAAGAGGTCACAGTTGCCCGAAATAACAGAAGATTCACTTCTGTATGTTCCATTCAATTAGAAAAGTAAAAAGATGAAATACAATAGACTCATTTCTAAACTATCACGATTTAGGGAACCTCAAAATGTTCATAATCTCAGATTTTTGAGTAATGCCCATCAAGTGAATTTTCTAATCTCAAATCCATTACAGCTGATTATGGGATGTGTGTGTATGTGTGTCTATTCATATATGTTTTCTATATATATGTATGTGTGTATATAAAATGAAATTAGGGTAAATGTCTTCTTTATTGAGAGTATTTTTCCCTTCTTTGAAGTATTCGTATGTCCTAAGTAATGTTTTCTTAGAGCAACTTTGCTAATATATGTACAGGGGAATAGATAAAGTTTGAGATGATTGCAATCCAGGGACTGTCTCGTATAAATGTTGAGAAGTTTGGAGGATATTGAGTCTTTAATTGAAACAGCAATAAAATAATGTCACTATGTTATGAACCAGGTGCTACCTTCTTGCTGAATGTGTCTTCATTCTAATTAGTTAAACATCAAAATTAAGCCCTATTCTTTTGGCAAGGATAAGCATGTGGTTGAGTGCACTCAGCACACGATAGGGATTTAAAAATTCGGAATCCGGGTCCCTGGCCTATTATTGACTTTGGAAAGGCATGTAACCTTTGTTTCCTATTTCTCTGATGTAAAATTGAAGTAATAAAATGATCATCTCGCTGGGATGCTGTGATTAATGTCACAAATGATAGAAATATCATTACAAGTTCAAATTGGTATTGCAACATGTTGAAGCTAGCCCTATAAAGTGCATTTGTCCACTTCATGGAGAGGGAGACATCCGCCACCCTCTTTTGCCCTTTCCTCTGTGCTCTGAATTTGTCTAGAAAAATCTGAGGATGGAAGCCAGCCCTTCTTGTCTATATGTAACCATTTCAAAGATGTTTTGAAAGTGTCTTATATTTTTGATCTTCAGGAGGCAAAGACAAAGTTGACTTGCCAAAGTCAAGTTGTTGTGACTGTGTTTGCAGCTTTCTTGCCTCTGAGGTGAAGGGGAAGCTGTAGGGTTTGGAAAGCATTGGAGGGAGACTCTTTCTTTCTTTCTTTTTTGCATAGAAGAAATGGGGTGTAGGTGAGAGGATTCACCAGAGACAGAGAGGGGAGCAGACCAGGCAGCCTGACTGACATCCGCAGCTGAGGCAGGACAGGAGAGGTCTACTACACCATGTGGGTCAGCTCCCTGGCCAGGGAGCTAACTCAGGCCCTAGCAGTGACAACTCAGAGACTTAACCCATAGGCTACCAGGGAGACCTCGTACTTTATAAGAGAAGAGTTTGGATAGGTTTCTCCACACTCGACAATGAGTATGAAAGGGGGAACAAGACTGCTGTTTTCTTTTTCATGTACCAAAACAGCTGGCACAGGGCTTGGCACAAGTAGCCATGTAATCAGTGTTTGTTGAAGGAATGGTGTGAAAACAGCAGTTGTTCACTTGGAACTGCTAATAGCCACACAAAATAAATAGAAGCTATATTTTCTGTGAAAAAAATCTAAATAATAATCAGGAAATAATAGGGAGAAGTATGAATCGATTACATTTCCATTTACAGGTATTTAATACATTCAAAAATGAATTTATTTATTATTAAAGATTTATTTATTTATGTACACAAGGACTGGGGTACAGGTTAGAGCCACAGTGGTGGTGGGAGGATTCACCAGAGAGTGGGGAGCAAAACAGGCGGACTACTGAAGTACATTGCTGAGGGGAGCAGCAGGTGAGATAGGAGAGGTCTGCTGCACCATGTGGGTCACTTCCCTGACTGGAAATCAACTTGTGCGGAAGCGACTATGGCTAGCTTCATAGCGCTGTGTTCTAACCCACTGGGCCACTGGGGAGGGAAGGGAGCAGCCAAAATTGACTTTTAACTTTGATCTTCATTGTGTTTTTGGTTTTTGCTTTTCACATTGAAATTTTTATATATGCATGAGTGCCCAAAATCTAAAAAAATAAAAAGAAAGGGTGGTTAAAGCTTATATTGTGGTATTTCCTACTAAATCTAAATAACACCCGTGGGAAAATGTCATTTTAGTCAGGCAGATTTCATTTTTTGTTTACTCCTAAGCATCCAAAATATTTTAAGTTGCAAAAGTGTAAGGAGTAGATTGCCTTCAAAACCTACTGTTATTTCTTAGAATCCCTGTGTTGCTTGAGACAAAAAACAGTAGCTTAATTTAGTAGCTTAACCTTTTTCGAACTTAGAGGTGATTCCCAAGTCTCACCTACAAATGATTTGTACTGGGGTTTCAGCAGTTTGTTCTTTCAGTGTTCTTTTAGGAAGAAGTGTTCATGTTCAAGACTGTCTACCAACTTACTGAAAATTCTGTGATGAATGGAACAACGAACTTGCTATTGTTTAGGGAGAAGCATTATAGTATCTCAGATTACCATGTCCCCCAAAAATCTATGTTGAAGGAAATTATAGGCTATTGTTTGAAAGGAAATGTAGGCTTAAAGTCATTATCAAAAGAAATGCTTTTTAAAAATGACTTGGATCCATATCCATAAAGAGCTTTGCAAATCATTTTCATAATTACTTTGGCTAACGCATATTTGATGAAAAAAAATATTGTGAAAAATGCAGTGAAGTGTAAGTTGCTCTCCCATGTAATTAGTTTGTTCTGGGATCTCATTTTTATTACAAAAATAATTTGTGGTAGGTAGTTATAAAGGAGAGGCTCAAGCTGGAAGCCTTCAGGATATTTCCTATATGAAATCTTCTCTACCATGACAGTTCATTTTATTCTTTGGATTTCAAATACATGCTTTATAACTAATTCTAGACATACAGCTTGAACAGGCCCAGGCCCTCGACTGTCTGACCACATGTCTGTGGCATTCTATTCATGGGGGGTGGGGTGAGGCGGGATTAAAGGCTTTAAGCATCACTGACCATATATTTCTAAAAAGGCACTATTTCTGGGTCCTTTGCACCTTCTTGCTGCTCTCTCCTCCCAGAGCCAATTTGGTTACATGGGTGGTGTAGGTAGGGACTGGTGGAGGATGGAGCGTGGGGATGGAGTAGGGGGATGGAGTGGTGGGGGTATGTTCACAGCTGGGGTGATTCTGCTTTGAAGACTTTGACCAGTTCTGTTCATGGTTTCCTGAAGCCAGGAGAAAGGGGAGTGGGAGAGGTGGGAGTGCCTTCATTTCTTTCTAAAACCAGACTCTCTGCCAATGCTCTGGATCTCATCTGTTCTGACCCCCCAGGAATTTTTTCTCAACTATTTTAAATTTTATCCTTTATTTGACTCTTTCTCCTTTGGCTTCAAACATGAATAAGCTCATTTGTATTTTTAAAAAGACGGGGCTGGGGAGGGGGTGCTTAACCTGACCAATGTCTTCAAACAAATGTTCCTTCCCCAGTGCTTTTCTTTTTTTGTGACCCACTTCCTGACTTTTAAGTACTTTGCAGGCTGGTCTGATGCTGGAATGCCTTTATTTCTAAAATGTTCATTCAATAAAATCAAGCTTTAATACAGAAATGAACCCCAAGAGATGGGCTGATCTCAATGCATAACTTCAGGCATCAGTGACTATGCATTTTCCCCCAAAGAACCTATATCCAGGACCCTGTTTTTCTTTCTTATGTGTGCCTTCCTTTCCAGGCCAGTGTGATTACCTGGGAGGCAGTTGGAGGGAGAGCAGGGTTATGCCCATCCCTGGAGGAAATCCCAGCCAGAGGAGGTGCTGTGTTTTCACAAATCTTACGGTGTTTTCCACGCTCTTCAATCTCTCAACTATGTTTGATATGGTTGAAAGACCAGTTAGGTTACCATGACACTGTGTTCTGAATTTAATTCTGAACAACAAGAGAGAATTGGTTGGGGGAACTGGGCCCTTATAAAAGGTTTCTATGTTCTTGTGAATCAGCAAGGAACTTTCATAAACAGAGGGCCTTCACATTACATTGAAAATCCTTTAATTGTGTGAGCAAAAGCACAAATATGATTCCAGTAGAGAAAAGTTACTGACTTTTGTACTCAGAGCCGAGAACAAGTTCAAGATTTCAAGTCTGACTAAGGTTCTTTATTTAATTCTGGAAATTTTTCCAAGAGAAAAAGGAAGCACTGATTGAGTTCCAGTACAACAGGCAGCTTAGACATGTATTCAATTACGCAAATGTGAATCTCTAGCATTGGGATAGTTTGTTATTGTTCATATTTCTGTCATCAAATTAACCATTTCTACTTTTTTGCCATTTTCTACTTTTCATCTAGGAAAATACTGTGTTGCTTCTTAAAATGAGAATACTCATAATATGAATTGCATTGCTATATATATATTTGTCAGCGTTTGCTTTTTTATTCTGTTGGTTAATTTGCACCGGAGGATTCAAAGTTACAAGATGAAGGTTGTTACTTTCTCTGGGGAGAGTTCCTGACTGCAAGAAACAGAAATTGAGCTAGGCTAGAAACTGAGGCTTTGCAGATTTTGAACGGTTGAGCCCAGCTGGGCTTTGACAATGAAGAAGAAGGAACAGAGGACCAGGACAAACCACCATCTACTCTGGCCATTAAGGTCACTCGTGATCATTCTCTTTTCTTCAAGTGATTCCCCTGGGTGTAAAGTGGGGCTCAGATGCCCTCTCTGCCTAGTCCCTAGCCACCGGGATTCCTGAACAGTGATGGGAGAAAGGACTCTTAGCGTCCTTCCTTTAGAATATGAGATCAGGTTCTGCCCACAAGTCTATACACTGGAGAGTATTCCCCAAAGTTCCCAAAGCACAGTTATAGGATTGGTTAGCATAGGGTAGTAATTTTTAGGATCGTGTACTTTTTTTTTTAAAGATTTATTTTATTTATTTATTCATACAGAACTGGGGTACAGGCCAGAGATGCAGAGGGTGAGAGGATTCACCAGAGTCAGAGTGGGGAGCAAAAAGACAGATCATCAAGGTACACTGTTGAGGGGAGCAGCGGGTGGGTCAGGAGAGGTCTGCCACGCCATGTGGGTCTCCTCCGGGGCAGGAGGGGATCAAACTCATGCGGAAGTGGCTTTAGCTTCTTAGTGCCTTCCTTTAACCCGCCACCAGGGAGGGCCCGGATTGTGTACTTTTAAATCCCCTTTGCACAGGTAGCATCAGGCAATGAGAAATACAATTGTAGGACTCCAACTGTTGTAGCATCTGATGTCATTTCTCTGGCCTCACAAAATCTCCCCAGAGAAAGTAACAACCTTCATCTTGTTCCTTTAAATCCTGATATGTGTTTTACATTAAACCAGAAATAGCTAGCAAAGGGTTATTTAAAGACTTTATTAATAGGAGCTTAATTAACAATGCCCCCTTAATTTTACACTTTTTAAATAATACTTTGTAACTCCGAATATCATCAACTATTTCACACATAGGAGAAAACTCATCTTACATTTCACATTCTACCTAGTTGTACAACCAGTTCGGATTTCAGTGAACCAGAGAGACAGATCCTGTTGCAAAAAAAAAAAAAAATGGGCATTTCACATTCGCTTTTCTCATACAGATGATGCTTGCACGCGATATCCACTCATTATTAACCAGGCTACTTTCCATAATTCTACTTCTAGTGGTTAGTAGCCAAAAAGTGAAATAAAATTTTACTCATCAGACAGTACCTTTAATCTTCATATCCCAAAGTCTTTACATTTTAAAGTAATTGGGAATTAGCTGATTTGAAGTTAATATTTGCAAAGCAAACTCTGGTTTCTAAAACCTTACAAACTATGTAGCAATATTCAAAATATTTTAGGACCTTTTAATTTATTCCAAAGTAAGATTTTCAGAAAACACTCACTACTTTTAAAGCATTGAATTTTTTTTTAAAGATTCCTTTAGTTATGCATACAGAACTGAGGTATAGGCCAGAGGCTCAGGGGCAGTGAGAGGATTCACCAGAGACAAAGTGGGGAACAGAACAGGCAGATCAATGAAGTACACTGCTGAGGGAAGCAGCGGGTAGGTCAGGAGAGGTCTGCCGCGCCATGTGGATTACCTCCCGGGCAGGGGGATAGAACTGCTGAAGTTGCTTTAGCTTCTTAGTGCTGTGCTTTAACCTGCTGTGCTACCAGGGAGGGCCTGGAATTCAATATTTAACAACCAAATTATTGCAGATGTTCTTCTTTCATTATAAAGAAGCCCATCAAGCACTTCCACATAGCCAATTTTACTAGTGTATCTGAAGTTACTCTGAGTAAAAGTAATAAAACTGTATCTATTTGAAAATATATTACAGCATACTTTTTATTTACTTGTGCCAATCAATCTGAATTTACTAGATTTGACCCTAAGAGAACCTTACCTTAAAGTAGCAGTGGTGGATCATGTTTTGGGTCTACTATTACAAAAGTGGTCCTAGTCATAGGTGTCTGGAAGGATCAGCCACATCTGGGGTGGATCTAGGATGCAGGGGCTAGTACCTCTAGCAAGATGGGGAGTGAAAACCATCAGACAAAGTAAGAAAGACTGTGAAGCAGTCAATCAAGGACATTGCCAGTTGACGAAAGGGGATATTATCCCTTCCCCTAACCATCCTCTGGGCTCTCCCTTGGTCCCAGATGAGGAGAGTATATCTCAGGAAGGGGCCTGGCCTACTTGACAGTCCAGTGGAAGATACCCAGGGCAGGGGATGGGTTCAGCAATGGGGAGAACCATTCAGCTATCCCCCACTCAGTCTCTGGGCTCCAAGGATTGTGTGTTCCTGCCTGGAGGAGCCATGGAAGACCCCACCCACCTCCCTGCCATGTGGCCTCCAGCCCTCCGTTCTTGAAAGGAATTATCAGTGACCACTGTGAGTTCAGTCTGTCCAGTGGCTTCATCTCTGGGGAGGTAACCAAAAGACAGGCCTAGAGCCAGGGCTATTGCTGGTGCCTACTTCCCCACACTGTGGGGGAGATACTGCACCTCCAGACTCATCGCTGCCTTTTTAGCAGAAATGAGAGTGCAAAAAGGTCAGCAGAGGAGATTTTTAAAAGCCTGCAGAAAGCTATAGACGACGACTAGACCAAATGGAGGACTGAATTGGTGACCTTGAGTCTCAGAATACACAAAAGAGCCAGCTGGGGAAGAAAAAGAAATACTAAGAAAAATCCCATTTAATTGAAAAGATGCATGTACTCCTGTGTTCATTGCAGCACTGTTTACTATGGCCAAGTTATGGAAACAATCTGAGTGCCTAAGGACAGAGGAATGGATTAGAAAAATGTGGTAGAAAAATGGAATGCTACTCAGCTTTAAAGGAAAAAAAAAGGAATTCTTGTTATTTGCAATAGCTTGGATGAAACTAGAGAGAATAATAATAATGCTAAGTGAAAAAAGCCGAGGGCAAATATCACACGGGTTCACTTATATGTAGAATATGAAGAAACGGCACAGAATCAGTCAAAACCAAACTAGTAGAAATCCTTGACTTCTGACTGCAAAACTGAGCCAATTAGAAGGAGAGTGTAATGGGATGGGAGTGGGGAAGAGAAGGGGCCCAATGGAACATGGAGGATTGCTGGGGCTTTGATGGAGAGCATAGTGTGAAAACATACAATTGTTGGGCCCTCCCTGGTGGTGCAACAAGTTAAAGCACAGCACTATGAAATTCTCTGCAGCCATTGCAGCACAGGTTCGATCCCCAGCCAGGGAGGTCCCACATGGCACAGCAGACCTCTCCTGACCTGCTACCCCCCTCAGCAGTGTACTTCATCAGTTGGCCTGTTCTGCTTCCCACTCTGTCTCTGGTGAACCCTCTCAACCGCTGCACCTCTGGATTGCTGTATTGTACCCCTGTTCTTGTATGCATAAAAGTAAAAAAAAAAAATTCTAAGAAAAAAGAGAAAGTTTTAAAAAAAAGAAAATATGCAATTGTAGAGGCTTCATACTATAATTCCTAAAAATGAAATAATAGTAGTACTTCCAGCAATACCCAGTGACCACAAATAATTTAGGATGTATTTCCTATGCTGTTGAGCATCTACTCTGTTCATGCACAATTTAATTTGCCTACTTTCTCACTCATAGCTTGCTCCTATTGCCAATCTTATCTTTTACGTTCAGTGGTATGAATAAAAGAAAGAAAAGAGTAAAATGGCAGCCATGAGGCAAGTATTTCTGGGAAGCCTGACAAATGTTTAGATGAGGGAAGGAATTGGCCAACTTCTGGAGGAAGGCAGAGCTGTGAGCCTGGAAATAGTGAGGCTGGGAGGTGGGGTGAGATGTCAGAACAGGATGGTTGGATGATGGGAACTCAAGGAACAGTGGGAGATGGCAGTAAACTGATTTACATAGGACAACAAACTATTGCAGGTATAGAAAGAGGATAGCCGTTAGTAGATTGACATGGGTCGCAGATAAGAATCTGCCACTTACTGTGTGATTGTGAGCAAGCTTTTTAACCTCTCTGAGCCTCCCCAAGTGTAACGTGAAACTAATTATGCCTCACTCAGGGCTGCCAGGTTGCTTACGTGAGCTATGTATGGAGAGCAATGCTTCGCAGGCATGTAACCTAGTTATCATTTTTTCTTATTCATGCATTCAAGAACTAGGGTACAGTCCAGAGGTGTTGGGGGGTGGTGGTGAGAGGATTCATCAGATACAGAGTGGGGAGCCAGTACAGGGAGACTGACTGAAATACACTGCTGAGGGGAGCAACAGACAAGACAGGAGAGGCCTGCAGTGCCAGTAGGTCACCTCCCTGGCCAGGGATTGAACTCATGCTGCAATGGCTGTGGGAAGATTCAAAGTGCTGTGCTTTCATCCATTGCATCACCAGGGAGGGCCATTATCATTATTCTTAAGAAAATAATCAAATAGCTATGTTGAAAATATTTCATTTAGTAAAATACTCACTCCATTGTCTGGTCAGTGGGTTAATGAAAGTGGGAGAATTCCAGAATATGAAGACTGAGTCACCTTGACTCAAATCCTGGGCTCATGACACAAATATAATTTTTAATTTGCTAACTCCTTTTCTTGTGAGTAATGAAGAAGCAATTCTACTTTTCTTAGAGAGTTGTGGGCTTAGGAAGTTACCTTATTAAAGTGCCAAGTAGTTGGCATAGTGGTTTTCAATTTTCAGCATTTCATTCTTTTTGTCTTTGGTGAGTGGGGTAAATGTCATCACAAGTATTGAACAAGGAAAGAACACAAAGTAAGAACACACATAAAGCGTCATGATGGATTAATAATTGGTATATAATTAGCAAAACTAAGGGGACCTTTTCTAGTATAATCGTATTCATAATTAATTGAACTTAGTACAAGAAACAATCGAAATTGTATGGACATAGTCAATATTTTAAGTTTAGTAACATGGCTATTTCAGAGTCAACATTCAATATGTTTGTGATATATTTTAATTATGACATGGTTCAATATTTAATAATGGTGATTTTAGGGTCTATACTCAAAACTGACATATTTGTGGCACATTTTAATAGTGTTTGATGATTTTCTGTCATAGCGTCAGCCTTGATTTCCTTTCCACTTAGAATGTGTCACTCAGAACCTCAAGAAGTATTGCTGGAAACAAATTTCTATTTGGGGAAATGTTATTCTAAAGAGTTGTACTATTTTGTGTA
This sequence comes from Condylura cristata, assembly GCF_000260355.1. Classification (NCBI taxonomy): domain Eukaryota; kingdom Metazoa; phylum Chordata; class Mammalia; order Eulipotyphla; family Talpidae; genus Condylura; species Condylura cristata. Next base: position 24,652,924 of record NW_004567131.1, read on the forward strand.
TACCCAATTCATTGAATCATTCAACTCACCATAGCTTCCAGCAACACAGAGATGGCTGATGCTAGTGGTAAATCATAATGTTAAGTTCAGTTTTCTGGGACTGCTCACTAATCCTGAAATTCTCCTCTAAAGATGAGATGACTTGGCCTTTTCCACAATTTTGAAATCTTTATGCTGATCAAATCAGTTTCTTGCCCCAGCCTCCCCATGCCCACAACCTTCCCCAACCCCATGATTATTTTCCACTTGACATGCTGTTGCAATTCAGACATCTCTGTGCAGTTCAAATGAGAGAGTAATCACACTCGCTAACAAAGGAGCAGAGAGACCAGTGGGAGGGGAATTCAGATTTTCATTCAGTTTCTCTGCTTCTCCATTGGCCTGCTTCTCCATTGGCCTCTCCTGATTTCCTTCTGTTCCTAACAACATAAGCCTGCTCTTATTTTTATGGTTGGTCTAGTTCAATGAAATTACCTACCTTTGTTGTGTTCAGCTAATCTTTTGTGAAAACCAGAAATTAAACCTCTAAGTTTGGGTACTTTCTGCAAAGGCGTGTATGATTACGAGGTTTTCTGTTCTACACATCATATATGCATTTTACTCTTTGTTTTTACCTGTGTGCTTTAATCAGCATGGACTTCTAATTACTCAGCAGCTCCTTGGTGAAAACAAAGACATTATCATTTATTTTTTTCAGGCGGAGAGAATAAGGCCCTAAATTTGTGCTGATTGCATTGTGCACTCTCTGTGTCCTGGAGACAGATTTGGAGTCCTAGTCCAGAGCCCCAGGGAATCATCCAAAAAGACCACACTGCGGATCAGTGGAGTACTCCTTTCTTTCTTTCTAGGTAAGGTCTATCTTTTTATTAAATCCTAAAATGAGCATTCATCTTCTTGACAGTGAATGAATTATAAACTCCAGACCTAGCTATAAAACTTGACTTCTGGTAATGCCTTCCCTGAACCTAGTGGAACAATATATCTGAGTTGAACCAGGTGATCAAACGCTACTGTGTATTCATTCTGCTAGGCAGCTGTTTTGTCTTCTTAGCTGGACCTGTCATTGATGCATGTGTTATTTTTCAGACCGAGTTTTATATTCACTTGTATGTTTGACTTTGTGTTCAGACTCTGGCTGGTCATCATAATGACAAAAGAATATGAGAATCTTCAAAGAGCATGAGCCTTTGGCAAACAATATGTGGACCTGTGTAGGTATCTGATGATTTCTGTATACCAATACATTTTTGATGGATCTAACATGGGAGTCAGTAATAGGACCACTCAGAATATGGCTTTGACCAAAGTCAGGATCCCACAAAAGTAGCAAAGTTTCAGGGACACTCTTTAGTTTTGTCTACTGCAGGTGGACTTGAGTATCTGGAACGGTCAGTGGCCAATGTGACTGCCAGATTCTGATCCAAAATCCACTTTATATTAGTTCCACACTTTATTCTCATAAAAGGAGTTTCCATTCTGACTTTTCTCCATTACAGTGGTTTCATACATCCTCATATTCTGACATATATTGTCAAATTATCATAAGTGGTCCGGGAAGATAGGAAGAAGGACAGGACAATCTTTCTTCCACTTGGATTTTGCTTAAGCGAGCAGTGTTAGTCAGCATTCACTCACAGCAGGGTACCTACTGATCTGAGAAATATTGCAAACGTTATGGAATTTAGCATAAACAACCTCAGATTGGGAATTCATATGTTTGCAACAGCTCTGCTGCCGGAAGTTTACTGCACATTGTGAGAGTCAGAATAGCTTCTGACTTCAAGGCACCAGAGGGTGTTTTCCCTGCTCTCTGTGAAGTGACGGTGTTGGTGGAACACGATCGTAAGAGAGAAGGCATGTGGATGCTGGATTTTGTGCTGCTAGAGAGCTGCGTAGAGGTCCTATTTACTTTCAGCCAGAAGCTAAATTGGCCTCAGAAAGGGAGTTCAGGAGTCCTCTTGGCTTCTGGTGATTTACTCCGATTCCCTTTGTAAGCATATGGAGCCAATTTTCTACTGTCTCTATAAATACTGTTGTGTCTGTCTTTCTGCCAAACCAGCTACCTTTCTCACCCCAGGGAGAAGCCAGAGATCAGACATTCCTACACTACAGCCCCATTAGACACCATAAGGGGAGGGAACAGACTTGGCAGTCAAAATGATGTGTGTATTGGAATCTTGAAAGAGCCAGGCTAAACTTAGAGTCAGTGGGCTCCCATAAATAACCTGTGTTCCTCTCTCTTTGTGTGGTTTATACTGGAATGCCTTTCTCTTTAGAGTTGTACAAGCAGCCAGAGATCAAAGAGTCAACCGTTTATGGATGCATAGTTCATTACAAAGTCATCTTGCTCAGCAGGAGAACTCTGGCAAAAGCACTAATAATTTTCTATCATTACTGTTTTGTTGCATGGATTGGGATGGGGGCATTAAAAGGACTTGCAGCTACTTTAAATAACTTTAAAAATATAAAGATGTAAATTTACTTTCAAAGGAGAGTTAAAGCTTAACTGGCATTTTTTAAGGGTATGGAATGTGGTAGGAGGAGAGAGGAAGTAAAGAAATTGACCCATTACCACATGGAATGTGCTTCAAGAAGAATAATAGAAGCCAGAACAATATTCTGTATAATTGACTTACTCTTGAGTAAGCATTATGAGAGCCTTTGATAAGCAGAGCAGAACACATACAGGGATTTTTTTTAAGCCCAAACTAGATAATGTATTTGAAAAACAAGGTTTGAACTACTTTGCTAGAATGCAAAGTAAATGTGTTTCAAATTATAGCAGTTGGTGATGCTAGCAACCCCGAGATTGTGAAGGATCACAATGATACAAAGTAATAGCTACTATTTATTCACTATCTGCTGTGTGCTGCCTGCTCCGCAGTGTGGTGATACCTTTTAATCCTCGCCACCATGCACAAGGAGGTATTATTATCCCTGTTTCACACACAGCAAAGCTGGACTCCTCAAAGTTGAAGTGCTTCGCTCAAGGTCGTGCAGGCAGGAAATGGTGAGCTCTGGATTTGAGCTAAGCTCTGGAATGTAGCAGGAAGGACTACCGTGTTGCCTGCAGTTAGTCTGTCTGACTCCTAACTCCTCCGCTGGCCTTGGCTGCAGAAGTCCCAGCTCTTTTGTTTTCTGAGTTGAGGAGCTTTGCCTCCAACCTGTGATTTTAGCTGGGCAGGTTGGCACAGTCTCCAAGCCCCACTCCTTTGCATTCCATTTCTCTGCCCACACATTCCCATTCTGGCTTCTAGAATTGCCAGTGACCACACACATTATCCCAATGTGTGATTTTAAAAAGTGCTTCAGAAAAATATTTTCTTATCTATTACCCATTTCAGGAGTAATGGAGTACCTTGTTAGACGTTTTGTTTAATTTGTGTATGGTATGTAGAATACTCCCTTTAAAAGAAAACCAAGGCACTAAGTGAGTCTGTCTGAGTGAGTGCCTGGTCCACATCTTCTGTATAGATGCTGGGGTCATATATCTTACAGAAAGAACTCCTGGCCCAGGCTTATCATTACAGCGACAGTGGAAGATGCATTTCCTCTTGTATTATTTTAACAGGAGTCATAGTCTACGGTTGCATACTTTATGATGCTTCCATTTTAATTAAAAAAAACTTTATGGTATAAATCTTTAGACATGGAGTAGTACAAAGACGTCAATGATTAGAGTCAATGAAATCTTGATGACTGTGGAATCCTTGGCGGTCTTTGTTCTTGTCACAGATAGAACCTGCATCACAGGGACACCACAGGATTAAATAGTTACAGTGACTGAAGGGCTGTGACTGCAAGGCAGATATGGTAACAGAGCAAATCTGCACCCACCTCTGCTCTTGTATAAGAAGTGAAGTGGAAGAATAGTAGCCCAAGAACTGGACCTCACCACTTATTCCCAACTGAATGCTCTACACAAAAAATAGGACAGGTGAGAAAGTGTCAGTGGCAAAAGAAAACTCCTGAGCGTAGCCCTGCATCTTGGAGCTTCCTCCTTGATAGACCGATCTTCCCAAATAAAAGAATAGCCTTTCCTGAGACTGGGAGAAGGTGCTTTTGAGCATAAGCTCTCCCTTCATCATTGCTTTTCTTGCAATATGGTTGTTAGTCTGTAAACAAGAACTTGGTTTTCTGAATTTTCAGCTTTTAGTTCCCAGGCAAATGAACCCTCACCTCAGAAGGAGGATTGATAACAAAACTACAGCACTCCATTTTGTCGCCTTGTTCTTATCAGTGATTTTACCTTTTGTTCAACTTCAGGCTGCTTAAAAATAGTTTTAAAACGTCAGAAACAAAAGCCAAGAATAGATCAATTCTTTTTTACCAATTTAATTGAAAAGCAGTTGAGAGCATTATTCAAAATCCTGGGGAACTTGCCATCTCCAAGTTTTCTTGAAATATTTCACACGTGCAGTGTAAGAAATTGTGAGTCAGCCTTCTCCAACCCTGACTTTCAGAGTTGCAGACATCATCTGCCAGGCAGCACATATGTTCTTAGTTCTAAGAGAGGAAGAAAACACATTTGCTGAAAAGAAATGGAAACTTTAAAACCAGTCGAGTTGTAATAAAGACACTTTGCATTTTGCTAACTTCTTTTCCCCTCTGGTGCTTGACTGCTTTCCTGAGCAGTCTCCCTTCCTGGGATGTGGGTTTCAGGTGGACTTGGAGGGGTCAGGAAGTGTAAAATGAATGAAAGACGGGATTGTGATGCAGAAACAAAATGATAGTGACCATTTCTTGAACGCAAGACACTCAAAGAATGTAAATCCACTCTCATTATGACTTGTAACAATTCAATGCAATAATAAACTGATTAATAAACTGTAGTCGACAGTAGAGACATGGCCACAGCAAGCTAATTCACCTGGTCAAGATCACATGGCACAGCCAGCCAGGCAGAAGTGAATAATAAAGCCTCTGAAAGCAGCATTGCATGTGGTACTTCTGGATCACTGCAAAGACATTTTCCTCAACAAAGCAGAGTCCCCTACCATCTGAAAGGGCAGACTGCCCGCAAATCCCATTGTCTCAATGTTAACGCTGTAGGAACCAAATTCAAGCAAGTCCTGAAGCAAAAGAAATCAAATCCAGGGCAAGCGAAATTCTTAGTGCTCTACTTAAGAAATGTTGAAGTCCTTCATAATGCCTGTCCTTCTTCACCACTCATTGAAGCAATCCTGTTCTTTAGTAATTGCTATTTGGTTGTTCTTTTGGGTTGTCAGTTGGCATAATTTTATTCATTAAAATATGTAAGTAAACATTGTTGTGAGGGAAGAGTCATGTCAGCTTGCGTAACAGAACAAAGACTACTAAACCGGCATTTCTCCCATAACATTTGAGTGGATGTTTTATGTGGGTCCCCCCCTCCAAGTATCCAATGGCATGATTCTATGTTCAGAAAAGATTGACAGTGACATTTTATTTGGCCAAAAGGAAAAGAAATAAAGATTTCTACATTTAACAAAACCCAAAAGCAACCTGAAAAACACTTTGAAAACTTATTTCCATTTTGCAATCTAAAGCAGACCTAAGGTGTTTTTGCAGATAGATGATGCCAATTGCAATTCCACTGGGAGTCCTTGTGAAAGGACTTTTTCAGGACTCATCATCACAAAGCACGTTGAAACACGGTTTTAAACTCCCATTGAGGCAGGTCACGATGTAATCCTAAAGAGAAAACCAAGCCAGGTAAACCCAGGAACTTGGCTCCAGGTCAAATCTCACAATTTGAAATCCCAGCCCAAATCCCTGGAAGTCCTCTAAACCCTTCCTCAACACTGTTATCAACCTTGCGGCTTCCTTGATCCTGCTAAAACTCAGCCAGGTAGTGAAAGCTCAATGAGTGCCATTTTGCATAAAACTGGCAGGCATGATAAAGAGAGAACAATGAGAAAGTAATTCCTGAGTCATAGACAACCCAGGTGGGATGGGAAAAGAGTTCTCTCTTCCCTCAGAATTTACAGGGGGCATTCTCCCTCATGCCTCTGAATAAGGATTCCCCTAAGACAATACTGATCCCTGTTTAGTTATTTGAACCCTGCTGGCATGCGTTGTTTTAGAATGTCTGAACTTTCACAGGAAACTGGATTAAAATGCCTGTTATGATGAATTGTAACTTAGAGGTACTTTGTAGAGACAAGAGAATACTGAGGTTTTTAAACACAGTTTTAACAAAAATTTTAACTTTGGCTGGATTAAGCCACACCTGATTCCACATGCCTCAGTCAGTAGAAAATGGCCCTTTCAAAAAATAAAACTTTTTTTTATTACTGATCTTAACCTAGCCCATATGATTTAAACATGGTATATCCTCATGATTCTGTATTTGCAGACGTACCTACTCATTAAAATTTACATTAAATCCAATTTAGCATGTTTTTGTGATTATTGACAGACAGTTGCAGAGCTAAAAGAACTTCAGTTGTTCCAAATGAACATACATTTCCAGATGAGGTAAAAAAGGTGATTCTGCCTCTCGCTTCAGCTCCTCCTATATAAACGTACGTTCATGTTTATTTAGTACCACACTGTTCAGATTTTTGTGCTGTTTGTTGGTGATTTCACAGTCCAAAATGACCTGCAAGCACAGTTTTCTAGACACAAAGGTATGTTACCTGAAACTGCAGATAGTACCAAGCCCTATGTATTAAGATATTTATCTTCTTATACATACATGCTTATGACAAAGTTAAATTTAAATGAAGCACAGTAAGAAATTAACAATAATAAAAATAGAAAAGTTATAGCAATGTCCTGTAATAAAAGTTACATGAAATGGTCTCTTTCTCATGGCTAAGGTGGGAGATTCTTGTATTAGATAAATACACTCAGTTCTGATTATAGCAGTGTTAGCTGTGCTGTGAACTCCATGTTAGCAAGTCAACACTCTATATTAAATAAGACATCCTTAAACAGAAACATAGATAAAACAAGTTTGAATATTGATGGCTTGACAGCAGTGTTGTGACCAGAAATGCACAAGAAAAGTATGCTGCATTTCCCCTCGGAGTAGTGGTTCTGATGTCATCTTTTGAGTTCGGGGTTCTTGGGTTCACTCTGGGAAAGGTTTCACCAGAGCTCCCCTTTCAGCGGCACACAGCGAGATTCTTCATGAGACAGAGACAGTTATATTTGAAGAGTAAGTAAGTTTATTAGAAAGAGACAAGACAGGAAAAGACACTTGCATAGGTGCAAGTGGGCAGGAAGAGCTGCCCCGAGAGGGACAGGCTTGCAGAGGGAAAGGCCTGCGTAGCTGCAGGCAGATGGCCTAAGGAGAGCGGCCTCCCCTGAGGGAGGTCAGTGAGGAGAAGACCCGGCATGGTCACGGGCAGGCAAGGAGGCTGCTGCCTGCAGAGAGAGAGAGTGGGTGGAAAGAAACACCTGCATAGTCACAGGTGGGCAGTGGAACAGCTGCTGGTGGAGAGATGCCCCGATATAGACAGCTTCTCTTTGGGAGAGGCTCACAAGGTAGAACTTGAGAGGACTGGAGATTTCCTGATGAGCTTTCCTGTCTCCATGTCCTTGTCTTTCACTTCTTGGGTTTGAGTTTCAGGCACAGCCCCAACAGTCTCTTATCTGCTGGAGCCTCTTGGAGACATCCAGGCATCCCGGGCATCCCAGACATCCTGGACATTGGGCTCTGGTGCCTGAGGACCTTGGTTTTATGGCAGCATCAATTGCTTCACTAGCCCCTTCTATCTTGTGATGCCTCCCCTACATTCCTTCATCCATCAGCTCAGTATTTGCCAATTCATTTTCCACATGGGCATTCTAGAATACAACTACACATGAGGAGAACTGACTGCATTTAATTGAAAACTCTGTCACCTGCTAACTTTAGTGGCTCCGTCGTGTGCAAATAATCTTTACTTTATCATCTCAAATGTAACTCAGAATTGCCCTACATGTTTTGGATAAATCAGGAGTTGAGCGGACTGGATGAGAATCCAGTAAGTTTTACACATGAGGCAAAGGAAGGGAAGGTAGGGGGAAGAGGGAAGCTTAACCTTGAGTCATGCCAATGATAGTCATAGAGTAGGGAGATGGAGGTAGAGAAAGAAGCTGAAAAGAGAAACTTTAGAAGTAGAGGGAGGGATGGGTGTGTTCATAGTGAAACTGAGTCAGTACCTAATATAATGCTATTCCTCTGAGATAGAACAGGGAAATTAATGTGTATAAAATGTCATCTGTTATATGATCTTGAGAGAAGGAAGTAAAGTTCAACACTAAACACAATGCCATCAATGTTATGTAAATTGAGCTTTGTTTGTTTGTTTTTCCTGCCTCATATAAGGTCAGGACTTTGGTTTCATGGTTACCCAGAAAAGACAATTTTGGCTTTAGATAATAGCATTTGTAGAAATGATTTCCTTACATGCACTTAAGCTAATGGAATTTAACAACCTATTTAATGTGCGATGGAAAGAGAATTTTTACTAGGTAACTTAGAGAAACTGTGGTCTCGTATTCATGCAAAAGGTAATTTATTTTATAGGCAGAATCTAGAGTTTACAGCTTGAAATAAACAAATCATTGCTTTAAACGGTGAAGGAGAAAGTACACTACTTCAAAAATAATTGCTTGTTTACATGAATTTGCTTGTTGGAAACAAAAGACTGAAAGGAGAGCTGCTCTATCATTATCCTGTTGAGAAAAATATACATGGGGACCTAAAGCAGTGAAGAGAATTTCCCATAATTCCATGTGGACATGATAAATTGTACCATTTTGCCACTTAATGGTATATTAGATCAATACAGCGTCCAGATCATGAGCTTCCGTTAGAAACTTCAAGTCTCAGGGAAAAGCATTTTTTAATATTTCAAGATTCTCAAAACTTTAGGAAAAGTCAGCACTGATGAAATATAGCCAAGTTCTATCTTCACACATGAAAATGTACTATTTTTTTTCTACGGGCTTGAAAATCATTTTGAGTACTCAGGGTTTTGTTAAATAGTGCTAAAACCATATTGAGCCACAACCAGGGAGTAACAGCCATGGCTGACTAATTTTTTTTTAATTAAGCAAAATAAGGCACTTAAAATATATAAAACAAAAATTTATACACATTTTTAGTACTAGCTATTGTAATTATATTGCTATTACTATGAGCAACATATTCTGGGCAGGGGCTGGTCTTAAATTACTATAGAATATCAAAGTTGTCCTTAAAAAGTATTATTTTCATTTCACTAACTATATTATCTAAGACCGCGTCACTTTTGCAAACTCCAGAAACAACAAAGTAAAAAATAGAAAATAATGAGGCAAAAGAGAATTTTTGAAGGCTGCAAAAACCACTTTCCTGAACCCTCTGAGAAATTTCTCATCAACGACTGCAGTGATTTTGTTGGTCTGCATTTGTATGTTTCATTAGCCAGATAATTAAAACTCGCTGCCATAACACACATCCTCGAAGTATCCATAGTTTAAAACAGTCAAGATTTATTGATTGTACATGTCATAGTTAATGAACCATTCACTATTCTGGTTATTCACCTTTATTTACCTTATAGCTTGTCTAGTCTCAGGGGAAGAGAAAGAGTTTGTATGGTTGTTTGGTAGGCTCATGGGCAGACAGACCCACACTCATTCTTTACACCAGAACCTGGTCCTAATGCAGCAACCTAATTTCAAGGTGTTCTGCAAAGTGTTGTCTTCCTGTTTACATAGGAACAACGGACGGGATATGTTTTCTTGAAACTACAAAGATAATAATGTTTTAAAATTCCAGTAGGCTCAATTTGTTTCTTAGCAAGCCATTAGATTTGAGTTAACAGTTTATTTAAAGAGAAATATAATACCATTTGACACCCAACTTTTCTGATCATGTAGTGTAAGTCAATATTAAACACAATATTAAACAACTAAATCCAAGTTTTCCACAAGACTTCTTGGACCCTCTCTCCACACACTGTGGCAACCCGCTTATCTATGTTGTTACAGTAATACCTGAAAATATTTCTTGTATGCTATATATTGTATCTACAATGTATTTTTCCTATCAGACTCAAAGATTTTGTGTCTAACACAGATCTCCCTTGATTTGCAGTGGAGTTATATTCTGATAACTGTATCACAGATTGAAGATATTAGAGAGAAGATATGGGTGACACAGTATAGGGTCTCTTGTTTAGCATCATGACCCCACTGCTTGCTGGGATCTGTGGCTTTCTGCTACTTCCGCATCATGGAAAACCTACATATAGCAGCATAACTAACTAGCCAGGGGAAAGATCAAAATTTAAAAGTTGAAATACAGTTTCTACTGAATTTATATCACGTGCTCACCATTATAAAGTGAAAATATTATTAAAGCCATAGTAGGCTTTAATAATAGGGATTGTCTGTAATACACTATATAGTACAGTGTAGTGTTACATGCTATGTTATATACTGACATGTTGTAGTTAAGGGCATGGAGTCTATAGTCAGACTGCAAGGGTTAGAATTGTGGTTTCTTTATTTACTTCATATTTAACTAACTTAATTATCTAAACTCTTTGTACTTCAGTTGCCTCATTTAAAAATAAGCATAGCACATCCTTTATGTATTTGTTATAAGTACTACCCATAATAAATCATATAAATGCTGTAATATATGCTTATATTTTTATGTCAAACCTTTAAATACATAGACATTTTATTGGATACACATTGGTGAATGTTAAATATAATTACTAATATAATCAAGAACTGTGACTTTATTTTTAAATTCTTCTAACATGGTGGTTTTACATCTACAGCTTAACAATGGGCACATGTGTGGTCTTAGAATTTCAATCTTTATATTTTTATGTATATTCTTTTAATATTTTCTGTATCTCAAACATTTTTTTAACCATCTGAGCTGTACCCAGGGGCCCCCAATGCTGACTGCTCTAGCTGGGTTCTGCTACCTGCCACATCAAGACAAACATACTCCTAGTGTAGAAGACTGAAGTAAACACAAAATAACTTTAATATAATTGTTGTGGGCTAGAGAGAAGGGAAGGGAGAGAATAGTAACAATTTACACACGAAACACCCAGAGTTACTCATCCTCCCCATGGGTAAATACCCAGTCAATCAGGGTTGAACCTAAAGCAAGACTACTGAGGCTAATAAACTTGCCACAGGTCTAAGGCACCTTCTGGTGGGGACCCATAGGAAAGGGGCAGGAGGGACCAGACAAGTTGGGGGTGAAGAGAGCAAAATCAAAACAGAGCAAGATAAAGTCTGCCATTGTCAGCCACCACCCCTCCTTCCCTTCTCCGCACGCAGTCGCACGCGCCTCTTACCCACATCTCTCTCTCTTTCAAGTGTCTCCTTCCATGTCCCCAAGTCCCTGGTACAAGTCCAAAGGAGAAAAGCAAGCTCAGCTTCTGCGCCTGTCTCTCTCCTCCATGTGCCTTACTCAGGTCCCCTTGAACCTTCTTCTTTCCTTCTCCCGTCTTCTCTAATTTCCTCTCTTTGCTCAGCTTTCATCTTCTTTAGGAAGGGACAGGGAATGGGAGGGACAGGGAATGTGGAATCTCCACTTTACCTGGAGTTAAATTACCCTTCTACAGTATATCTGTTGCTAACCCACCGAGGGGTGCGCAGACCGCTAAGTTCGGGAGACCGGGAGATGCGAGATAATGAAGCAGGAGCCTGTGGTCTGGAGTCTGTTTATTAAGACCACCCATAGGTATATATAGGGTCTGTATGTGCAGGGAAAAACAGGAAATGTGCCCGACGCAGGGAGTGGGGCGCCTGACGCAGGCAGTAGAGTGCATGTTTCTACCGGGCCTGAGGCTTCTTGTAGCTTCTACTTGAAGCAAAGCAGTGGGCAGCAGCTATTTGCAAGACAGAGTGCACTGTTCTCTGCTGACTTGTTTGTTGGCCTTACTGGAGAGTGTGAGGGCAGACAGGTGCACTTGAGGTCCTGTCGAGTTAGCCACATATATCAATAGTTTTCTACTCCCCCAAAAAAGTGTTATGGTCAATTCTTTACAATTTAATACTGTGAAATAAACTTATTGCCTTATTATAAAATAACAATTTGTAAATATCCATAAAGAGCCTTTACAGGAAACAGTCTTTCAGTTGTTAGAATTAGGGGTCTCCTTAGGACTTAAAAGGAGATATCGTAGAAGAAACAGAAAGTGGACGGAGCTGAGGATTATGAAATGACATAAGATGTAATGGGAAATAAACTGGTATTTAACAGTTTCTTAACTACCTAAAAACAGATACTTTTTTTTTGGTCTAATTTTTTTAAGAAAAAAATTGTCTGAGTCAAGTTTGTTAGGATTATAGATGCAAGACAATTCAATAAGATAACTTTAGAACCTCCTCTGGTTTTATAAATTATAGAATTCTGAAAGAGAGAAAATACTAAACCTCTCTTTAAAATTTTTTTTAAAAAACACTGCTCTATGTAAATGTTTATATTTTCTTGCTCGTGAACATGAGAAATATGAGCATTGCAGACTTCTTCCTTTCATGCACTCTAAAGACTACTCAGGGTTTGGTGTGAGCTTCTACTGCTTCATAGAAAACTAGTTCAGAATGTCCAATGGATCCTTATTTACTCATTTAGAAAAAATGATACATTCTATTACAGGGCTTCTATAAAATAATTCAGGGCAAAATTTGGGAAATAAGGGCCAAAGGATTTGCAAGCAAGGATTCTGATGGGAAGAAATCTCTTAGTTTTGAGGGATTATACCTTGACAAAAATATAGAGACTGGAGCCCAAAGAGACACAACAGAAAGAAAAAGTCAATAACAAAAAAACACTATCATCAGACCTCACTGGTGATGCAGAAATTAAAGTATCAACACTATCAAGCTATTACCAGCTGCTGCATCAAGAATTTGATCCCCAGCCATGGAGCTGACCCACATGGCACAGCAGACCTCTCCTGTCTTGCCCACTACCCACCTCAGCAGTGTATTCCAGTAGATGCGCCTGTTCTGCACCCCACTCTGTCTCTGGTGAATCCTCCCTCCATATGTCTGGCCCTAGTTCTTGTATGCATAAATAAATATAATAACTCTTTAAAAGAATTGAAAGAAAGAAGAAACACTAGCACCAGTTAATCTAGACTAGGAGATTGGCCAAGGTTGCCCAATCAAGAAACTACATGACCACCACAGCTCATGATTATCATTATTAAAACCCCTGAACTTCATTCATCCATTGACAACCCTCTTCCAGAACCCTTCTGCATGCAGGTGCTATTTTGCTTCTTATCTGTCCTTGCATAAATCTCATTATGCATGGCAGGAGCTAGCCTGTGTCTTTAACATTGTGGCTTTGCTTCCAGGAGCTGTCCAGTGTCTTTAAATAACTGGCTTGCTTTGGTTTATAATGTTAGTTGTTCTTTTTTACTTTACTACAATTACTATATATATACAATTTATATATATACAATTTATTTATATTATATTTTCCCCTGATCCCTTTCACTCCTGCTATGAGCGAAAACATCCAGTATTTTTCTTTTTCTTTTCTGGCTTATTTCACTAAGCATGATCTTTTCCAATTCCATCCATGTTGCCTCAAATGGCATTCTATGGGGAAGGAGAGAGGAACAAGATCAAAACATTTGTGTGGGCTTTGTTGGTGGATCACTGGTCTTTCAAAGTATTTAATGGAGGCATTTTCTCTTCACTCATCCTTCTTCAAAAGTTAATAGAACATATAGATATTCCCCAGAAGATTTAGGACATTGTTATTTTTATTCAATTTTGCTTGTTCATATCATGATTTTCCAAATCTCCCCACTACCATTACTCAGAGTATTTTAAAGGCTCATGGGAATCAGAAAGGATTTCTCTAAGTATCTCAGAAAAGCAGCAGGTGGCTGTCTAACTAAATGTCACGAATATTTGGAAGGTCTAAAACAATCTCTCTTCTTCATTTTTTAAAAATTATTTCTACCAACATGGAAAATTCAATATGTTGGGTGTTTTATAATAAACTAAGAACTTGAGCAAAATAATTTGAGAGTATACAAATGAAACTCCATCACCTTTTTAAGTTACAGTAAAAGAATTAATAAGCTCACCCTCCTGCCAAATAATCATTATGATGTTGCTTAACTCTTTTAACTCTTAGCTCTCTTAACTCTTTTTTCATTGGTTTAATCTACTTTCCTTCTCAGAACTGTGTCGTTTTGTAAATAGGACAGTCTCTTTCACCATTGCCTCATTTGTATTTTAGGGTAAATAAAAATTAGAATCACAAGTATTTATAACTTCATAGGTAAGTCAGAATACATGAATAAATCATAAGAATAAGTTTTAGCTTCTAAACATTTTCAGATTGTTACTCTTTAAGTTTACCTTCAACAACATAGATCCACCTAGTAAGAAATAGCTTCTCTTTATTACATGACCCTACTTGTAAATATAAAATTGTCACTTGAACTTAGAACTGATATAATTCTTCAAATGGCACCTGGAGAGCTGCCTGTGACTACAGAATCCAGCCTTCATTACAACCTGACTGTCTAACACATTTTTGTGCAATTTTTTTCAAACTGCTTCCAGATCTACTGTTGTTTCAGATAAGTCATTCAGCCTTCTATGTATGGGAGTGTTGTGCAATAAAAACCAAAAAAGTTCTTCTTGGCACTGACAATTTTATAACATACTGAAACAGGTCCTAAATAATCTTAAGATTCTTTTACAATGTAGAAGCACAGATGGGTGACATCATGGTAGAAAGCAACTTTTATTGAACTCATAAAAAATGTTTTTTAAAGGATTCTTAGAAATTAGAGTTGTTAAATCAAGAAATCTCTCTGTAGTATTTAACTAGGAAATTGAGGAATGTGAACTTACAAGCCTTTGTCTTGAATCTGTGAAGCATAAAAAACTTTATAAGACAAATTCAGGACATTGATTCCCTCATCCAGCACTTCAACCATGCCTTCCTATATATGGAAGCCTATATAGATTAAAGGTTTCCCTCACTATCCACAAGTAGAACAAATCTTTCTGGTCTGAGTTGATATTTGGGGGTCTGGGAACACTCAAAATTTTTTCATATAAATTAATGACAATACCATTCCTAGACCCCCAAAATAATCTTCCAGATGATACCAAATAGGAATGGTTTACTTTCAGATTGCAGGGAAACCTATAACTATTAGAACAAAATGGCAAACAGACATGTAAATCTAGCTAGCCTAAGAGATGAGTATCATTCCTGTCTCTGCCGCATAAATAATTGTTAGAAGCAATATTAACTGCATGGAAAGCATCATGAAACCAACCTCAAATCCCTGAGTGGAATTTAAGGTCCAAATAGCAGAGGGAGGTAGATGTGAGAGCACTTTCACATCTAGATTGGGAACCAGAACAGAGTCCCCTGTTCTATACAGAGTGAAGCAAGGAACTGTTTAGGGGAAGGATGTCCTAAAGGAACTCTGCAGAGTCTTATGGACTCTACCCCCTTCTCCAATGATTGGAAACTACAACTCCCAGCAGTACCAGGGAGAGAACTGCGAGGACCCAAGGGTGGAGCTAGCAGGAATTCTGGGACATTTGGGGAATAAATAGGACGCGATTGGCTCTCTGCTCTCTTGCTCCGGAAATGGCTCTCCTGGCCACATGACTCGGTGTTTTCAGTCAGCCTAGCCCTAAGGTATTCCAGTTACTTTGTATCCCACTCTCTTTCCCTGGGTTGTTTCCTATTCCTTTCCGCTTTTGTAAATAAACCCGTTATTGACCCTTTTGTGTGTACCTGCAGTATAATTGAATTGTGACCGCGGTGGTGGGGGGGGGGGTTTGAGGCCCCACAGACAGGTGGCCCAGTCCACTCTGGGCTATCCTGTAACAGAACCACACAGAGGTGATAGTCAATGAGACAAGAATCAGAATGATATTGCCCATCACAAATAGTCAGTTGGCTGCTATAGAACAGGGGTGAACAAGCTGGCACCACCTGTTTTTACATCATTTTTATTGGAATGTAGCCTTTCTGTTTTGTCTGTGACAGCTTTTGCACTTAGATTCAAAGCTAAATGTTATAACAGAGAACAGAGAAACTGAACATATTCACTGTCTGGTCCCTTACAGAAAACCTGTGCTGACCCAGGCTGAAGAAGACTCTGCTAGAATAGCAAAGCAGTTTCTAGGCAGGACAAAATGAGACTATTGGTAGCTATTAAAATTATTACCCTTAGATCATGTCTTATTTTATAGTTGTTTAAGTGCTTTCATCTTCCCACTTGATGGTTGCAACAATACTGTGATAGAAACAGAGCAGATAGTACAACCGTTTTTGAGGTAATGAGACTTCATTGTGATTACATAACCCGTTGGGGTCTTCTGTTCTCAGAGTGTGGACAGGATGAGCTAGGCAGTTAGGTCTCACCAAGTTGTTTATCTTGACACCTGCCCAGAAGGCAAGACCAGGAGCTTGGGACAGGGGGAAGTCCAGAAACCTAAAGACCTGTATCCTCAAGTAATAGGCTGTCATCCTGTGTTCTGTCTTTCACTGATCTCAGCTGTCTCGATGCTTCACACCGGGAACTATCATCTCATGTCCTCACATTACAGCTCTCTCCATCTGCTCCCCAGTGAGGAGGTTGTGCTTCCAGATTGCAGCTGCCTGATTGCATCCACACTAAACTCAGGCACACGCCTCTTCCTCTTACCTTTACAGCTACAGGTCATGTGCATGTTGGGTCTGACACGTGACATCAAAGATGGCAGAGGGACTCCTGCCAGGTGACTGCTGGGATTAAAGTCACTGAATGTTCACCCTCAGTGTGTGATATGGGCTGCAGTCAAGCTCTTCAGTCTCTAGAGAAGCAGAATTTCTAGAATAGCGGATTCTGGAGCCAAATTAACTGAGTTTAAACCCCAGCTTCAGTTTTTATTATCTCTGAGATCTTGGGTGCCTTTCCGGCCCTCTGGGTGCTTCAGTTTACTCATCTGTAAAATGAGAATGTAATAGCATCTACCTACTGTGAAGGATAAATGACTTAAACAGTACTGGGTATATAATAAATGTGCAAGAAATGTTGATAAGAGCTACAGATGATTATTACTGCCTCAAAGAGAGCTAGCGCCTTACAATTTCATAGTGGATGGTATCTTTGTTTTCTAAGGAAAACTTGCATTTACACCCTTAATTGGACATGATCTGTCACGTACATTTTCCCATTCACCTGGAGGAAGTCTTACAGGTTAGGAAGAACTTAGAAAAACCCACTCTATCTGCAGCACCAAGGTGGGAAGACACTAATTATTCCAGTTCCTAAGACAAAATGTGGCTGACTGGGAAGGTTGCAGAGCCAGATCAAGTCTCCAGATCATGGGCAGCCCTGTAAGACAGCACGCTGAACTCTCTCCATGTGGACTTTCTCTCTGGACCAGGAACATATTAGAGAACTAAGAAAGCAGTGTTTCTAAGGCAGAAATAAAAGATAATTTGGATAAATTAAACTATGGACTATCCTATTTGGACAGAATTATTAAGAGTAAACGGGGCACTTCCATTTAGTAGTTATGCTTCGTAGTGTCTAATGGGGTGGATTTTATGATAGAGCAGTATTTGCAAATGGAGTGGCTCATTACATTTGCAGGACACATTTCTCATAATATTAAGGGTCTGTGCTCACATTTCTTTCTCCCAGCTGCATCAGTTCAAAATCTGGAATGTGATTTTATTGTGTTCTTTTTTGGTCTAGGTCAGAATTTGATCTTATAACTCAGATATTCTGTAAGGCTGTCTGGACCTAGTAGAAATCATTAAAACTATGAATAGTTGGAAGGACACAGTCAGGAAATTCACATTTATTGAGTACTATTATGTGCCAGGAAAGGGGCAGATTCGTCACTTCAATTGATGCATAATAACCATAGGAGGCAAAAAGCACAACCCCACTTTTATTTAGGAAAAAAACTTAAAAAGATAATTTGCCAAGGGCTGGACTCACATTTAGAATTCAGAGGTATCTCAGGTCTACTTGATTCCACAATTTATGCTTTTTTTAATGCCAGGACGTAATTCTGCCTCTGGCAGAATACTAAATAGCTGTGCATTTATCAAGGATACATGGGGCATAGTGCTGTATTTATACCTGTAGTGCAGTTATGGATCACATATTCCCAGAATCTTTTAATAGTTCATAGAGAGTTTGCGTAGACTCTCCCTAAGGGAACACAGAAAAATTGAGGTTGAAAACAGCTTAACCCCAAGTCATAAAAATCACTGACATGGGAAACCAAGAAGAAAATGGTTGCCCTTAGTAGGGAAGAGGTTGTATGATCCTGGTATAGGGCTGTGTGTTCAGTTGTTAGAAGGAATGTTTCACCCAAGAAAAACGTGATCCCTTGAACACACTTTAATTTTAAATCACTTTCAGAGTGCCTGGAAATTACAAGTGTTCATTTTCTCATGAGAGGAAAACTTGAGCTGTTTAAAAGGTAAAGTAATGCATATCTGTTCTCTATACATCCTTCTTATCAACTGACAGACATGCCATGGAAGCCCAAACAGGTGTGGAAATTACATTCTTCTGTTTTCCCTTTTTTGCCTATAGTGCTATGTGTGTTCTGTAAACAGCAGGAGAAGCAATTATGTAGATGGGTATTCCTTACGTGGTCAACTCTTGGAATATCATACAGGAAAGTGCTAAGGCAAGGAAATATTTGCTTGAACTTATGCCTGGAAACAGAACGTGGAATGCACTTCATAGTAATATAAACCCAGATCTGGGTTACTTTCATATATCGTACCTGAGAAGGTGGAGTAATGTTCACATTCTTTTTCCACTACTAGCCTGTTGTGTGTCGTCTAGTCTGTGTCTGCTAGGAAAGTGTGTGTGTGTGTGTGTGTGGTGTGTGTGTTTTATATTCCAGCATTGGCTATTCGCTCTGAGTTGGAGCATTTACCATGGCAAAACTGTCACCGGCATCTCCCCTACTCACACTTCCATTCCACAGGTCTAGTAAATGGGCTATGTGCTTGCATGATGCCTTCTGCTTAAAAGAAATCCAAGAGGCAGCTTGGCACTTCTCACCCAGCTGCACTTTCTGCTGTAACTGTTTCAGTTGAAAAGTGAAGCTACACGTATTTTTTAGAATCCGCTGCAGCCCCAGGAGGTAATATTCTGGGGTAGGTTCTTTTTGTTGTTTTTTTCTCTACCATTTAAAATGTCCAAACCTTCTCGCTTGGCTAGACCTTTCTTCACTAATGCAGCTTCTAAGCTGCCGTCATCCAGAAGGGATGATCCAAACAGCAAACAGAAAAAAACCAGTGTAGGTGAGAAGACTCTGAGAACTGGGAGTGAAGGAAATTTGGTCAAGCAACAGCAGGTGCGGTCGGCTGCCTCTCCTGCTCAGCGGAAAGCTTCTCCACACAAAGGTAATTTTGCAATCAACTGCTTTTGCCAACTTGTGCTTAAAAACTTCCTTCTAAATACTGTCAGGGAATTTAAATGGATGAGTTTTTTGTGGTTTTGAACCTTATCTGTTTGTGTGAATGTAATGGTTTTTGAAATTCTAGAGCACACTGTGAAGACAACCAATAATTAGGAAAACTGAGGTAATAGAACTTTTGTTCGTTATCCAAGGATCAAAGAAAAGCTGAGTTTTTGCTTCTTAAGAATGCAGGTCTTCCATAATCCAGTTGCATTCACACAAAGTTTCTTTTTATTGCTTATCTATATGAAAAGAAGCATAAACCGAAGAAAATTCTAAAACTATGTCATAACCTAGCTAAAGAATGTTTGCATGCCTAATATTTTGCAGTCGCTTTTAAAAAGGAAATTTTCTCTGAAATAAACAATATGACTCTTTGGCATGAACAACATAAATTTATGTTAGTATTGACACCTGGAGTATTTAAATAAGCCTGTTCAGGTGAATATCTGAATGTTCCACTTAGCAACAGTTTTGTTGAACATTTGAGCTGGAATTGAGAAATGCAGCATCAAAGAAAGTTACTTGTTATTTTAGTGTATATAATCACATAAAGGGATGAAATCATTGCTAAAATGTAATAATTATTTCCTCCATCATACTAAGAACTACATATTAAATAACTAAGCAATATAGTAATAACTGTGAAGCACATTTGAGCTCTCTAACAACTATATAGCCCTGTGACTTTATACTAAATTAAAAAGTATTTTAATGTTCTCATACTTATATTTGGAAATTCTTATTTTATAGAATAAAGCTAATTTTATAAATTTAATCCTAACCTTTTCTCTATAAAAACTGTGATAAATATACATGCAAGGTGCATTTTTGTGCCATGTACTATTTCTGAAATATGAATTTCTGCTTGGAATACTTTAATTTTTTTCCTTAAGCTTGCTTGTTGTTTACTGATTTGCAACAATCTATGAGATGCTATGCAAAAACTATTTATTTGACCACACTCTATAAAGAACACAATGAACACTGAAGAACTTTAGAAGTATGACTTGAGAGTTGCTTCATAGATTGAATTATGACTAATTAAAAGGAAATTTCTCTCTGATGCGATGTGTAAAGCTGAAAACAATTCTGAAAAGGAATATGAAACTCCTCTACACATCTACCTGAATACTACCCAAGCTTTATTGAGGTGTGTGTATGTTTGCATGTGTGTGTGTGTGTGTGTGCACACATGCAGACAATCCCTCTGTTTATATAAGGCACACCAGCGAGAGAGTTTATAAACAGATAATTCAAAACTACATGTTTGTTCCAAAGATGATGGCTTGGCTAGTTTTGGCAACCTGTATCTTTGAATAGACTTAGAGGGTGCAAATAGTTGTTTTTTTTTTTTTTTATGACAATACATTTGATCTTGGGTTTAGTTAAAAATCATTTGCAATCAAGAATGATTCTCAAGGTATAAGGTCAGTATAGATAGTGTACATTCTTATAAAAAGCAAACTGGCACAGATCATAAAATAAATAGGCAATATTTTCTTTGCACCTCCTTAAAAGGATTCCAACTGTCCAAAAGGAAAAGTTCTTCCATGCGAATTTTGAAATTGGCAGCACAGCATGATTTTGAACAATCACCCTCATCAGAAAGTATGTTTGTTTTTATCTTTAATCAGAATGATTTCTTCATAGCTCCAGATCATACCATCTCAAATCATACCAACAGAAGCCTTTACTTACTAGAGAACAGTTCTAAGACTCTTATTATAGAATAGCGGTTTTTATGAGGGGGTTTGTCCTGAGATCCCGGACTCCAAGTACCAGACCTGCATTCTGAGGTTGGGGTTCATTTGCTGCTCTTCCCCACTCCAGTAAGGTTTTAGTGGTTACTCTTTTATGTGTTTATTTCTTTCGGCCCAAAGTTTTTCTCAGTGTAGTCTCTTGATGGAAGCTCTCACATATCTGACTTCCTTTTTCTGCACCTTTGTAGTATGTGTAGTAATGTAAATGTGTTCTGGCACATTGTGAATGTTTTAAGTTTCTCTCTCATTTACTTTTTTTCTTAAATTAGCACAGTGACCTTGCCCTTCACCTGCTTCCCAGGCCTCCCTTTTCAGCTCTTTGATTTTTATCTTCTGTATTTTTTTCATATTGAAATGGTTGGTCACAATTACTTCTTTGTCTTAATCATAATTAAGTCTTCCATAGTTTATCGTTGGAAATTAATAAAATATACAATAAATAAGACCTCAGGTTTTCATTGCTAAGCCAAAAAAGTGTGCTATACTTATCTTTCTCTTACAGCCTGAGGTCTTTATCTTTCCACAGCATGTCCATTTCTCCTAAGGATAATATGGATATGATCATACTTAAAGAATCCTCTTTTCTTCCAGACACTTCTCACTGTATACTGCAGCTTACTTATTCTTTCTGACTGATTTCTGTAACACCCAGACAGGCCTGAGTTTATTTACTTCTTCATTTTTCTAAGACACATGTCTATGAAACTTTACCTCCCATTTAGTTTTTCTTGTAAACTTTCTGAGTTTTTATATGTGCAAAAATATTTTATTCTTGTTTTACATTTTAATGATAGTTGATTTTTAGAGTCAAAATAATTTTCCCTTATAATATTAAAGACCATTTTCTAGTACCTGTGGGACCTAGAAATGTTGGCAAGATGTTCTGTCATTCACACATTCCTTTGTAGATTATATTTTCTCTCTCTTTCTCTCTCTCTTTCTCTCTCTCACCTTTGAAGAGTACTGGTCTTTTTGTTAACTTTTTGGTAATTTTCCCCTGAACTTTACCACTAAGCTAACCCACCTTTCTAGATGGAAAAACAAGTCATTCCTCAAAGAAGTTAATAACTTTAACAAAAACTTTGTGATGGGATAGTCTAGTCCCTAAAAATAATTGTCCGACAACATTCTGTAGTTCAGAACAGGTTCTTCTTGTCTTCATCTCCCCCCCCACACACACACCCCTCTCCCCAGGGTTGCTATTACTTAGACAAAACAAAGGAATGAAAAGGAAGAGAACATATTTCAGAGTTAATAAATTCATCACAATATTGTAAATTTTCTCCCATATTGAAAAATAAATATAAGGACGTGCCACCCTAATATGCACAGCCAAGCCCACAGTCTTGGGTGTAATGCATGTGTGCAAATGCACACGCAAACACACAGACACACTATAATGCAATCCAAGAAAGGCTCTTCTATCACACATGACCTGGTAGTCCAAGTACAAGCCTGTAAGCCAAAAACCCTCAAATCTAATTCTTTTCTAACAAAAGCTACCTCTGTGGCCATGGGCCAGGTAATTATCCTTCCTGTACTGAGTTTCATCAACCATTAAAGAATAATAATGTGTGGTATATGGGAAGAAGTAGTGGGAAGGATTAATGATTTAGTTAATGTGTGTCCAGTGCTTTTAAGATCACATGTGCTATGTGAATACTCTAAGCCTAGTACAACAAGGTCTCTGCTTCTCTTCAACTCCTAAAGCAAGTAAAAAATAATTTTTTACAACTATCATGCATGTTCTTTCAGCATTAAAATTATATAATATACCCCTAGTTGCATGACTTACACTGCTTTTTATATAAAGGAAGTAACCTCACCTGTATCTTATTTGCCATAGCCATACTAATATCGTCATTGTAGGCCTGAAGTCTAATACTGTCTATTTCTATAAGACAAAATAGTAATGCCAGCATACAAAGATGGTTTCTACATATTAATGTTGAAAATCCATTCTGAATCCTACTGATGACTGCAGTGATATTAGGTCCTAGCACCTTATATCCTTACACAGTGAAGTAACATGGCAGGTAATTTCGGTTATGGGTAAACAGTGTCTCTCAAAAGGTGTACTCAATGTACTGTCTTACAAGATGATAATGCCGGTAAACAGCTCTCACCCACTGAGAAAACTCATCTATTATTTTCCAGAAGCAGCAGTAGGTCTGTAGTAATCATGTACATTCTTTTATCTGACTGCCTTTTTGACCAATACCACTCAGTTTTTGAGGAGAGTTAAGGTCAAGGGCACAGTATCTCTTCCACAGAGGAATGGTATCTTATTTCAGAGTTACTAAATTCATAGTTTGGGATCATTATTAATAGTCATGCATAAGATATCTATAGGGGTCTCTAAGTCTCTTTTCATCCTAAAACTCATATGACTTACCTTTGGGCAGTTGATTTACAAATTAAAATTAAACATGTTAAGTTTAGTGGCAACTTTTCCCCAACTAGATGTGGTATGAACTATGACTGTGAATATTGAAAACATCATTACTTATAGAGTTTTCCTTACTTTCCTCAATCAACCTTACATATATTGGTCATTTTATAAATAGTAATAGGTAGGAAGTAGGAAATAATAAATATTAAGTGTTTATTCTCATATTTTATTTGATTAATTGATTCTGTTAAAATTCTCTATCAAAAGGAATATGATATTCCTCTTAAAATTAATCTGTGCTAATTAATTTGAGTTTATCTGTGTATTTTACGTTGGCATAGACCATTTAGCCTTGAGAGATCAATAACCCACAAGTCTTATGAAAAGTCAAATACAGCTGCATTGGAAAATTATAAGCCATTGTGAAAAAAAATGAAAAAATGATAAGTCTCAGAGTTTTAAAGTAGGGTAAATGCTTAAGATAATTTGATATGTCTTCCTTTCTTGACACCAGTAGAGACCATCTAAAATTACTTCTTTCTATGAGAATATTAGGTGCTCTGATTTGAGCCACTCTAACTCAATATATTTGTTCCTTTTATTTACCCTATGCAGAAAATACAAAAGCTACTAGATCATTTCCAGCTTTTACCTGAGTTTTTCATATCTATTATAAAATAATTATGCTGATATATTATGGATGATGTATATTCATCATTTTGAAGACAATACAGTTTTAAAATTCTTTTTGAAGATATGTTAGATAATACTGGACAGATAATATTGTTTTAATTCTCAGTCTTGATGATTAGATTATTTTCTTGTAACTGCTACTAAAAAAAGTTCACTGACCATCTACTATGTGGCATTGTGCTAAATACTAGAAATTTAGAAAATAAGTAAAACATAGTTCTTAACCTTGAGGAATATCAGCGTGACTGAGAGACCCAGGTTATCTGAATATCTAAATAGAATCTTCTGAGTGCATTCATATTTAAAGTTGTACAGTAGAAGAAACAGAGCACCATGTTTCCCTGGGTAACAGGTATTTTACTAGATGGGGTGAAAAGGAACATCAAAGACCAAGTTGATTTAGAAAATGGCAAGTGGACAAGTACTGATGGAGTGAAAGAGACATGTGAGAAAAATGGCGGAGAAAGGAGGACGCCATGTCATGATTTCCAAAGGAAAAAGGGATGTTTGTTTCCATGCTTTCAGTGAACAACTATTGGGTCCCTACATTGTGTCAAGTGTTATTCTGGGCTATGGCCACGTAGAAGGCCAAGGTAGATGAAGACTGTGGTCCCACGGGGCTTACTTTATAATGTGAGTTCTATGACAAACATTAAACAAGGCATAATAGTGGGGAGTAATGAAAAATAAGCCAGTAGCTAGTTCTGGGAAATGACAAAGTCAGTAGTTCTGTTTGAGGTGTTGATGTGGCCCATCTAATACATATTCAACGAGCAAGGCCAGATAGGCAATTAGAAATGTAGAGGTAGATATAAGAGTAGAGCAAGCACCACTGATGCAAATAAGTGGATCGCCAGTTCATAAACAGTACTGGATGAAATACCTATGGAGAATATAGAAAAGGAGAAAGTAGTGCGTGAGTGAGGAGAAAAGGTGAACTAAGCTGTGGGGGGGATGGGGGCATGCTAGCAATCAAGGGCCAAAGTTCAGTCAAAATCTTGGGCTCATGTACACCAATTTGCAAACTTTCTTTTAAAACCACAGCATCCTAAACTATTTTTTTTAAGATTTATTTATTTATGCATACAGAACTGGGGTACATGCCAGAGATGCAGGGGTGGTGAGAGGCTTCACCAGAGACAGAGTGGGGAGCAGAACAGGCAGACTGACGAAGCACACTGCTGAGGGGAGCAGTGGGCGGGTCAGGAGAGGTCTGCTGAGCCATGTGGGTCACCTCCGGGGCAGGGATCGAACTTTGCAGAGGTGGCTTTAGCTTCTTAGTGCTGTGCTTTAGCCCGCTGCACACCAGGGAGGGACCATCTTAAACATTTTAACCCCTCAGCAGAAACAAATGCATTCATGCCTTTTCTGTGGTTATAAGCACATACTCCAAGTATGTGTTTGTAAAGGTTATATTTAAAATTATGCAAGTCGTGTAATCTTGCCCATCATATAGTATTTATTCAGTGTAGCATTATGTTTAACTGAATGACCCTCAGAATTAAAATGTTTCAAACCATGTTTAATTTATAGCTGCAGGGATTCACCAAAAGTTATCAGATATCACTGGGGATACCCCTATTTTACTTTAATAAAAACAATCAACAGTGGGGAGCCATTAAGAGCCATTCCACATCCATTTTAATTTGTAACTTAGTTTTTGCATCACATAATTATTTTACAGGCTTTGTTAAAATTGCTTTGATTCTTTTTCAGATATGCCTAAAGTGTAGTTTTCTGCTTTTTCATTATGAACTACATTCTCAGAAGGTGACGATTAATTTGCTACTTCAATTTCTAGCATAACATAATGTGATTTTTTTATGATGAAACTTCTATTTACATTCTTAGAGATTTGTGAAGTATCTTGAATTTTTTAAAGATAATGCACTCAGAAAATCTCAAATCAATTCCATTTGTACTATATTTATTAAAGTTATTTCATAAAGATTTTTAGTAGCCATAATTATTAGCAAATAATAATGGAGCTAGTACATGATAAATGTTCAGAGAATATTATCCCAGGAGATCAAAGCTAAAAACACTGTTTTATTTTAAAGTATCATAGAGCTCTGTTATAATGCCTCGCTGAACTGACTGAAAAGTAAAGGAGTTCCTCAGAAGCATAAAAAATAAAAACAAGAAAGCTAATGCACAGTAATAACTGATAGCCGGAGTCTGAATCATTGGTGTATGCTGTGCATCAATCTCTCTTGATTAAGGGAATTTTGATAGAAACATTTAGAAGTAAATCCTGCATGTCAAGAAGAGTGGTCATTGTTTTGGGGTCTTCTGCTCTAAAATTACCTGCAGTCAGGATGACACCATCAGAGGGTGGACAAAGAAATACCCGCCCTAAAGAAAGAGACCAGAAAGAAAGCTCTTGACATAATCTCAGCACTGTGTCTTCACTCATGTAGTCTTGGAACCCAAAGTTATTATTGCTGAGTAAGAAAAAAACCAACCCCTTTTGCAAGTGTCCTCCCCAACAACCCCACATAAAACTGAAAATTTTTCAGTAGTCCCAGGTTGGCAGTGTCCCCAGCTGCCTGGTGTCAGAGACAAAAATCCTCTTGCAAAGAAGTTACTTTAGATGGAGGCTTCTAAGAATTCTCACATTTAAAAGTCCAGTCACATGTGCTTACAATAAAAATTCACTAAATACATAAGGTATCAAGTTACCATGAATAACAATCAGGAAAGGAAAAATAATTCTATAGAATCAGATCTACATAAATTGCCAATATTGTAATTATCAGACATGAAATGTGAAATGGGTATTTTGTGCATATATATATGCAAATTCTAGAAATATGACTTATAATACTTAAAGAAATCTTCTAGACATGAAAATATAATAACTAGGGGTAAGAAATTCAGTGAATTTGTTAAGTGGCAGACAAGAGACAATGAAGAGAGAACTGGTAAACCAGAAAATAATCTGTTAAAATGTCTAAGGATTTAGCACTAAGAGACAAAGTAGTGGAAAATATGAGAGTTTATAATGAGCCAGAAAGAAAATGACCAACATAGGATGATCTCATTGACATGTGGAAGATAGAGAAACAAAGCGCCAAACTAAATCAAAACCAACGTAGAAACCTGACTGCAGAACTGAGACTCCTAGAGGGGAACCCCAGAGCATGGGTAGGAGGCAGA
The DNA here is from genome assembly GCF_000260355.1 of Condylura cristata. NCBI lineage: Eukaryota > Metazoa > Chordata > Mammalia > Eulipotyphla > Talpidae > Condylura > Condylura cristata. The sequence continues at coordinate 24,680,344 of NW_004567131.1, forward strand.
AGCCCGAGGGACTATGTGGAGAGTAATTGGTGCTCTGGTGGTGGGTGTTGTGTGGTGACATATCTGAAGAGGTGAGAACCTATAGCCCTAAAATGTTTACAGTGTTGTAAGCCATGTCATCTTGATAAAAGAAAGAAATTTTTAAAAATAGAAGTTAATAAAAATTTGAAAAATAAGAGTATGAAAAGATATAAACAACATAGTGAAAAGGCCTGCATAAGTCTAAATGGAAGTCTAGAAGGAGACTATGCAGAAACCGGGAGACCGAGTTATTTGAAAGGGTGATATCTAAGGGTATTCCAGAAGTGATAAAAATACATTAATATTTGAAATCAAGAAGTTTGACTCTCAAAAACATATACTGGGAAAAAAAAAGGCCCCAAATATAGTAATAATCATAGCAGTTTAATTTATCACTAGATGGAAAGCCATGTAGTGGCAGTTAGTATACTGGTATACAATTGTTTATCAATTTTAATGAAATAATCAGCCTAGACAAGTCTAACACATTAATATCTAAATTGGTTATTAGTTCTTGTTTAACTAGGTTATATACATTTGAGAGGTGTATGTTTGATAGCCACATCTTGCTTCTTGAAGCCACCATAGGCACAATAGTTACAACTCTACATTTTTAGTTTAATAACTATAATCTGTTTTCCTGTCGGGGGAGATGGGACACAGCAATAACTACTTTGTTCAGTTTTTGCTGAAGGTATTTTCATCCCGCTTCCATTTGCATATGATCAGTAGAGAAAGACTGAAAAAGGGGAGGGGGGAACTATTTAGAGAACAGCATGCAAATGGGCATTAGAAAATAGAATTCTAGATCACTGTTTTATATTTAGAGCATACATATGTATCATCACAAGAGTGTCTCTGTGGAATTCAACTAGTATTCAGGTTTCTTGAATGAATATTTTTAAAGATATTTCTATCATCATCCTTTCTTGAAGTAGACGATATAGCTACAAAATAAACCACTATACCTGTAAGCATACTTATAAGACCAAGAGGGCTGTTAGCACTGCCCTTAAGGGATAATCCCCAATTACTGAGGATAATACAAAGTTTACTTTTCTAATTATCCATCTACACAACTAGAAATTCTAAAAGCTGTGAAGATAGATATGTGATTTTTTAATATGTGGATCAGAAGTGGACAAAATATTTCAGGTTTTGTTTGTGAAATCTTTGAGTTAAAAATGGCTTCAGAAGTTACATTTATACTTACTGGTTCATTTATACACTTAAAACTTTATTCAGCTGAACTTAACACACTTGGCCTTGGCTGACCGAATGTTACTTTTCTTTTTTCCATTGTTCTTCCATCTCAGTATTTTGTCAATCTGATACTTAGTCAGCCAAAAAAAAAAAAAAAAAAAAAAAAAAAAAGGAGAACAGGGTTAATATCTTTTAAATCTTTCTTTACAACTTAACATTTCAATTAGCAGACACCATGTTTACTGATTTCTGACTTTCAAGTACCTATTTTCGGAAGTTACATTCTGCTTCAGTGACCTTATGGTGCCAAGTGGGGAGTGAAAGATCAGTCCAGCCAGTGTGGACTTATGGAAGATGAAGGGGATATTTACACTATGGTGAGCATTTAACTAAATGCCATCAGTTACCAGATGACAACGAACACAAACTATGACTATAGCAATGACCCTGAAAAGACATTGCTGCCCATCACTGTCAGAAAGTAGGACAAAATTGTGTTGCTGAGGGAGAAATGGAGAAATATGGCACCAAAGGAGAAGGAAGAGAGAGATGAGGAAAAGTGATTTGGAAAAATGACAATAACAATGGAATATTATTTTGTTTTTTATTTTACCATCGTTTAACTCAGCATATAAAATCCTTGATTAGAAAGTACTTCCTTATCATTAGTCTTTTGAATATTATTGAGAAACAAAAAGGGGAAATGTTTATAGTGTTTCAGAAATCAAAAATGCTTATAGTGTTTCAGTAATCAAAACTAAATTTTAAAGTAGAGATGCTTTAAAGATTTTTTTAATCGAAGTAGCATTGCATTCTAACACTATGTAAGTTTCAGGTATGCATCATTACAAACATGTTTTGTACTACATTAAATTTACCACTGAAAGTCCAATTCTACCCTTCACCACACAGTTGAGAGGAGGGATATCTCAGGAAACACTATGCCAAACTGCAGACTGGTTAATTAAACTGGGAAGGAATTATAAATATTCTTTTCTC